>NC_044282.2:25442081-25759081 GCF_004027225.2 Strigops habroptila
TTATATGGAAAACTGGTTTTGCTTGTTGGTGATATAATTTTGAACTTTAGAACTCAAGAGAAATGTGAAAATTAGAGAAACAAAGACTGCAACCTTTTAACAGAGAGTTACAAATAACTTTCTATTCCCATAAAATTTCGCTAACGTTGTACTGAATTAATGTTGTCTTTTTGAAGTGCCATGAGAATACAAATAAAAAATTATAAATAAAATACTTCTCAGCCGAGGCAGCGAAAGGTGAATAAATAATAATGAGCTTGTGCTGTGATAATATTAGTCTTATTAAGGAAGGCAATTCTTGCAGTTCATTTGCAGGTTTTGGGTGTACATCAGTGATAGCAAGTTAAACAGTGCAAGACAGCTGTGTGGTCTTATGGAGCATCCAGTCCTAAGGTTCCCTAGATGTTCATTACTTCTAACTAAAGACATCCTAAAGGCTCAGAATTTGATGGCTCTACATTTCTGTCTGGTGAAGAATAACCATGTGGGAATAATCACACTGTATGGCTTCCTTTTTTTAGGTCTCTTACTAGAAATAGGGCTAGTGGATTCTTTTTTCTTCTTTTCTGCCTTACAAACATTACGTGCAGTTGTTTTTAAGACTTTTTTTTTGCTTTAAGGTGCCTCTCTCTGAAATATGATGACATACCCTAAATCCTTTTTACAGATTCTCTTGTAGCCTTTTTTGCAAATGACTTTACGTGTGATTCTTTGCATTTAGAAAATCCTTAAATATTTTGCAAGTTTGCTTTATAGTCTTAGAAGAAGGCGTGATCAATATTGCTGGCTTTTCCAACTCCAGACACCTGAGTTCTGAATAAAATTGACTCACTGTGACTGAAAATGAGTTTGATATGCTTATCTTGACTTCTATATACTGCAGACCATTATGAAATAGTACAGGTCTTCTTGACAGAGTCCAGCACACTGATGGGCAAAGGGGGGAATCCACTTGCTGGTCTGTACTGTGACTTATTGGCTCTGAATCTGACTGGTCTTTCCTTCGAGTACTTCTGTCAATGCCCAGGAAATTTTTGTATACCATATCTAATTACAGAAGAATTTTTTGAAGACAATATACAGTTGGACACCACTTCTTACTTAACTGTTTTATATATGTGAATGTTTCAACTTTGTCATTTTGCCAAGTTCCACCAATTCTCACTGTTGGTGAATCAGTTTAAGGTCTTAGTGTTGTCAGAACTGGGAAGAATCAAAATTGTACTGAGTACCTTGTGAGGAGTCAAAATTATATACTGCCATTTAAGTTTCGGTTTTCTTTTGGTTATGAAAACAGGTGAGAAATGAGTTGAAAATTACAGCTGGTTTATACATAGAAAAAATATGTAACTCAGTATGAATTAAAAGTATATATATGTATATGATTAAAAACATAAGGAGGAGACACCTCAGTGTCAGACTTAAGCAGAATGATGCCTACATTTGTATTTATTTCTGGTTGTTTAATTCATATGTGAGGCCTTATTACTAAAGGGAATGGGATGTAAAATTGAAGAAAAATATAAAATAGGAAACACTTAATGGAAACCTGGAGCTACTGAAGAGTATGATAGGTTTTGAATGTCCCTTTTAATCAAAACAGAAACGTTTTCAAGGTTTTGTCATTAGAAAGTTCTCATGGGATACCCTTCAGCACAGTGCTTTTGGAGCCTCTAAACTGGAGGGAATGACCGCTGTGCCTTTATTTAGCATGAAGAACGTCGTGATGACCAGTGTGAACAGCACTGTGCTCTCCTACCCTTTTTGCTGGCCCATGGTGTTCTTCTCTGCCTGTTGATAGCAGCGACACCCTAATGCCCCTCTGGGATTTGAAGTTTGTGTGCATAAATCAAACTAACTTTTTTTCCAGAAGTACCAACAGCCATTCGAGTCAATCCACTGTCCCTCTGGATTTTGATGGTGTCTCAATGACTTTATAAACAGTTGAAGAGAACAGCAAGAACAAACTGCATCTGACCCTCTTTTTATTTAGGCAGCAATTAGACAATATTGAAGAGATTTTCTGTTATTTCTCTACTTGTAATGATGTCATTTTTCTATTACTGTACGTACTTTTATTTGCCCTAATCTGTTTTAACTCTAGGCCTGCCACTCTGAATGCGTGTTTCCTAGTCTTTTCTCTTACTGTCCCTTTGTCTCTAATGGTCTCTAATAAATAGAAGAGGCACATACCTGCCATTATTCTGTGTTATTGAGTGACATCCATCACAAAGAAGGCTGTGAAATAATTTTGTTGAAGAGCTGCTTGCGCCATAAACACAAATTACTGGTGTGCATCCATTTTTAATGTGCGTCTTTCCTTTGTTGTAGTAGTTCAAATAGAATCATGTAATCAGATTTGCAAAGGTAGCTCTTGCTATCATAATGAGGCTTGTTACCTTGCTAGGATTCAGTAACCACTACTGGAGATGCAAAAAAAATTTATGGTTATAAAGTGATATCTTAAAAGATTTTTTTCATTTTTTTAGGCTACTCACGCAGAATGTTGGTCTTCTTTATGTTGGAAACTTTGACAGACCTTTTGCACAAATTAAGGTACGATTAATAAGCTGGGGGTGTTTGGATATTTAAATCATCTCACTTTGTATGATTATAAGTCTAGAGAACTTTGCATTATCAATACAGCTTCAGGAAAAATAATAGGAAATAGTGCTGCTTTGGTGATTTTTGGCATATTCTGGGTTTGCTTCTAATTACATCTGTTTACTTAACTTGTCAAAGAAGTTTAGGCTTTCCTGTCATCTTTTGATTAATCCTGATTCTGGTTTCATTATCAGAAGGAAAATGTTATTTTTTTTTTTTTCTCCCCCTTTTTTTTCTTAGGTTACATTGTCAGAGACATTTAAAAAAAAAAGCCATTTTTGAAACTCTATAATTCTTTAAGCGATCCTTGACAGGGAAGACACTGCAGTAAAAAGCACAGATTGTTTTCCCATTATTATTAGATTTATTATGAAAGACTCATACAACTGGTGGAAAAGAATTTGTCTTTTATGACTTACTGTTTCTTTTCCTTCAGTTGAACTATAACAGTTCCACGTTTCTAATTGCCAGTTGCTAATCAGTTATTGTCATGTCACTTGCAAACAGAAATGTTTTACAAGAATATGTGGACTGATTTTGTTGAGTTTCATTGGGATTTTTTTTTTAGGACAGAGAGAGGGAGGCATTAGCATGTCAGTCATTACGCTGGGATGTGGAAATGTGGTATCTGTTTTAGAATGCTAAAATGCTCCCATGTCCCAGATGATACCTGTAATTACTGCATATTCTGCGCTCTTGGCAGCGTTGTTCCCTCCATCATGTGCACATGCTTGTGCCTCTCAGAATTTTAAAAGCCTAAGTTTTCTTTTACATGAAAATGAAACTTGATTTCTGAAACGGAGACGTTTTCCTTCGCCATCCCTAATTGCATTACTAAAGAACAGTATTCCCAACTGTATTTAGCAAATACTTGCTTTTTATAGCTTAAACCTTAGTACTGTTTTAAAATTACTTTAAAATAACACCTGCATGCTTTTCATCTTTCCTCTTCCTTTTCTCTCATCTCCCCAGTTCCTACATGTGTATTATTCAGTTTGGCTAATCATCAAACAATTTAAATGCTTCTTGCCAGAAGTTTCATCACAAATAAGCTTGTATATTTTTGGTGATAACTCTTCAGAATAGTGCTTGTTTAAAAGCTTTGTAACTTTTATTATTAAAGTTCTGTCACACTGTTCTCCCCTTCCAAATGAGGCCCCATTCCCACCTGCGCCTGTCCCATCTGCTTCTAATAATCAGCAGCAAACAGGGAGGTTTTCCCCATGGCTAGGAAGAGTTTGTAGGTTCACTGGGTGGATTTGGGAGAGAAGAGGCATATACTGCTCTTGTTTTGAGTTTGCAGTCAGCAGTGGTACTACAGCCAGGGAGAGGCCCTTCTGCTCACAGGACAGCTGCAAAGCAGACACCGTGCAAGATTAAACTGCAGGACTATCACATCACTAGCAAACACCTAGGGAAAGCGTGGAAAACCAGGATAAATACAAAGTATAGAGCCAGTTTCCTGCAATTTGCATGGACGGCCTTCTCTGCTGGAAGTTGTAGCTGCATCCTGGTGCTTAATAGACTTAGTTGGACTTCCTCGGTTAGTGTGCCTAAGGGATTTTCCACTGAATTTCCAACATAAAAAGCCATACTGTCACAGTGAGTGAAGTTATTATTTTATTTCTTTTAAACTTGTTGCCTAATATTTCGGCCTGGTTCAACCTAGGCGTTATATCAGAAGAAATAGTGACCAGTTGTTCTCTATTCCTGACTTTACCTTCTCTTCCACATTACATCAGTCTTGCATCTTCCAAGCTGCAGAAAGTTAATGTATTAGCTGTAATTTATAGAACAGAACTTTTATTTTTTGAGCTATAGGTGCAGATATATGGGCATATATTTGCACACAGTTGCCTTGCTTGTTTCTGATGTTAAAGATAATCCTAAAGTGGCAAGCCAGTTTGTCTCAGGGTCATCTCTTCTGTGGCTTGTGTTATTAGCTGCAACAGGGAAATGGCATACAGTTAACAAAAAACAATCAACTTTTTAAATCGAGGCTCCTATCTGATTGCATGGAGATTCCAGAAGGATGTTGGCTGCATAACAGCAGGAGGAACTGGCTTAGAGTGGTGGGATCACAACTTCAGAGAGATCTTCAGCACCAAAAATGGAGAGTAATAATTCACATTGAAAGTCGGTGCTGTGAAAATAAATTTATGTACTCTGGAGATGTACAGTGGTCTTTTATAACTGTTGACACAAGTTTCTTTCATTCTTCCTCCAGCAGTTCTTCAGATCTTTCATTCATGGTTGCTAATGATTCCACCAGTTGAAAGACCTGTGAACCTCACGCACTAGATCCTGGAATATATATAAGGCAGAGTCTTTGTAACCTTTTAGTTCAGATATGCTTTTGCTCACTGTGTGATGGATTGGCATCTCTCGTTATATAAATTACCCACTTACGTTCATTTGCAAACTTCCGAAGTATTACGTATTCTATTAAGATACGGCATTTCTTGCCAAACGTGTGCATTAAGGAATGCCCAAACCACTACGCTCTTCTGTCAGTGTAGATTTATTACTCAAAGTGAACCATTATTATACAGCAGCATTTTAGTGCATTTTCAGTTGGACAAATAGGAATGTTACCAGACCTTTGAAATATTCATAGTAAACATATAAACTGCCATGCTAGTACTCATAAATTCATGTTTCAATTTATGTACATTTGCAAAACTGCAAAGAGAGAAACTCCTTATCACAGTATCACTTCCCCAAAGCAAACAAGCTTGATTTTCCAGAACTGTGCAGGAGATAATTGCACCAGTGCCTTTGATGATGAAGTCTGTAGATGGCAAGTCTGGGAAAAGAGTTTGAAATACTAACATCTCTTCTAGGATGGTCTCATATCAATAATTCATTAATATTTATATATATTAATATTTATAATGTTTCTAAGACATAGTTGAACTGGGAAGATTAACCAAAATTACCTGATCTTCCTCCTGACTTGCTTTTGGTTGTAGTGCTTGATAGATGTTTTATCTCTGTACTTCATTATACAAAAGAAATGTGAAGCTTTCACTCCTTAAGCTTTTGAATCCTGTGTCTGGTAGCAGATAGATGAGAAGAAATGGAAGAAAGAGTGTTTTGCTTGCTAGAGGGATCTGCCTGGAACTTTTCTTTTCCAATAATGTGCCAGTTCATAGATATTGGAAGATTTTTTGTGTTTCTACTTTGAACAGAGTTCACAATATAAAACTTTTAAGTTATTGCATAGTGTTTATGATGGCTCTTGTTCTAGGGTAATATTCAGTGAGTTTCAGTAAGTTCAGTGACTTATAAAAATGATGGCTATTTCAGCTAGCTGCTGAGAGTACAAAATTACTTAATGATTTGAAAGTAAAATTCACTGTGACAATGAATTCTCATTTTATTTCCAGGGGATTGTTCTTTAAGTTTATATTGAAGGAATCAGTTTCATAGAGGGTAGTTCTTCTTAATAATTTTATTTTGTTTCTAAATGAAATTATTCTAAATTACTGTTTAATTCTAGCGTCTGTTGAAAGGTGTTGTAGAACAATTTCACCATAAATGTTTACTTTTTGTATCTTTTCACATTTAAGTAGCTATGTTAGTCTAGTAGTTACTGTCATATGCTTCTGCATTTGTTCAAAGAACTCCAGAGCAATTCAGTGATTTGCAGCTTTCTTTAGATCTTAAATGGTTATATTTATTACATATCTCTTGGAAACTGGATGAAAATGGAAAAGGTTTCTATGACAATCTTGATCAGCAAGATAAAGTATTGACATCAGCTGGAATTAACTGGCAAACTTTCTTAAATCTATTTACATTAAATATTGTTAGTATTCTTTTACTAACAATGAAGCTATTAAAGCAAAAATTTGTCATAGAAATTTTGTGCTTATTAGAAGTAACTAAATCCATTGTCCCAGCATACGTAATAGTCGCCTGATGGAAGGGTATGTTATGGAGTTTTTAACCTGTTTACAGAACAAGACTTCTACATAACATGTGTGACACATTGTATTTGGAAGAGAGATTTGATCAATGTAAATTAGAATGAAAACTTAGCTACACTGTATCTAGTAATTATAACTATAAAGAAAATGATCTTGCTTAATCAATTTGTTAGGATTGAAAGTTTTTGCAATTCAGTTCCTAGTTGCTTCTGGGATTAGGGGAAACTGTTCAGTACAATGTGTTCTCCATTATTAATCAGTAATGAAGCTTCTGGCAGTCTTTACTATTGAGCTAATGACTAGTTTCATTTTGGGCTTTTAACACATTAAATTACCATTTAAATAAAGATTAATTACTGCTATTTTATCTTTAGTATTTTAAGAGTAGTTATTAAAAAGTTTCATAATAAATACTACTTTGTTCAAAACAGAATTGTTCAATTTAATAGAATATGAGGACAGTTATGGTGAGAAGAGTACTTTGGAAATAGTGATGTGTTCTTAGCATTTTGTGGTAGAAGCCCACTGGAAAGGTTCTGAAAGGTTTAAGTTTGCTTCTGGGGAATTTGCTCCTGTAGTTACAGCAGTCTTGTCAAGGTCTAGCAAGGAATCAAGCTCTCTGCTCTGACCTGCAGCTCAGTAGCCATTATCTGGGATTTTATTAAACTTGAGAACAGTATTGCTGATTGCTGAGGCAGCTAAATGTACCACCTACACTCCAGGAACGCAGTTTGGTTCTAAGCTATTATTTCCCCAACTGCCTCATTCTCCCTTGGCAAATACACTTTTAACTTAAAATGTGATAAAGCATAGTGGAGTTCCACCAGAGAGAGGCCTTGCAGCAGGTAATCACCCCAGAATAATTTCTGTGATTTTATCACATTAAAACCAGTAGACCCTCCAGATAAAAATCCATCCACCTTTACTTTAAGATCCACAGGCAACTTATCAGTGCCTCAGAGAATTTACTGTAGTGTTCCCAAGAGCTGAAACATCTTCAGCACGGCTGCTTTACCTTTGGCCAGACACAGAGGCTGAACTGACGTCTGAGAACCAGGCTAGACCTCATTTCTGACTCCTTCAACAGTATCAACCATCTGCAGATGATTACTGAAGTGATTGGCCACAATTTACCAGTCTTTTCCTGCAAGAACAGGGAAAAGGAATGAATTGTTGAACTTGCTGCTTTTGAGAACTTATTTCTTAAGCTAGTATAAGCTGCCGATTTCTTGACTGAAGCTGGCATGTTTTTCTTCCCTGTGTGACAGTGACTTCTACTACCAATTCATGATCTCAAAGCCAGGTGGACTGCCACTGTCTAGTCACAGAGGTCAGATACAGAGCACCTTGTTAGGGTTCAGTTCTTCAGACTACTCCAAATTTAGGAGGGGAGTTGGTTCAACTTTCACTATACATTTAGCTGCTGTTCTAACAGAGCTCCACAACAACGTGGTCTAGCAAAATATATGCATAAGTTTTACCTCTCTGCCTGAGGACAGCCAGTAAGAGTATGTTGGTGCCCTAGTTATTTGATGCTTTGCTTACAGGACTTTCGTATCTATAGACAGAGGTTTTTGCTTTCACTACCACAGCAGGAAAAGATTTCTTGTTTATCACAATGAAGTCATAATCTGAGTCTTGTTTCTGTTGCCTACCACCCCTTCTTATTATTTTGTGCTGTTAGTGTATTTTATGTGTTGTGAAATGCCATAGAATAAAACGTAAGAGTATCATGACTTCAGCTTGAAGAAGACTGCACATACAGCCCTATAGTCTCTGGAGTGAGATGTTCCTGGGGAAAAAAATACAGATTTATCTGTAGGTGTTTGATTCTGGTTGTTCATGTTGAAGATAAATGATTTCAAACTGAAAGAGAACCACTGGGTTGAGCAGAGGCCTGTCAAATTAAAGAAAAATTGTGCTAACTTGCTCGGTTAGCTGTGCAAGATAGTGTCAGAGAAGGATTATTTCATCTTCATATTAGCAGAGTTAACATGGGTGGTGAGGGGAAAGGAGAAGAGAAGATTATTTTAAACTAGGAAAATAATGATAGGAGAACAAATGGCTTATACTGGACAGAAATAGGTTTTTTTCTGGAAGCAGAAGAACATTTTTGAGAGCTACAGATCTGGATCCAACTTCCACTAGGAATAAACACCTTTACAGTGTTGAGAAAGAATGTGATAATTATATGATTGGAGGACTGTGAAAGAGGAATATAAACTCAGATAATCTGAGTCTCTACATTTCATTAAACACAGTCACTCTCAATTAAAACACACAAACTGAGAATAAAGCTGAATAATATACTACCTCCTCTGAAGTTCAAACTATATCTTTAGGATAAAATAATCAACATTAATAATATCTATTTATTCTCATTAACAGTCTCCAAACAGAACTGGTGCGTGTCTCTAATGTTTTGAAGAGTTTTGTGGGATGTTACAGTAGGATTTTCGTATCCTCTTGCTAGGTGTTGAAGGTGCAGTGGGCATTGTTGGGATTGCTTGTATTGGGCTGTTGAGAAGCTTCATAAGGAAATTCTTCCCTTCTTCCTTATTCTGTTTGTCTTTTGTGGAAACCATCTATATTTGTGTGTCATGCAGAAGTCAACACATGGAAACAGTTTTAGCACCAACACTTAAAAAGTGGGCCTTTTTTGCTAGATAGTATTTCAAAATAAATTTTTCAGTGGAGTGGGAATTTAAGCCTTGTTCCTAATGTTTATTGTTACAAGATGACAATGTTCAGTCTTCTCATGGGAAGTCATACAATGCTGAGGTAATTCCTTCTGGTGCCTGAACTTGTCCTGATTTTCCACACATTCCTTTCTGCTGTACTGATTTCACATGAAGGACTGATTGAAATTCAGCATCTTAGTTTTTATCTTCAGGGTGCTTGCATGGTCTGGGATATATGAAAAGTTTCCTGGCATAGGGCTATAGGCTGTGTTTGTCTTCCTCAGGAATGCGGGAAGGTTTTACATTAAAAATAAAGTTAATTCTCAGCAGTGACAGGGTTTTCAGAAGGGCAGCCTAGGACTTAAAGTGAACCTGAGCAAACCTGGAGTGGTTACACATCTTGCAATCTTCAGTCCCAAGTTCAAGGTGTCTCACTTTGACTTTGTGTCCTAAACAATAATCTGAACATATTCAAAACCAAAATTCTGAGTTTGTGACAACAGTAACAGAAACTGAGAAGTAAAAAATTGCCCTACCCACACAGTTTATGTCTTTTAAAGAAGATGAGGGAGGTGCTAGAGAGAATTTACTGAACAAACTGCAAGTTAGAAAATGATGTAAGGTGCTAGCAAGAAATCACCCACTGCTCATTCCTAAATTACCTCTTTGTTAAAGGCAGCAAATTTAGCTCATTTTGAAACTAGGATACTTTTGAAACATTACTTTGAGAATTAATGAGGGGAAAAACCTCATATGGCTTGATTCTTTATCCCTTGACTTCATTTCTCTTCATTTTGACGTTCTTTGTTGCAGCTTGTCTCAAAAGCAATTGCTGACTCTTAAGGGCAAGGGGTCCTGACTGCCTGTGTGTTTGTATAGTCCCTCAGTCCTGCCTGGGAATGTTAGACACCAATAGTATAAATGAATAGTAATATATGTTATGTGTGTGTTTATATTACAGTAAACACCAGCATACATTGGGCATATTTACTCTCTGTAGACACATTGACAAGAAAAAGTGCTAAAAAAAAAAAAAGAAATTAAAAATAATCTAGCATTGAAACCGGTGATGTAAACAAAAGTGTAACTAGTAGAAAATAAGTGTGAGCACTGCAAAAACTGCAGCAGTGATTTTGTGTGCTGACACAATTGCTGCCCCTAAAGGAACACAACGTTAATGAACTATAATTTGTAAATTCACTCTGTTCTGATGATCAGTCCCCATTTTGCTTTTTGTCATGATTATGCCGATGAATTCAGTTTAAAAATTTGTTCTTTGTAAAGCACGTGGTGTTCCATAGAAGTCCACAGAATTAGGAAGATTACCTCTGCAGTCTTCTGTTTTGCTGCCAATAAGATAGAACAATTGGTGCTTGGTTTTGGACTAGGAATTTGAGGAGGGGGGAAGAGCAGCAGGGGAGCAGCTTTTGTTATTTCAGCTTCTAGTAGGTTTTTTTGAAAATCAGTCCAAGTTTGTTCTTGCCTAAGCATAAGGTAAATTAAGCCTTCTGGAAAGGTTAAAATAATAGCCAATTGGTTGCAGAACTTAATTTATCAGGGTTTGGGGTTTGGGTTTTTTGTTTGTTGGTTTTTGGTTTTTTAAGTTAGTTTTCTATTTACTTCTGTATTAACTGTTTAAGAAAAAAAATCTTCAAAAGCTTTAATGAGTATTGTAAAAATGAACAGGTTGCATTTTTTAAGCCTTCCATTTCCTGGGCTTTGGAATACAAATACATCCTACCAATCGAACCTCAGTATGATAATACGCGATTTCTCAAAAAGCTTAGAAAAACAAGTGCTGACAAAGGAACCTTGTGAAGTCCAAGAAAAACAAATGTAGGGTTGTGCATCGGGGACTGAGCAAGCTGGAGCCTTAACTGGCTGTGCCGGAGCTCTGCAGGTAAGTGCTTGAGGGTCCCTGTGGCAGCAAGCTAAATGTGAGCCGGTCACGTGCCCTGGCACTGGTAAAGGAGAACCATGCCCTGGGTTTTGTTAGCCAGAGCATAGCCAGCAGGTCAAGGAAAGGCAATTCTCTGCTCAAGCATTTGTGAGACACATCTGGAGTAACCTTGTGCTGTTCTGGACTCCCCAGTGAAAGAGAAGTCACCCTGCTGGAGCGATTCCTGGAGAGGGCATGACAAAGGGTAGAGCATATGGCCTATGATGAGAGGTTAAAGAAATTGGGTTTGTTTAGAACAGCAAGGAAGAGGGAGCAGAAACTAATGCAACGTTCCATGACCTAAAGAGAGATTGCAGAAAAAAGAGAGTGAGGTACTTCCGAGAGATGCTCAAGGGAAGAAGTGGAGGGAAAAATCCAGTTGGATATAAGGAAAATATTTTCTTGGTGAGGTTGGTTGGGCACAGCAGCAGGTTGTCTGGAGAGGCTGTAAAGTCCCTATCCACAGGGGTTTTCAAAGTTTAACTGGGAAAGGCCCTGAGCAGCCTGACTCATCCTTGAAGTTAACCCAGCCTAGCAGGGGACTGGATTGGGTGATGGCTGAATGTCCCTTCTAATGTGAAATTTTCAGCTTCTTTGGCATTCTAGAGTACAAGCACTTACCACTATGAAATATAACTAGTTCTAAAGCATCATTTATTGTGTTTTCTGGGATATTGTACAGTTGGATGCTTTCTGAGCTTCCACTGTTACTGATTGAATAGAGCTTAATTTCAGTCAATAATATTAACATACAGCATACCAGTCAGTTCTTTCTCCTTATCTTTTCCTATGGCTGTGACCATAATTTGCATTATACAAGGCTTTCAATACTTCCATTCTTAGTATCTCTTGTTTTTGCCCGTTAAATGTAAGTGGCTGGTTTTCTCATTATATCAAAAATATGAAAAGATGCATCTTTTGTTCCATTAAGAGGTAGAATTGCATTAGCTACCAGAGATCCTTTGGTCCTCTTTCAAAGAACATGTGGCATTTTCTTCAGTGAAACGTTTATTTAGAAGAAGAAAGTTCTGGGTTGGGGATTTTTTGCTTGGTTTGGTTTTTTGTTTTGTTTTGAGTTTTTCCTCTCCTTTGAAGTTGTTCTGTAGCTATTTTCATGTAATGAAGCACTATGGATTTTTTAATGGAGTGTGCGGTATATGTTGAGAATAAAGAGTCTTTTGCTTATACTAAAAATCTGTGAGCGTAACTGGTACTGAGAGAGGCTGCTGTTCTCAGGAATGTTTCTAAAACTTAAGAGGTTTATAGATTATTCAGAGCCATGTAACTACTTTTTAAGAGAATGATAGCAAAGAAGGGAAGAAATTGGAAGTGGCAGCACTGGCTAGATTAGTAGCAGAGCTCATGAGAAAGAGGCTGGAAGAGGAGCGCCCAGTGGGTAGCTGTTGGACGTAAATGTCATGAGGAGACTTTGTAAATACATGAGATGGGATGTAACTTGTGCATAATGGGCATTAGTAAGGGAAGATGAGTGCATGACAGCATACAACACGGGACTGTAGAAACAAAACTTGCATGTATGCTGAGAAGACATGGTCATGCTATCTAACATTCATACCTTCCCTTCTCCTCCAGTCTGGCCTGTGGCCCCTTTTCCAGGGGCAACACTGACCTACAGTGACTCTTAGGAAAAGCCTCCAAAATTGATCTCTAAGACCATTCATATTGTCTTCTTCAGTTCTTATGGTTGGAGTACTTTAGTCATAAGACCTATGAAATTAAGCCAACCAGCAATTTTTTAAATTTTTTTAATTTTTTTTTTAAATTGTGTTGGGGATGGTTGATTTGGAGTTTCCTGCTTCATTCCATTTGATAAATAATGAGACTTGAAACCAGCAGTAGCTAACATGTGTGCCATCAGACTTTAGTTTTCATTATTTACTTTTTTTGTTTCAGTATCCTTCTTCTTAAAGTCATTTGCTTTCTTACCTTCCTGGTAATTTTCCAAATATTTACTGTTGTCCCCATACAGATACTATTCTGGAAAGTATAGTTGTAGAGAAAACTGGATTTTCAAAGTGGTAAGCAGGTTGGGCTTACAGTAGCTTTCCTATGCCCAGTGATATGAAAACATACTATGATAAATGTGAGCATTAGGATATGCAGATTATGTCTCATTAAAATAACACATTAATAGATTTATTTTCCGTATTGAAGAGATGGGAAGACAAAAGGGTTAAGCTCTATCTCTGAACCATAAAGTTATTGCTCACTACCTAAAAATTGCTGATAAAGATACTAGGAGTGAGAGATTCGGTTTAGCAATAAATGAGCATAGATATTGCAGATATTTCTCATCTGCATTGCATTGAGCCTTCACACTTGTCACGGTGGAATAACTGTCAGGTTTCTTGTGCTGTACGGCAAGTTGTGTTTTGCCATTGTCCTTGTCCTCTTTGTCACATTGTTCTCTCCCAGGCTCAAGTGTTCGAGAGTTCTGGCTCCCGTACATGGGTGATTTGGGGCTGGCACCATCTTTTAGTTCGCTTTCTTATGTTTTATGAAAATCACCTTGCAGAAGAGGATGATTTGTCCATGATGATTTTAAGCTCTTGAACATGGTAATTTGTTGCTGCAGCTGTTACCGTGTTGTAACTGCATTGTCAAACCTGGGTTTGGGTGTGCTTCTGCACACAGAGAGTGTAATTTGTTCTGAGTAATTGAGGATACCTTGATTACAACAGCTGTTTATGGGGCCAGCTCCTGAGCTTGCCTGAGTTGCAGCAGGGACTGTTTTTTCTTTGATGTAGACATCCCCACGCTTAGTTTCCATAAATGCAATTGCATTTGCATTTTCTTTTGACTAGAATACAATACTCCAACAGCATGGTGGTGTGCTCAAGCTTCTCAGAGTTTTAGGCAATTTAGGAAACTCGTTGTAGGTAATTGTTTTCTCAGAGAAAGTAGTGTCCTAAATTTGCGTGTCTTCATTGTTTCCTTCAGAAATTATTCTTTTCATGTCATATATGTTATCATAATTGTTCTTTATTAATATGTTCTGATTTTTAAAATAAGCTCTTCATCTTTTCTTGCTGCATTAGAGGCTTTTTTTTGCTGGTACTGTGGGCAAGTGAAATAAAGACAGTAGAATGGATAACAGCCAAAGAGAAAAAATAGATATGAAAAATAGTTTCTAAATAAAGGTATAAAAATCAGACCCTGTTAGAAATTTATTCTAATTAAATGAGACAACAAAAGGTATTTTGGCAAAGTCTTTTAGGTCTTCTTTTAACCATTTCTTAATTGTTTATTGTTTTAAAGTATCGTGAGAACATCAGCCAAGATCAGGCTTGAGGGGGGGATGAGAAAGCAAATTGTTGTTGTAAACAGTTTATAGGCAGAGTATATCTAAATTTGTTAAGCTTTTTAGAGGTGACTTATTTTGAGTCTAAACTGAACAAATGAGGTTGAACTTGATAAATGAGCTTGAACTTGTAGCACCATTGTGAAATGCAGATGATAATGTCTTTAAAATAAATTACTCATGAATAAATCAAGATGTTGAAGTTGCAAAGGGTGAGAAATGGTATAACAGGGAAATTCTTTGACCAGGAAATGGTTTCTGAGACCTTTCTTTATAGTATATATAAAATGCATAGTGAACATCATGAATGAGAAATATTTTAAATGTCAGATACTGATAAGATTGGATGGCAAAAATCATTGTATTGAGAGGTACTGTGCTGGTTTAGGGCTAGTAAAAGGCAAATGCAGATTAAATTTAGATAAATGAAAAAGAATAGGCCTGCAAACAATGACACAGAAGGTAGAAGAAATACCAAATGAGATAATTATGCAGGATATCAGCTTACAAAGGAAAAAGGGTTGTGGATAATATCCTGTCTAATTATAATACCTATAAAGGAGGATAGTCACACGCACTAATTTCAGCCACCTTATACCCCACAGGCTCCCTGTATAGACAGTGGAAACCAGTTGAATCCAAGGGTGAATCTGGGAACCTCTAAGTAAAATGCCTGACAGTTGCCTTGTTGGGTCTTTTAAATTGCTTTCTAGAAGTGCCAGCCTCTCACAGTGGATTTCATTCCAAAACTAGCTACTACATTCTAAGTACTTAAAGTAATGATACAAATACTTGTCTTGCCTGTCTCTCTGGATTTCCCAATTATGAGATTAAGGTCTGGCTAAAACCAAATTGTAATTGTACAGCTGTTTTAACTGCAAGTGAGCATTTCCAGTATAGTATTCCCCACAGACAACTGTTGGCGCTTAAATGTCACTTCAGCTACTGCTAATAGATTTTCAGAGATCCATTTTTTCCCACCATTTCTATCCTCAAATATAATCTGTAAGACCAAATAAATTCTGCAATCTTAAGCTCTGTTAGACATCTGATGAGAAAGTTGGTGGCTCTTACAGAAGGTTAGCAAATGAGGAAGGTAGAATTAAATTAGATTGTACCCAGGAAAGGCTGGCTCATCGGTAAAAAGGTGAGATTTCATACTAGTAAAAATAGAAGGATGCTTACATCCTTCACAAGGAAATGATAAATAGCACCTGGACACTCTGATACCTAGAAAGCAGTAGACCTAGGGGAAAATGAAGCTGTACATAGACAGTAAATCAGGTACGGTGATTTCTTTCTGCATTCTTAATTCCTTCCTCTATTTGTATGATTTACAGTTAAATAATTAATTAATTTTTTTTCCAACAAATTTACTTTCACAGTTTTCATTGCAAGGGTCACATACACCTCTGCTTGGCAGTATATCAGAATGATTTTATTTATAAAATTTCACATTTGAGTGAGAAACATACTAGTACTCAGTTGAATAATAGTGATGCAGAATCTTGTTATATGTAGTCAACAAAACCATTATTTATTTACTTTTTGTTTGGCAGTAGTTAAACCACTGTGGTTTTATCTTTCTAGCATAAAGTGAGAATAAAAGTGAAGAACAAGAAAGCTCGGTGGTGCTATTAGATTTCAGCAAATTGAAGTTTTCAAAGTGCCTCTTCCACTTCTCTCCAAAGCAAAAAAGGTTGATTGTAGAAAAAATAGCATGTTATCTTTGGGAAAAATAGTGTGGAAAGATTTGAAAAGGAAAGATCAGAGATGTGGCAGCATTGTTAGAACCATTGTGCAGACACTTTATTTGTATTGCTGAGAACTATAGGTGTTTTTCATTTGCTGGGGAGAAAACTGTAAATACGCCATATTGCTTTTTATGTTACTAATGTCAGTGAGTTACTGTTTAGTTGGTATCCAGTAAAATCTCTGTCACTGACTTTACAACCAAATGCTATAATGAAATGTCACTTCTACTCAGAAAAATGTTACTTTCCCTTGATTAGCTGGAGTACTAAATCCATTTCAGTAAATGAATCTATTGATTTTAGCTTAATGTGTTGTAATAAAAAATATTTGAGTATGTTCTCAGTTGGTAGATTCATGAGATGTCGTGCTGGATTCTGTTCAGGCATGGAGGTGAGATTTTTATCTATTTGTCACGCGTAAAGCAGAGGAGTCAGCATTGGTACAGAAGGGAATTAGAGACGTGGGTTCTGCTGGACGACAGCTCTCTCACTTAAGCTCTGCAGCATTCATCCACAGGATTTTGCTGGGTCAGCCAAGACCGTGACAGTGCTCTAAGGAGGAGGGAATGAGGCTATAGCAGAGTAGTTCTCTAACGCCTCTTGATCCAGCTGCTCAGTCTGCTAGGACTCAGGCAGTCTTCCAGACAAGGTTAATATCAACTGTGGACCACACTGCCTTGGGGAGCTGCCCATCGCCTACGTATTAATGCTGCACTGCACAAGAAATAAAATGCCCGATTAGTGTCATATGGTAACCTACCCAGTTGTAATTCAATAGCAATACACACAAGTGCAACCCAGCTTCTGCTTTGTTTCATTAGTGGGTCATGGTTAGACACACTTGGTTGCTGACCATTGCAGGAGCAGATTAACTAAGTGTTGTGGCTTTTTTTTTTTAATACAGACCTGTGTGGAATGTAGGGAAGAGGCTGGTCAATGGCAGAAGTGATGTAAAGGAATATGCAAAAGGAGAATTAGAGACAAAAATGTTTTTGTTCTTTTACACAGTAATGCAAGACGCAATTACTAAATTTTCCTACCTCATCACATTCTCTTTCCACCTGTTACACTTTGGATGCCATTAATGCATAGAAAGAGGTATCAGAGTAATTTAACTTCAATAGAAGGAAAACAAAGGAAATCTCTGAATAATTTAGAAGGATGTTTATAGATCAGCGAGTCAGAGGTTTTGGACTTACAATACTGAAGATAATGCTAAAGCAAACAGACCCTGAGTTACTTAATTACTAGCTTGTTAATATTTCATTCAGAACTATAAGGAAAAAATCTGTAATTAGTAATTAGTGGTAGTAGTTATAGTGGGAAACTATAAACCAAGGCTTTCCATTTCAATTCATGGATTACCCCACTGTGGGCACTCTTGCCTGACAAATAACTCCATTTTACCTTGGGCTTTTCAACTGTAGAATTATGTACATAAAATACTTTTATCTAAAGCACACTAATTAAGTTGGTTTCATGTATAAAAATATGCTTTGAGATTATTGGGCAACAGGTTACAGAATTGCTATTGCCATTACCTGTTTTTTCCTTGTTTTTTCTTTTCTTATCTCTTTCTAGCACTGCTTATTCTTCTAGAGAAAAGCCTTTAAGAATTTTTTTTTTCCCCCGGGCTGGAATTGTTAGTGACATTGGCTGGCTCTAGAATGGGTTTATGATGTTACTTGCAATGCTGTTACATCAAGTGGAAAGCAAACCAAATGTTTTCAAATGAATTTGTTAGAGAACCAGTGCTGCTTCGGTCCTTGGCCTCTGGTAGAGGAGGAAGGCTGCACAAACACAACTGTAGCACTTGAGCAGAGTGCTCAAATTAGGCTCTGAATTTTGGAGAATCTAAGAATTGGCCCAAGCAGGGGTCGTTGCAGGCCGCAGCTTATGACAAGGGATTTTTGAGATTTGAGAGGTCATCTGGCTAGAAAACTCAAGAGACTTCCTGGCTTTGCTTACCTTAGCTCTTGCAGGCTAACTGGGTGGAGTCATCTTGTGAAATAAGAATGAAGACTAAATGTTTTCACTTGCTTATTTTGTTATCGATCTACTGTACAATAGCAAAGTGTATGAGCAAAGCCATGAAAAGTGTGCTTATATTCGGTGGGCTTTCCTAGATTTCCTGTCTTGCAAGGCTTTGCAGGACCAGCTATCAAACCATTAATTATCTCCTTTTGTCAGCACTCACCTTTCAGATATGTCATTCTGTTTAGTTAATAGTAAACCAGAAACTTGTATAAAATCCTTATTGATTCGTATAGAAAATTGCTGCCCAAACAGACAAAGGTGTTCATAGGTTTCTCAGACCACGTCTGGCAAAATCCATAAAATCCTTTGAAGCCAGTTGTGACTCTTCCAAGTACATTAATATTGTCCATTCCTTTGCCTTGTGATTCCTGAAGTCTGCCGCTCCACTCCACATCCATTACCATGGTGTCCTGGGAAATCTGGCTTCCTAACTCTGCAGACTCAGTAACAAGGAATGGCAAAGTAGGGGAGAGGCGTGCAATGAAAGGTAAAGCAGTTACAACCCCTCTATAGCCTCATTTACTGACAAGTTTGTGCCATTGATAGATTAGCCCTTGCTTACCTTTCTTTCAGAGGACTGACCTCATCAACTGGCAGGCACCATAAAACCATCTGCAGTGTCTTGAGCCTTGATCGACTTCGTATCTAGCCCCTTCCATTCTGTAACGTCACAATGACCGAGAAGACCTGCATGCTTAGATTTTAGATTATAGGTCAGATTATACAGAATGTCTTTAATTGCTTTTGAAGAAGGAGGAAAAAAGCTTTCCATGATTTAAGCCTGAAAGCCAGTTAGGCTTTGAAGTTTAAGGCAAACTGTTCAAGAAAGGGAGGGAGTTCAAGCCAGCTCAATGCTATAAAGGCAGTTGAGAAGTGAGTTAGGGAAGATGACTTTCACTACAGCAGTTGCTTTGATCAAAGCTAATTTTTGAAAGTCTGACTTAAGTCAGCAGCCATTAATCTTTTTGTTGTGATGTATCATCAGTAAAGGAAAAAAAAATATTTTCTGTCTGATAGGAATATTAGAAGGATGAAAAATGCTTAATATGGCTTTTGCAGGTTTTTTCTCAACACATCTTTGCTTTCTTACTTGCATTATAGCACTGCTGAGTAGTTTTGGGGTTTTTTAAATGTTGTTTGGCTCCTCTTGGCTTTGTGTTTTATATTATTGCAGTGTTTTTATCAGCTCCCTCACTTAAGTGATTCTGGCAGTCAGCTGGAACTCATCCTGTGTCATTACCTACAGAGATGAAGGTTGAGTCAGCAGGATTGTAAACTCCAGTATTGGTGATCAGCTTTAAGAATGCCCTCTCAAACAGCAGGGTCTTAAAAATAATTGTAGTTTGATTTTTTATTTTTTTTTTTTGGTCAGCCTGTATTTGAAATTCAAAGTTCTTGCTTGATTATATAATAGAAATACAAAACCTGAAAATTTTCTTTAAAAAATGTTATTCTGCTGTAAGAGACTTGTGTGATTTCAAGATCTGTCACTCCTTTAAAAATACTAACTATTACACAGACCATATAAAAGCTATGATGAGCAAGACTGATCTCTCCTCTCTGGCTCAACCCTTTAGTTTGTAGGAGACTTGGTTGATGACAAACAATTCAATCTAGTGAAGTGGCTGTCAATTGTCTGCATTTTTATTTCCTACAAGTCCCATAAACTTCTGTATGTTCTAGTATCATATTTATGAGTAACTGGGAATTGCTTGTGAAATGTATGAAAAAAAAAATTACTACTTTTTGTAGGTATTTCCTGGGCAAAACCTGAAACACGTTATAAATACAGAAGACTAAAAGCAAGTTTGTTTAGTTCTGGTTTTAGTTTATGGGGGCATTCTCTCTGTACCATCTCAACATTTTCAAGTATGAATAGGATTTCTAGATGTTGAAAACATATATAAATTTATAATCTTGCTCCCTACCCCCCACCTTTCTAATAATGCTTGCATAACATGTTTAATAATTTACATATCACTTAGCTACCAGTATTTGATAAAATCAGTAGGCCAAATTCAGCTTCCAGTGTTGTATGTGTCTTTGTTTGCCTACTGTAGTGAAGAATGCAAAGTAAAATTTTGATTATATTTTTCTTAATGTTGTTATTCGGTAATGTTCTGAGGTAAAGAAATTTGAACCATGGGGAAAGCAGAGCTCTTAACAAACCAGTTCGGGCTTTGTTAGGCAGTGGAGTAGACATATGAATATATTACATATGATTATCATAAAATTATGGCCTGGAAATTGAGCAGTCATGCTGCTGCATTTTAGACAGTACATTTATAATAAGCTGTAATAAAGTAAACATTTTAAACAGATATAAGAAGAGGCATTACTTGCAGTCACAAATGTACATTTAATTCGTGCTTTTGAAGCTCAATTTAACAAAGCAAACAAATTTCCTTGTAGCGTTAACACAGTTGTTCTCAGTGGTGATTTTGATTTGAGGGTTGGGGGGAACTTTAAGTGTATAAAACTGGCTGTTTAGGATCTAAATGGAGGAAAACAGTATGATTCACAATGGCTGTAATTTGAAAGCTGTATATTGTTACAAGTAAAAGTGGGTTTAAAAGACCCACTTGCAGTTGCTTGCTACTTTGGATTCTAGTTTAAATTTCTTTTGGTTTCTTCTGATATCATTTGGTGTCTTTCCAAAAAGGGTATAAACCCACAGTTTCCAAGAACGTTTCACAAGCCAGATAAGCAGTGACTAGAATTAGGTTTAGGGCCCCGTCCTGGTAACACTAGTGTGGGCTATTTGATCTTATGAAGCTGCTCAGAGGTATGTAATTTACAAGGGTACAAGTTTGTAGAGCCAGGGCCCATATGAATAGCAATCAGATACCATCTGACTCATAAAAGTAGTTTTTCTTCAAATGGCACAGAAAGGCTGCTGGGAAGCTCCTGGTAGCCTGGCTCCAGGGAGTCTCCCTGTAACCCATCCCTGGCGGTGTGACAGCAAGTGGCAGAACCCCTTGTAGGGGGTAAGAAGGACAGATAAAATGAGATTAATTTAGGCTCCTACAGTAGCAGTAGCTCGCGTACAAAGAAAAGACGAAAACATTCATATGAGAAGGTACACTGTAAAATCTATGTGTGATAAACACAAATATTTGTCAAGAGAGCCATCATTACAGAGGTGAAATCCAACAGTTGAAAGGCAGAAAATGTCAGAAAAACTCTTAATCCTATTCTGGCACAGTCATCTAGGTTCTCTTTCAGTTATTTTGAGGGATAGAAATAGCATTGCCGAAGGTTGTAAAATAGTGATAGCATTGCTTTGTCTCTGGAAGATTAGTTTGGGTTTCTACTTATAAATTATTAAAGAGATCTCAGCTACTCTGTGTCACAGGATTTCTTGGTAGCATGAGTGTAAGTACCTGAGGGGTAATTAAGATCAGGTTTAGAGAACCTAATGGGGGGTAAATGCTTTCCCTGTTGTGTGACCACAAACCATCTTTCTCCGTTTCCCCATTTGCAAACTGAAAATAATAAGCCTTGTGAATTTCATAATTTATGAATGAGCTAAATGGTGTTTTCGAAGTATATTCTTTACTATTGGTGCGTAACTCTTGTCTCCTGGATCTTTGTGTCTTAGCATGCAGTGCTCTCAGTTTGGGGCTGTCTCCTTTTTGCAAAAGCAGTGAATAAAACACAAATGAGGGTTAAGACTGGCTTTTCACAAGCTAGCTCATGTCAAGTAGAAATACAGTCCTCAAAATATAATTGGCCGTGGGTGAAATATTTCCTCCCGGAATCATTTCTACATTGTGATTTCAGCTTTTTCTGTCAACTTGTGTTGTATATCCTTGCGCCATCTTCCCTGCCTGTACAGTTGCTTACCTTCCTAGTGGGGGGTGGCATTTTCAGAAATCTCTAGTTGGTTTCCTTGTCCTTCACTGAAAGGATTTTTTTTGCTAATTTGTGTTTCTATAACCCGCTGAACAGTTCTGCAGTTTGTTATGCCATTTTACTATTTTGCTTGCATCTGCCTGTTTTTCTTTGGTACTTTGATGTCCTCAAGTTTCAGTACTGACCCCAGGGATTGTTAGTGGCACAGTTATTCTTGGTGTACCAAATACAAGGTGGCTGTCTCTGGCCTCTGCAAAGTTACCCAGGTACTTGTGGAGAAGCGTTATTCTTGCCTCTTCTACAAATTAATGAACTGCAGAGAAGCTCTGTTTGCACCTAATACACGTCTTCTCTACAGTAAGTTCACACTGATGCTTGCTTTGAGAACTCTGTTACTGCCTGGGTGTTTACTGCAGTTCCCCCATCCCCTAGAGTTTCTTCCTCTTTCATCAGCACATGCTGAGGGTCAGAATTATATGAATTGCTTTTTTAAGACAACTTTATTTAAGAACTCATTGCAGTGGAGGCATGCCAGGTTCATGAGTCCTCAGCACAGAATTCTTCCATTTCTCACTTTTTACAGAAGATATAGAAAGAGGTCTTTTTTTTTTTCTTTAATCCATAGACCTGTAGTGATTAGAGTGACTGGGCAAGGGATATCGATCTTGGAGGACAACCATTTATTACTTTGTTTCATTTAACTGTTCAAGATGTGTATGGCCCCTTGGCTCTCTGCTTCCTGTTCTTGATGATGATTAAAAGAAAATAGGTTTTCGAAACGCTTTAAGGTTCCCTCAGGGGTTAGGCGGAGATGGCAAAGTCTAGCAGGAAGGTCAGCTGCTCTTTGAGTACTGTAGATGCCTGAGTTATAATGCCCAAAGTGTTCAAAGAGTTTGTTGGTTTGCTGTGGCTGACCAGGTTTTCCGGTCAGTGGAACGGGAAGTATAGAAAAGGAGTATCTTGAAGAATGTTCATTTGTGCAAATACAGATACAATTCCACATCCTCGTCTTCACACTTACTAGGTACCTGCTTTGTTTAGATACCAGTCTTCTTCTGAGAGTCCCAAACAAAGCTCAGAAGAACATCAGTTACAGATAGTTCACATGGTGTTGCAAGGTCAGGCGTACAGGAGACCTTCCAGGATACATAAGAATTCTATTTCCAGCTGGTGCTGAAAGTCATTAAACTTGTAATATCACTGATAAGAGGAAGGCTTTTTATTTGTGATGTTTCTAGCAATCGGTTGTTGGGAAAACCCCAGGCCTCCAACCATTCTGTGTATCAGAAAACTGTATTCATATTTCAGATTACATGTAAAAATAAGAGATTCTTTCAGAAAATATTATATGTTAAAAAGAAAGAATAAATCAGAAACTGTGGGTGCTAGACATACTGGAAGACAAACAAAAACCAAAACCAAACCCCAAATGCACAATTTAAAAAAGCCTCACGCTTGTGATTTTGAAACACGATTTTTTCTTTTTGGCCTTTTCCATGATTTTCCAGTGTTTGTCGTTAGCATTGTGGTTCAATTTGGCATGAACAAAAATCTTAAAATTTTTATATTTCTCAGTGTTCCTTCCAGGAATGAGATCTCAAAATTGGAGCATTTCCATTTCCTATGTACACAAGAAGCGGCGTAGTTACACTTAGATGGCTTCATTAATGTTAAATAAACATATCAACTGCATTGTGTTTACCCAAGATGATAACCATTTGTCGGGTAATATATTACTTAAAAGGAAACACAATCAGTATGTTTAATTTAGCAACAGAATTGGTTACCAGTGTTCTTATTTTACTTTCGACAAATTTATGGTTTTGTAAAATAATGTCTTGAATGTCATGTTAAGAGATGGACATTAAGCTACATTACAAAATCTGGTTTGGCTTGAACAAAAATGTGAAGCAGATTATTCAACTGAGTAACTTTTTCCAGTTGACAGTATTAATATTTGAAGTCCTGTGGAATGATATGAACAGGCATTTAATAACCATCTCTTAAATTTTTATAATTCTTTGAGAAGTTTTACTGTGGAAAACATGAGATACTTTATGTGAATGGGGAAGAAAGTTCTTTAAAAGCATCTGAACAAGCTGTCCAAGAATTAGGAAGAAGCTCTGAAGGAACAACTTGGGATCTGTATTAAGTACTGTGTTGCACCCTGTAAGTATTGGGCTACGTACATGGCTGTTGACTCTCAAGGATGTTCTTAGTCAAATCATTAGCATTTCTTGTATTCATGTCCTCATCTGTAATTGCATGTAACAGTGCTTTCACAGGATACTTCTTGCCCATATGCATGTCCCTTTGGGCATGTGCTAAAATCACGCACTAGATGGGAACCCTGTTTCTCACACCTCATTTCCTCTCAATTGCCTTGGTTTGACATGAGGGTCCTTGGAGTTTGCTTGTCACCTTTTGGTCTTCAAAAAGACCGCGTTTCGAGTTTGGCTTATCTTTTTATCTTCACAAGCTGTTTATTTTGTAACTGTTGCTTCTTTATTTTTTCTGTCTCCATCCTATTCCTTCAGGAAGACTTGACCCCTCTTTGTTTCCTCAAATTCCCATGTAATTGTTCTTTCTGTTCCCTGACTGTTGTCATTGCTGTCCTGACTGCTATGGAGTCATAGTACCAGTGGGCAGGTTCATTCTCTTTGTTGTCTGGGACATTCCACATTGCTTGAGAAGTTTAGAAGTAAAGTCTATTATAGTACATGGCAGTTGTGGGCAATCACAGCATTTGAGAGTAATGCAGAAGTCAGGATTTGAGATGTGCTATTTTGCTAGGGGGGTCTTATTTCCTAAACTGTTGTTTGTGGCTGAATATATTCCAATTCCCTCAGGACAAGGAGCTTGCAAATGTCATATTTTTTGGACAGTTCTTAGAAAAATGTGGTTTGATTTTTGTGGGATGGCTGACTAGAGAAGGTGTGGTCTCCAGTTCTGCAGAAGGAGACTGAGAAGCAACCAAATGGTTTCTCCCTCATGAGCAGACAGGTGATCATTTATCTTAGGATGTGCTGCTTTCACAGCAGAGGAAAGTTAGTATCACACTGATTATGAAATAGTCATATCAGAGAGAGGAAGAATTACTTTCCAGGCTTACACAGCAACTCTAAACTTTTCTCCCCTCCAAGCACTGGAACTTGTATTTAAAAAAATAAAACAGTTTGTATACCTTGAGCATATCAAAAATGAATGCCTTCATTGCACATGCCAGCTATAAAAAGCCGAATTCTTCTTACAAAATGGAAAGCCATTACATTTAGAATCTCGCTTGCCTGTTTGCTATGGTCCCTTTTTTAAATTCTGAATTTAGAAATAAACATCTTTTTAATGTAATAAGATTTCTACTGCTGCTTTTGCTTGTTTGTTCTCTCATGGAAGTCAACATTTTCTGCATCTGCTATGATGATAATTTGTTATGGGGTCTTAGAAATCGGCTGATGACTAGGCATGTGGAACAAGCAATAGAAATAGGTGAATTGAAGGATGATTCTCTTTCTGTAAATGTTTGGTAATAGGGAGAAAGTGCAACAAAAAGGCATTTAAAAAGAGAAAGGATTTGAAATAGAATGTGTTCAGATTTTGCTTACAAACATCACTTTCTTTAAAGGGGATTATTTACTGAACTAAAAATCATTTCAATTGCTTTGGAAAAAATATACACATATGGAAATATAGGGCTTCTTTCAGTCAAGGCTTCATTTATCTAAAAGCTTACCTCCTTTTTTCTTTCTAAAGAACTTGAATATGGAGAAGGTAGGTGTATTTGCAAAGTTTAAACTTGTCCGTTGTAGACATGCTTTCTGAAATATTGGCTTAATTACCTTAAAATCTAAATTCTCATTGTTAGTACCTCTTCTGTAAAGTTGAGGCTTGCCCAGAAATTTCATTCTCCTTTGGTTATGATTAAGGGTGATGAGACTAATTTTTTGAGTGAAGTCTTCATAGAAAATATGTGTGCTTCAAATAAATGAACTAGTAGAATGATGGACCAGTCTGTCGATGAAGTGCACTGTGAAGATACACAGAAAAGCCTTGGCCACTGGTAGTCAGCAGAGATAATGCAGGCATGTTCATGGGACTTGAGCTACATTAGATGTAAATTTTTTTTTTTTACATTTACAAAAAAAATTTTTTTTTTTTTACATTTTCTGCATTAGATGTAAATGGTTTCTCCGCTTTTTCAGCTGGATATATTGTATTTTCACATTTTGCTCTAAATTAACATAAAATGTAGCTTCATATAAACACATTGTTGTGATTCATCTCAAAACGGCTCCATTATTCTGCCAGGCAAGATAATTTGAGATGGGTTAGATATTTCACTTTTTTTAATATGTTTTGAATTTCTTTCAGAACATAGAAATGGAAGGAGACTGGAAAACGAGAGATTTCCTAAACCTTAAATGTCATAATTCTTAGTAAAATGAATAAGCTTACCCCACCAAAGTTTTTCCTAGTGAGTACCCCAGATTATGATGGCAGTGGGAAGCCTTTATCAGCGGGGAGAGGAAGATAGCTGTCACCCTCATGTAATCTGACATTCTTGGGCAACTTTTCCGATCATATCTTGTAATCTAGCAGTAACATAGTGACTCAGCTTCCAAGAGGAAGCTCATCTATAATTTGGGGAAGTGATTTCTGTTGGGCAAGTAGGCTGATTCCTGAGAACTAGATCAAATGCAGTCAGGAATGGCAAGTGCTCTTGCTGAGGAATAATTTCTTTCCTCTTGAAAGGAAAGCAGTGTGCAGGTTGGTGTTCGTCCTTGCCTATGGCTCAGTTATGGCCCAGACCAGAGGTGCTGTTCTGATGCACACCACCTCGCACAGCCGTATGTCTGAGATGTGATCCTCTGGGCTTCTAATTCTGACTGGCTGTCTGAAAGCAGGCTAGGGAATAAATTAATTAATGGAGGCTCTGTAGTGTGGTGGTAGTGTCCATCTTGAAAATGCTTAATGCAGGTTCGAGGCATTTTAACCTATCGTATGGCAGAAGCATTGGCACTGTAACAAAAGCATTGCTGTTGATGAGGATAAGCATTTTGGCTGAGAACTGCCAACATCCGTAAGACACTTCTGCTGTTTCTGTGAAGCACTAGCTAGAAATACTAATCGTTTCTCAGGAAGGGAAATGATGGCGCATTACTCAGATACTCTATGGACTGTAATTTAAGTATTACAGTCCATAGTATTACAGGGGAGAAGGAGGGATGAACCCCAAACAACAAAGGGAGGATCAAAAAGACACTGCTCTGAGCAGCTCAGAATTAATTCCCAAAGGGAAGGAAATCCTAGACAGCTAAATATGACAGTTTCCTGTCCCACTTTGAAGCTGAAATACAAGAAAGTAGTACTCAAGTAATAGGTAGATGCAAGGTGTAAATTATGGATACAAGGATCACTATGGGCTTGTTCAGTCCTGTGCGTAAACCATACCCATTTGGAAGTCTACTAAGACACAGTAGTAGAAGAGTATTTTTAATGCTGAAAGGTGTGTTTTGCTCGGAGTACTTGTAGTTTTGATAAAATGCCCAGTAATTCCTAAAATGTTCATTATTATTACAATAAATACGTTTACAAGACTTGAGGTCGCTTAACAAAGTATAGGGAAGAATAGGTCCTGTATTTCTTCCTTTGTAAAATAATTACCACAACTTGCATTTGTTAAAGACTCTGATCACCAGTTTTCTAATGGGAAAATTCATTTAAGTCAGTGCTTTGGCAGGTGCTCATATTTTGTGGAAAGATCTATCTTCCAGATTGCTAATGAATGGCCAAGCAAATGTCTAGATAGTTAATAATCCTGCTTAATTGCCACAGTCAGATAAAGCTGCCATGTAATTTATTGCTATTCTGAGCATCTGAACACTAGAAGAATGATAAACCATGAGAAAGCCTTGTGAGATGGTTGGTTAGTTGAAGTCATTGCCTGCAGTTTTATACATTTCTCTCTCTAGCAGGTGATCCTTCTAACATTTCCCTGCTTGGCAGAAAATCAGACACATGGTCATACCCCCTGCTGCCCCCGCTTCCACTAGGCAGCTGTTTTCCAAGTCATATACCTTCCCAAGGCACTGCGCAGCCAGGTTTCTTCCTGCTTTTATGTATCCATAGTGCACTAGAAAAGGATGTTGTGTTTTCCTGCATACACTTAATGGAACATAAGTATGTCCACAAATGTGTGTCAGTCAAACATCTGGACTGTATATAGCTTTTCAGTGAGGATGGAAAGAAGTGCCGAGCTGTGCAAAGCATGCTGCAAAGGAAGAGATTGCTGATCTGGGCAATTGGTTGATTTCATCTGGGTGCTCATCAGCAGATGAAAACGCCACTTAAGGCTTAAATGTTTTGGGGAAAAAGAGCTTTTTGCAGATGATGGAATGGATGAAGAAACGACGTGTGACACAGAAACCTGACTTCTACTCTGTTAGTCCTGCAGCAGGACAGGCCTTGGTTGTAAGCGGGTTTAACAAAATTGTCTTATAGTGCCATGTTCACTTGACAAGTAAAATCCCAGGTCTCCCTACCCGGGAACAAACACAAGTATTCAGGGTAAATACCAAGAAAAATGTTAGGTTTCTGCTTATCACATTGAGGATAAATCCTGTACGATGCAGTATAGGACTCCTCAGTTCATGCTCAGGACCTTTTTATGAGTTAATTGCCTTTACCTGGGAATTAATGAAAAAGAGGTTCATGGGTTTTTCCACTACATGTGCCATTAAGCTGTCTGGAGACAGTTATGGCCTTTTTCAAATCTGCATCCCTCTGACAGCAGTAAATTCCTGTGTCACCGCTCAGGAGCAAGTAGACAACAAAGGTGAAAAATTATGCTAATGAATTCCAATAACCAGTCCCTTTTTATGAGAGTGCTTATGCATAAGATCCTGAATCCTAAGTGTTATATTACCTTGTACAGCTTTTCATTGGTAAACTATAGCAAACTGAATGGAGCTAGCAGTTAAATACAGCTTCATAGTTCTGAAGAGGCCCTTTGGAACAAAGTGGAGTATATGGATAAAATTGTTAAAGCGTTAGATAAGGTTCTCGCGTTACCATGGTTACTTGAAAATTTTGCATTGTATCATAGATTAGGATGCATAGGATGAAGTAGCCAAAACAACTACAAAGTCCAATGCATATAAACTACATTTCCAAACCACACAGTATTGCCAAATAGAAAGACAAATAGCTCAGGATATTGGCTGCTGACAAATCTATGAATCAATAAAGCGAGGCCTGAAGGAGATTTAGAATATATGGGATTTGCAATTCCGCATTATTTTGGAGTTACAATCTTAATTTTTAAAGACAAATGAAGACAAAAAATTAAGAAAAATCCTCAGTAATGTAAGGAGTGGAATGATTTTCCACAAACTCTTTCTGGTATTGAAATCAGACATTTGGCTTTGAGACCTTCAACAAAGAAGGTTGATGAAACATGGATAATACATTTCGTGCACTTAGGCTGGCAGTAGCACTTACACTGGAAGCAGTTTATTCCCATGGAAACCTATTTGCATTTGGGCCAGAAGTGACTTTTTTTCCCCCTCTGTTAGAGCTGTTGATGTTTTAGCATAATATAATTGCTGTATATTGACAGCAGATTTGAAAAGTATTTCTTAAATGTTGAGTAGCTGAGCACATGTAGAAAGGAGATGTAGTCTGTGCAGATTTTTCTGTGTAGGATGGAAGCATGAAAAATTCCGGCAACTTTTGATACTCTGTTGTTTATCCCTAACAGAAAGAAAAAAAAATATTAATTATAGTATGTTTATCCCTAATAATATTTTTTTTAACAGGTGACAAAAGAACTGAAACAGTACGACAATAAAATTATAGAGTGCAAGTTTGAGAACAACAGCTGGGTCTTCATGAGACAGAGAATAGACAAAAGCTTTCCAAATGCCTACAGCACTGCTATGGGTGAGTAGATCGTTTTGCTTTAAAAGTTTTTCAGGCTCAAATTTTAGTTTTTAACTCTGTTCTAGTTTAAGGAGGAAAGGCACTCTGTGTTCTCATTTTTTAGTTTGAGTCCTGGCTTCTCTAATTTACTATAGTAATACCTCATCTTGCAAATGCTTATGTCGTGTTTAACTTTTATATAGCAGGAATCCTTTGGCTTCAGGTTTATTTGATGAAGTCAGTTAAACAAATACTCTGATGCAGTATTCAACAGATAATGCAGAATCAACTGCCTAAGTCTTTGCAGAACTGCAAACACTTGCTCTAAGAGACTCTAAATGGCAGGGCATGCCTTTTAAGTGAGACTCCCAAAAGGTTTTATTTATGATAGCTTTGCAACAGCAGTTAACTAACATGAGTTCCTAGCACTGTGTTGGCTTTTTGGGATGTAGTGTAAACTGGCACACTATGAATTGAATTTATTGAACAAAAAATCCTTTATAGTTTCACCTCTATTCAAAACACCAAAATCATTATTTGGCAGATGGGCTAGAAAATTAATAGGGGAAAATGTCATCTTAAGTTTTTACAGTAGTTGTACAAACAATGAAGAGGGAAACAAACGAAAGGAGGGGGTATATCCCTGCAGAATTGTGGGCCTTTTATGTTTCTCTACCAAAAAACATTTTGCCAATTACTGTGAATTAAATGATGTTGTTTACTTTCAGGTGAAGTATAAGAGTATGAATTACAGGTGTGTGAGGCTGAATAGCAATAGTCACATTGGTACTGACTTATTAAGTGCCAAAATGAAGTTTATTCAAATTTAAGACCATGCTATTTACTAGGGCATACATAGATGATGTAGGATTTTCTCTGGACCATTCTACTTGTAGTTCTGCCTGAGCAGTGAGTAGATTCTCTTGAATAAAAAACAAAAAACATGGTCATTTTGTCAGAAGATAATAAATCTGTTGGCACCTTAGGGAACCAGCACAGAATGTAGCTGAAATATTTGCTGAGCAGTCCTGTCAGGAAAGAGGAATGGGCCACAAAAGTCGTACAAGTACAACCGCATTTCTTCGTCGCCATGACCTAAATTTCTCTTCTCTGTTTCACCCTAATGTTTCAATAGTTAGTTTTCCTTGGAGTTTTCTTTGAGGAGTTGCATATTCTTCTTTTCTTTCTTCTTAAGAGCATGTGTAGCTGCCCTTTTTCTCTTCTCGTGTTCTCCATTTGCAGAGCACTTACGTTATTCCTGGCTTTTTTTTTTCCCCACCAAAACAAAACGAACTTCCTAAAAATAAAATTAAATGCTACAGGAAGAACTGTTTTGTTAGAAATATTTCAGGTTTTCCATGGGAATTTTCAGAACAGAAAGTTTTCTCTTGGCTTTAAATTTTCACTTTTGACCATTTTTCAGAATCTCCAAAAGTTGTATTTTCTCATTTGAGACTTCCATTGTCTCCTCCTCTGGATACTTCCTCCTCTTGATGAAATAGACTGACTGTTTTTCCATATGTTTGAAATAGCAACAAAAGAAGTACCTGTCTCCAACTTGCTTTTGGACTTTGATACCTTTGAAATTGAGAAGGACTTTTTGAGTGATTAAGATTGGACAGCCCTTAAAAGTTGATGCAGAGTTATGCCATTGTGGCACAAATTCTATTCCTAAACTACTGATAATCATAATGCTTTCCAACTGCTAAAGTCATGTACAGTGCAACTTTTAAAGCACCTTTTCACCAAAAAAATTGATTAAAAAAATGCTAGGAAGGTGTTTTGTTAATTGTAAAGTAATGCTTTGAATGGTTCTAGAATTCTGCAGGAAAGAAAGGAGGGTTTTTAAGAGTCATCGTTATTTGTGACAATGCTCCATTGCAAGTACATTTTAAGGAGTCTTAATATTGTTTAGTACTCTAGGGGATCAGTAGATCGTTTTGCATGGAAATTGCATCCATACTGAGGCCAATCCATGCATGCCTAATAAATTATCCTCTAATCATTTTGTACTTTCTTCCAAGATAGTTGTAGGATTCCTACTTACTTTCTTGCCCTTTATTTTTTCCCTCCTCCTGAAGTCTCTGGGGAGGATTAATTACGAGAGTATAAAGTTACATAGGGAAAGTACTAAAAATATTTCATTTATTTTAAGAGAAGTAAGCCTTTTCATTTATTCCATAAAATCCTGTGGGCCTTTACTTACAAACTACGACCTGGGGAGTCATGTTAAGTCATCCAGGTGTGCTTGTATGTCATACCTGCTGCCTTGGCCACCATGCAGCACTCCAGCCTTTCCTCCATCATACAGTACACACGTAGCTTGCTTGTTGTCAAGTCTTTCTGCCACATGAAGGTGTATGGGTTAAAAAAACCACACTGTGCATTGTGGGTTTATGGTATTGATGCTACTTAGTGGTGAAAAAAAGTTACCGTAATTCAGAGGTTTTCAGTATTGGGCCAGTCTTGGTTCTAGCTATTTGGATTTGATGAGCATTTTAAAGCCATGTCTCACAAGGCCTTTGTTGCTGTTGCTTGCCTCAGTACGATGTCAGTTCTTGGTGTTTTTATAGTTGCCCCGTGAAGCCTACACACGCACACGTGCCTTTTGTTTACTTTATAAAGAGAGATTCCATGATGTAGGGGCCCACTACATGCTTTGCTCTCTGAGGGGCAGAGCAGGGATACTTGACTCCTGACACAACCATCTTGTGAAAGTCCACATTTAAGGCCGAATACTTGAGCTGAGCTATGTTATTTATTTTGCAACAAGGGGATGAAACTATTGAAGTGCCAACTGCAACAAATTGGTTTAGTAACTGAGATTATGTTCTTTATTCCCAGCTGTATGCAACAGCATCCAGAATCCAGTCACAAAGGAGATGCTGTTTGAGTTCATTGACAGATGTGCAGCAGCTTCTCAAGGACAGACACGGAAACACCACCTCGATCCTGACACTGAACTCATGCCACCCCCACCACCCAAAAGGCCACGTACCATACCATAAGGCCTTGGTCTCAGCAGATATTGTTTACAGTTCTGCAGAAGGAGAAACACAAATGTGAAGGCTGGAAGAAAAAATCTGAATTGCTGTAAATACTTGGGTATGGGGTTTTGAGTTTAGAGAGGCTTGAGTGGGTTTTTTTCCTCCCAAATTCCACATGTGAATGGCCATTGTTTTTTAACTGATAAATTCAACCTTACCATGTGGTATTTGAGGACGAAATTTTCAAAGGTCTAGGCAAGAACAGTATAATGAAGTCAATGGGAAGCTGCCTTGTTCATATATGGATCTCTTCACCTTTAATTTATAATGTCAGCAATCTGGAACTGAGAAGACATTGGGATGCTGTACTTTTTAGAGGCTGTGTTTAAAAAAGAAAAAAAAAGCAGAAGTGGTTTTCTATTATTGTTGTTTAACTGGTTGTAGTTTGTCACCCATAGTATAACTGATCATGGTTTCCCTGCATTTCTGAGACTTGCATCTAACAGCAAACAGCAGTGTTGTTTGTGCTTTATGTTGGTTCAAAACTAAGCCACCTTAGATTTCACTGATTTCAAAATTAGCTGGGGTTTTGTTGTTGAAATACTAAAAATGTGAATCCTTCTTGTAAATAGCATCCCTTTGAAAGATGATGTGCTGGGTGTTTGTTTTTCCCCCCTGGTTTGAACCTAACACACCATGTGTATAATGGGCTGATTTTAGCTTTGTCTTTTTAAGTTTACCTGTAGATAAGGAATACACCAAATCCTTAGTGTTAAGGTCTCTGTTAGGAGACTGTAGTACAGGGCTTATTTCTCCACAGTGATACCATTGTAAATATTACTAAAAAGTAAACATCACTGTGATATGCAAGAGTAATGATCAGTGCTAATCATAATGTCTTAGTTCCAGGCACAAAATGGCAAAAGAAATGCCAGACAACGCCTGTGTAAACTACCAGAGAAGGTAGTTGCAGTGGCAGAGAACCACATCAGGCAGAAAGACGCCTGGTTTAGGTAATTGCAGGGCAAAAATAAGCCATTTAGGGGGCGGATGAGTATCCCAGGGAACAGGATGCCCATTTCCAAAGGTGGGGTTGGCTGTCCTGTGGCACTGTGCTCATCCTCTGGCTGACTTTCTTTCATACCAAATGGAGAAGCACATTAATGCCCAGATGGCTCTTGTTGCAGCACACTGGCAGATGTTTGTAATATTCATCCTGAGAAGCTGCATTCTGGTTGTCTAAGGGAGGAGCTATTCTGAGCTAAGGTTAATTGGAAACCAAATGCAGATTTTAAAGTTTACTGTACATTGATCAAGCAGGGATCGAATCAGCTCTTCCTATAGTTTACTTAGTGTGTGTCTTCCGTTCATTCAGCGATCTGATTAGCGAAGCTCATAAATTTGTTATAAGTAAACTGCATTTCTGTTTAAATGAGTTTTAATGTTAGTAAGAAAAATTAACTCCTGCTTTTTTTTTTTTTTTTTTTTTTTTTAATTTTCTATATGGAAACTTTATGACTGTGGTTTGTGGTGGCTTCTCTAGTTATTTCAACCTGTTGTGTAAATGCACACGGCATCATTTAGATGGCGTTCCTAGCATCTCTTTCTGGGGTATTCAATACATGTTTTAGGGAACTGAAGGAGTTATGTAAGTTACTTTTTATACTATGGTAAAACTTGAGGGGAAAAAAAATGTATTCATCAAAAAAGTTGGTTTTTTCAACTGTACATAGTTTCTGCATATTATCTATAGAAAAGTTATAATTATCACCTATGCAAGGGCGCAAAATTATATCCTAAGAAGAGCCTTATGAATTTGATGTGAAAACCTATGCAGCCTCTGTGCATCTGGCATCAAAACACAGTTAATTATTTCTTCACTCAGTATAAATAATTTCCCCCAGATTATACTTGTCATTGAGATTGTCATAACATACACTTCATCACTGATCCTTATGGTTCTGTGGCAGTTGCAATGTGTGTGATGATTACAGCCTTCTCCGTGAGGTTAGGACATTTCATTCTTGTAAGGATGTGTCCAGGTTATTTCTGTCTTCCTTCTTTCCAGCTCTTGCATCTTGTATTTCAACAAGACCTAGCTCTTCTGCTTCAGAGCTGCAGCACCACAGGCTGTCTTTCACGTGCATTCCACCAAGCCCATGGATGTGTTGTGGCCCTTGTATTTTTGACAGTGTGTTTTTTCTCCCACTTTCAGCTTGAACTGGATATTTTGAAAGTTTAATGACTCTGACAAGGTTTAGAGCTCCACATTAACATTTGGTTGTTGAACTCTTCTTGCACTATGACCTGTAGCTTTTTTAGAGAGTTCAATCGCGTTTGTTTTTCTGGAAAAGGAGGCTACTGGGGAAGGGTTGAATGAAGAACCTGATGAAAACAAATAGAATTTCACTTGGACCAGATGGGTTTAATCTGTGAGAAATGCAAACCTCTCTCTGCTACTAGATATTCAAGAGGTTGAAGCTAAGAAGCAAAGAAGAGTCTGTACCAGGGAAATAATGATAAAAAAACCGAAAGCCTAATTTGTCTATTCTTTGGTGTACAGCATGAATCCATCCACTGTTTTGTCATTTGTTAAATATATAATTAAAATTTGGTTTCAGTGGAGTTTCCAGAAAATGTAAGTACATTCCTCTACAAACTGTGTATGAAGTATTTTAATAAAATCAATGGTTTAAAATACTTTTCCTAAGGATGTGTTTGGTTTTGACATCTGTGCTTTCCTGGTGCCAGTGTAAACACAAGGTTACTGTGGTTGTATTGCTGTTCAGTCCTCCAAGAAGATTTATGTACGGTTTTCAGAGATCAGTGGCTTTTCTCTCAGGTAGGAGCCCCACCAGCTTGGAGGTGGCCATGATCCGTTGTGCCATTCTTTAGCACAATTTGCTCTTCCTGCCACTAGAACCAGAAAGGAACCAAATGGTGCCTGAAGTAGGTATTTTATGGCAGGCTGACATTATGTAGTTTATCCATTCAATGTTAAGTGCAGTTGCATGAAAAATTGTGGAGGAGGTCTGCATGGGTCTTCCCTGACAATTTATCATCCAGCACAACCCTAAAGCTGGTAATTCACCTACTTGGACCAGCTCCTGGACTTGTACTGTAATAGGGCAGTTTCCTTTTTCAGGTTGCAGCTGTCTAGAATCAGGAACTAAAAAGCCCATCTTGATTTTTGAAATGTCCTTCTAATTAAGATCCTTCCTTCACTGCCACTATGTTCTTGTTACATGTGCAATTCTTGTGGTGCTTCCCTCAACCATTTCTGATTTTCTAGTGTTTGAGTGTGAATGCTGAACCAGATCTGGCACTTGAGCACACCTGGGGAGGTATGATAAATTCTACTACTACTTGGTACTTGGTACTCTCCTCTATGTATTAAGGAGGCAGGTTGATACACCCAGCCATCACATCACACTGTGTAGTTCATGTTGGCTTGCTTGTTCACTGGAGTAGTCGTTCAGGATCCCTGCTCCTCAGCATAGCAGCTCCTCGGTTTTATGCCTAAGAAGTGTGGCTTTATATGTGCGTAATGTGTAGTTGTATCTTATACCTCAAAATATTCACAAAGGCATTGGCACAGCTAGTTGATTCCTTAGGGTTTATCTGTAGTTAGTAGAGAGAGAATGAAAACCGAAGTCCAGTTTGTTCCTCCTGCATCTCTCCTGCAGATGTCTGCCTGTCCCTTCACTGTTTCCTCTCAACTCTCTTCCAGTCAATATGATGTGTTTCATTTTATGTTACGCCACTATGTTACTGTGAGCACAGTGTTAAATGTTTTTATTGAGGGTAAATTTCACAGCATCAAAATTCTTGCAGTGGTCAATTAAATTTATAGTCTCATTAAAAGTATTCAATTAGCTGGTCAAGAGCTATTTATTTTCCATAGATTATATTGCGTACCTTAGGATATCTAATTAAATCCTAAATCTAAGCAGTTCAGTTAACTTACTTGACAGTAACATTTGGATGAAACACCTTAAATAGATTGCTTCTGGCCTCCTCCACAATGGCACAAGGTTTGCTTTCGCCTTGCCTGGGGACCAGTTCCAAGGTTCTCAAGCCCTACAGGGTTTAGATTTCACCTGTATCCCTTTGTTTCCAGTGTCAGATTTCTACCATCTCTGCTTACGGCACAGCTCCACAAGCTTGCATTCCTGTGTTACACCTACCTACCTGTGTTAAGAGTTGTCCCGCCATCAGACGTGAGAATGAGAAGCCTGTGCCCCAAGACTGACCCTCTGCTTGTGTTTCTTGATGGCAGTGCTCCGCTCCAAGCCTGTGCGCTCATTCCCGCATGACAGCAGCCTTGACGGCTGATGGATAGGGCAGTACCATCCTGGTAAGTCATGCTTGCACAGGGAAATGAAAGCAGCACCTACCAGCTGTGACACTATTTATCATATGAGCAAGGAGCCTTTTCCCCTTCCCTTCCTCCCTCCCTCATGAGCTCATCTCCCTGTTTCACGTACAAACAAAGGTAAGTCATACTCTTTGCACTGAGATCTGGATCAATTAGTTAATGTTTGCAGTGGGAATATTGTTTAGTGCTCTTTCTGCTTCCCCGGTGAGAATCTGCTGAGCTTCCCAACAAGCCAGAGTTTCTATTTAGCTGCAGAGATCTGTAGGGCTGAGGCTGGAGGTTGATTGAGACATTTACAAAATAGTTTTCCCTCAGTCAGGGCTCATTTTTATCTGGTTTATTTCAATCCATAGTCAGCAGTAGGGGGTACATGAGCACATTGTAACCAGTACTAGTATGAGAACCTACCAGTGATGTTGGTGCATACAGAAATACAAAAATGTGAAAGACACTCAATGAACTTGGTGAGGGAACAGCAATCATTTTTTCGTGCATCAGAAAAAAAAAATACCCAACAAAATAAAACCTTAGTTGAACCCACTTCCACTTCTTTTAGAAAACACTGGATAAAATAATAAACATTCTTTAATAAAATGAAATTACAGTCAAATCGACTCCCATGACAGGAATTCATTTAATCAGAAATACTTCTCTCGTCCCCTTTCTGTCTCCTCCTCCCTCAGTATCTTTGTGTCGATTTGACTAGCAGAAAGCACACAAATTGGGTTCAGGAGCACACATACATCTATGATGTTTTGAGAAAATTAAATTTTTAGTAACTCTTTTATGGAGAACTTCCTCTTCTGTGACTAGGTGATAAGGTTGATGTATCAAGCAGGTCTGTGTAAACACTGAAGATGTAACATTGGAGGAACGGTATTTTGTTATTACCGAAATATACTTCAAAGAGTTTCCAAGTTAATTTGATCATCAAAAGGATGAGAAACTTTAATTGAAAGGGTAAAAAATTCCATTCAAAAAGGTAGGATGGTTCGAGAGAAAAAACCTGAGTACGGATTTCCATAGGCGAACTGTGCCGTGGGTCTGGGAGGGGACACTGAGTGTTTTTGTGCCCCACAAGTCAGCAGTGGGTTATAATGACAGCAAATGGGGACCAGGCGAGAGCACAGAGGACCCTGTACAGATGCTACAAGTTTGGCTTTGTGGAGGAAAGGGCATGAAAGGCAGCTAGAACTGGTACCTCCTGTGCCACAGAGGAAGGAAAGAGGTAAAATGATGGTAAGGTGGTGCTCGGAACGGGGAGCTCTAGTTGAAAGATCAGAGGAAAGCAGACATCAGTGGTGCCAAGAAGAGAGATTTACCTAGAAAAAGATGATGGTGACTGGAAAAGGCAGAACAAGTGAAAGCAGCAGGGACTGGCATGAGGGGTGAGGACCTACCCTTCAGCCACAGACTTAGATGGGCTGCCTCTCAAGAGGGCCATTAGCAATGAGGTAGGACCAAGAGCCAAAGTGTATGGGCTGAGGTCCTAAAGGAGCAGAGGAACAGGTAAGTGTTTCTCTTTTTCCTAGCAGTTATGCTATTTCTGAGCTCTGAAAGCTCTGGGGTACAATTATACGCTCAGCAATGTGTATGCTCCCAGATCAATGGGAGTAGCAGAAATGTAAGACGCATCCCTGCATCACAGCACGGGAGCATGGGAACACTTCTGAGCCCTTTTTAGGTTAATCAGTGTTGTGCAAACCCATGCACAGTGCTGGAGTGCCAAGGGAGCTCCCAGTTACAGATGTTACTATTGCAGCAGCTGGGTAGGATGCCCTTGGCCTTCCTACCACCTGCTCTGTCAGCAGCTGCATGGGTATGGCAAATCAGGCCCTCAGTAGGGTGCCATGTGGGGCCAGGGCACTGCACACTCCACTTTCCTTTTGCCTCATATCCTGCCAATAGAAATACACACATTTTACCAGCGTACGTGTTAATTTTAACTGAAGGACTGAGCACATGCCAGGACTGGAGAGGTAAAGGAATCAATTCCAGGCAGCTGCCTCTGCCCAGCCCTGTTCTGACAAACTCCACAGTAAAAAGCCCCAGAAACAGACCACAAATGTGGCAATGTAATGTTTGCATTCAAGTGGAATGTGAGCAAAGCAGGTCTGCTGAGAGCCCTGGCAGTACAAGGGTGAGAGGACAGATCCGAGTGGCACAGCAGGCATGCAAAACCAGAACATGTCTCTCTCCACGGTAAATGAGGTAAGAATATTACTTGTAATGAGGTAAGATAAGAATAGAAGAACAATCTTAGTTTGAATTCCCCCTGTCAGTTTGCTTGGCAGTCAGTGCTGTTTCATTGTGTATTTTACTACTTATAATCTTCTCCTTTGGTTCAGTTTATAGACAATCTTATGCGAAATCTTTTTAATGATGATTTCTGGTTCAACAATATGGAGGTTTGAGACCCATGAAATAAGTGCTCAGAAAGCACTGAGGAGCAAAAAAACCTCTCTTTTCTCCATCAGGCAGTGAAAAACTCACATCTCTGAAAGGTTTTCTGGTCTTTAAAGCAGTGGGTTCCCAGAATAAATTACTTTCTCCTGCCATGACAGTTTGTTCTTTTAAAAGAAAAGATTTTGTATGTTACTGTTGGGCTGAGAAACCAATCGTATGAAATCAATGAGAATTGTGCTGCCAGGTAATATTTAACCATGTGTGAGCGAGTGACCCACTGGTATTCTGCAAAAATCATCTGTGGCAGGTAAATGCTGAAGTTTGAAGCAGTCATGTTTGGCTTTGTGCCTTTCACCATTTGCTGCTTGCATCAAAGCTGTGTGTTTTGTCCCTTAAACCAAGAGGAGCCTGTGCCAGCCAGTTTGACTAGCGACTGGCCATTCGCTTTCTCTTACAAACGTCAAGCAGAAAAACACAGCCTCCTTTGGTCCTGGTGTCCTGGCCAAGTCATTTCTCTAAAGTGGGTGTAGTTAAAGGAGCATGGTAATTCCCACCTGCTGAGGCTGGTCCACATGCTGGAAGTGGTGCTGGACTCTCCCTCTGCATGGGGTGAGCTGCCCAGTGCAGCCTCCGAGGCACAGCGAGAGAAGTGGGGCTGTGTTAGGGAAAAACCATAGAATCAGAGAGCAGTTTGGGTTGGAAGAGGCTGTCAAAGGTCATGTAGTCCAACCCTCAAAAGGCTGGTGTTGCACGTTCCTTCCCTCAAATATCTGAAACTAGCCTTTTGGCATCTTTATCCAGCCCAATCCCCTCCAACATTAGTAGCAGAAGTAAAAAATGGTTTGAGACTGTCATCAACCCTCCCTTCTTGAGGGTAGTCTCATATTGCTGGCTCTTCAGGAAAAGTCTTGCCCTGTGTTCTCTAAATCCCTGGCCCCAGTGGGGAGGATGGAGAAGGCGTACGCTGCTACTAATCCAGCACTATAGCTGCAGGTGGGCAGGCTTACCACCTGCCTTTTCCTGAGAGGGAAAGCCCAAGAGGCTTTCAGTTTAACCACATAATCATGCTGGGGTGACAATGAACTTGGAGCAGTGCAAGGGCTGGAGAGCCTGGATACGGTCTTTCCGCCGAAATGCTGCCCTCTCCCTAAGTTTGGCTGCTTTCAGCATGGCCTCGCAAGCATGTTGTCCCATGGAAGTGAGCTGAGACATTCAAATACTGACAGGCTTGTCTGTGTTTCCTCACTGCACAGCTTTTCCTCACTCAGCTTGGTAATGCTCTTCATTCCCCCAGCCCAGGGCTCAAGGCTTTACAGGAGAGAGACATCAGTGTCTGAAGGGGATGCCTTGGTCTGACGGGGTGGTAAGACGTTCCTTTTTCTTTCCCCCGAGGATCCCACTTTATCAGCAGAGAAGGCAAGTTGATCCCAGGGCAACAAGGGATCAACTGGCTGTTTAGCTTCAGTGAGAGGCCAAGCACATGGCTGAGGCATCTTAATGAGTGGAAATGGGCCAACAGTCCATGAGAAATGAACATGCGGGCATACGAGTCTGAAGCAAAAGGAGGTCACTATTAGCTATAGCTTTGTAGTTATTGACTCCTGTAACTCTTGTATCTCTCCAATTTACAGGAGCCACAAAACCCTTGACACAGAGTAGATGCACAAGTACTACAGCTTTGTGTATTTGTGTATAATAACTGTTGTCCTTTTGGAGTCTGGCTGTGCCAGTGGGGCTTCACGATGCTTTACAGAAAATTACAGACAGGCACATTAAGACTTGGCCATGCTGGCCCAGAACTGCGGAGGAGCAGCGAGTGATGATGAGGTTTGCAGAAATGGAATGAGAACAGCAGCCTATAACAATGGCATTCCTCCTGGTATTGACAAAGAAAAGAGTTTAACCTGTATGCCCGTGTCCCTGCTGAGGACTGTGCAGCAGATAGCAAAGGCCTGGAACATTTGCTAATGATGAACTTCAAAGAGGAAAACTGAACAGCTCCCGCTAAGTGTAAAATGCAAGATTTACTGCATTATGTAGCAGCTCCTGTTAAATTGGTAAGCAAAATATTTTCTGAGTTCATGGAGATTTGATAAAAATACCCATTCCCTAAAGTCAGTTATGAGTGCAGAACACCTCTGCTTTCACACACAGTTTCAGGAGGGAAAACAGAACAATTCCTGTACAGGCACCTGGGTTATGAAAACCGACATAGAGCATTGCCTGTGTGGAGGGCGATTAAATGATGCATGAGGGACTGGTTAGTGTGTGATGTTCAAACGCAAAGCTATCAATCAGTGAGATATTACAACTGCAAAAAGTCTCACAATTATGCTCATTTCTCTAAAAGTCATTTGAAAAGTCATTTCTGATTATGGATTCCTGCACCTCAAAGCAGCAGGGCTTCATTCCCAGAGTGAACTGGTGTTAGTCCTTTACCCCATCTCCAATGCATGTTGGCTAAAGCTAATGGACTGACAGTTGGAGAGATTGGCACCTCTTGTGATGCACCTTAGAACCACAGAATCATTAACTTGGAAACGACCTTTAACATCATTGAGCCCAGCCGTAAACCTAACACTGCCCACTGCCAAGTCTACCACTAAACCATGTTTGTGGCCAGTCTATCATATCTGAAAATACTAGTGGAAGTGTTCAAAGCCAGGTTGGACGGGGCTTTGAGCAACCTGGTCTAGCGGAAGGTGTCCCTGCCTGTGGCGGGGGGTTGGAACTAGATGAGCCTTAAAGTCCCTTCCAACCCAAACCAGTCTGTGATTCAGTGTTTGTCATGCCTGCCATCTGCTTGCCGGAGGACATTGCAAGGGAAACATGGCTGGTATGTCCTATGGACCTCCTGCCAGGGACACACCATGGCAAAGGGCAAAAGCTCACAACTCTTTCTAGCTTCCTTGATTTGAAAATACCTAGTAACTTAATTTTCAAAATTACCTACCATATATTCATGGAATGGTTTTCCTTGCAAACCCCAGGTCCTTTGTGCTGTAAAAAGCATGTGAGGACTATTTGCTAACTAGATGCTGGCCAGGTAGTCTGTAAATGATGTAACTGATGGTTGGTAATGGCAATGCAATGTCAGGATTATCCACAAACACCATTCTACTCTTCAGTGGCAAGTCAGCTACCTCATAGTAGATAGAATCCAGAAACCCTTTCCTGTACTTTTCGTAAGCTGTATTTTTTCAGCTTTGGTAGATGTGTCTTGAAAATGGCTTGCAATACTCTGTGCAAATTACTTCAGCACAGATACTGGAAGTGTTAAGACTCTTGTTTTCAAGTTCCTAGACAGATTCTAAGTGACAATGGAACTCAATTCACATCCAAAGAGTGCCTGTTGTTCGTTAAGGGAAATGGTATCAGACATGTCACATCACCTCTCTGCTACCCAGCTGCAAGTAGTTTAGTGGATAGATTCACTCTGACATTCAGGCAAGTGATCAGTGCTATGACCCCAGCTAAAGGTGGCTTACTGCACAGGATTGCACCTATTCTATTAGACTATGGCATGCCAGCCAAGCTGTTTTGGATCAGATACCAGCAATTTTCTTCAACAGATATAATGAAAGGTTTTGTTCAGACTTATTCAGAAGAAAATGAACTCTATGAAATGCAGATGATCATGTGGACATCAGGTTACAGCACAGCAAAAGTTTTAGTGAGAAACAACTAAGGTAACTTTAAAAACCTGAAACACACATCACAGATTGGTCTCTAACCTAACACAAGTGATCCCCGTGAAACAACAGGGAAGAGGGGGATATATTTTTTCACTTTTTGAGCAGGATGTCATGCATCAGCCATGCCAATTGAAACACCAAACCTAGGCTTATGGATGTGGACCACAACTTCCACCACCACTGCTGCTGTGACAAATTATGCTAGTCCTAGGGCTCAAGAGGACAGGCAGCAGCGAGTGCATAAGCTCCCCCAGTGCTGTTCTGGCAGCACAGAGATGCACATACCTAAGCCCCAGCCTTGTGCACTTTTTGGTGGCAATGTGGAATTTTCTTTTGGTCCTTTATAGAGAAGCACATTCAGTGTGCTGGCGTTGAGCAAGGCTCAGAGAGCCTAGGGACCAGCTGTAATGTAGCCAGATAATGGCTTTTGATGACTGCTTTTCAAGAGAAATTTTAACAAGTTACATGGAACAAACATCTGTCTGAAATAGCACTCAGTGAGCTCTCACATGCACATTTTGTAACAAAGTAAAGGCATTTCTGCTGCAGTGTGAGATAAAAGCAACTCACTACAGTCGTCTTCGTGTTTCTGGCCGTGTTGGTGACTCAGCTAGCTGTTCATGCACAGGTGATAATAACTCCCCTAATGCTGTTTAAAGACTCCAGGCTATTTTCAGAGTCACAGAATAGCTGGGGTTGGAAGAGACCTCTAGAGATTGTCTAGTCCAACCCCTTCAGAGGGTGTATTTGTCGTTTTTTAATTGCATAATAAAAATGAAAAAATAGCAGAAGAGGGATGTTAGAGTTCTGTTCCTCATTAAAACAGCACAGCTAATGTATATGCAGCATGTTCAGTTACAGCCATCAACCAGTCAACAAATCATCATCCAGAATGCCACAGTTACTTTCTAACATAAATGAATGGCTGTTGTGCAGTGTCAGGGACAGTAGCACATGACGTGCACATAGAGCATATCCAGATTAACTGGAAGATAGCATCTATACGAGCTCATTGAGAACGTCCATCACAGCTCGAAGTACGCCAAGCCGGTGATCTTTTTGACATTTTTAATTGGTGTCAAAAATGCATTCATTGCCAATAATAACTAACATAAAATTCTGTGCTTCTGGAGTATCCCCTGTCCTGGGGTCACAAAGGTACAGCCACTGGCATTGGATTATGCTCCCATTAGTTGGCTCTTGTCCTGTTTTGCAAATGGGGGAAAAAGACCAGAGAAGTTACTGCTATATGTAAGGCCATTCCCATGGCAAAACCTATAGCTCCTCTCTGCTGAACTGTGCTTATGTGGCAGTACAAGATCACCCCCTGTGACAACCCAAAACCTTCTCTTGCATTTTCCCAAGGACACAAAGACTGAAGGACACACAAATGAATAGAGCCTTCAGTAATTAGAAGATGATTTTACTAAAAATATCTCAATTCGCAGCCTTATATTTAAAACTCTGTAATTTCCCAGATAGGAACCCAGCCTTATTCCTGCGTATCTGTGATGCCTAGATCATCGCCATGTCTGACATTCCCTAAATAGGAACTCAGAGCTTCTGGTGGCTCACAAAGATGGCCTGTTTTGTTCAGTACTGAGGAAAAATCAATTGCTCCAGATATAACAAACTGCCCCAAATGAAAACACAGTGAAGACGAGACTGTCTATGTTTTGTACTACGGTTTTGCTGACCTGAAGTAAGGAAGGCTGCCGCAAACAAGGTGGCTGTGGAGGCTCCTGTTGAAAAGAAGGTCATTCAACTAAGTTCTAGGTGTGATATTTTCAAAACGGGGTTAGGGGGACCTCATGGCTATCCAGTTGAGCTGGTGTAGCTTTGCTTGGTTACTCCTCTGGACAAACAGGAATTCAGCTTTGGGACATCCATGTGATTGGATATGAATTACAGCATTTTCTATTGCTGTAACTTTCTTGGCACATAGATCTTTGTTCCAAAGCACCAGTGGGTACATAGAATGATGTGTAAACCGAGATCCAGGGAATAAATCTTCATGCTATAACTACGAGGACTGCAGACCAGCTTACCTGAATAAACATTTGCAAATATCTTTGTTAATTCCCTAAACTTCCTGATATTGAAAGACAAAATGGGAATGAAGTTGACTGCTTTGATGTTTCTTAAAAAAATCTTTGGGTAATTTCTTAACTGCAGTATCTGCGGATAATGCATAATTTAATATTTTTGACAACTTTACTGAACTGCAAACTCCTGTGATACTTGGGGTATAAATTTCACTGGCATGGTTTTGGCACTCTTTAAGAACAGAGCATAATTAAACTCCCTTTCAACATATTCCATGTGTCTGGTTCTACCTCCATTCTGCAAGTAAATCCTGTTTATATTCGGCTTTCTGATGTGCTTGGGCAGCTAATCATTCAAACAGCATTCCTATCCCCTTCAAAAAATTAATAATAGAAAAAAAGATTCCTGCTGTCCAGAGAATTAGTTAGAGTTGGTAACTTTGGTTATTGTCGATTGAGACAGGAAGCTGATCTCTGGGTAAAAAAGCTTTTTGCTTGGCAGTCTGTGCTGTAAACAGAACTGGTAATAAGTCACAGCAATGAAGTGGATCAAGTTTTGTTATATCAGACAAAGCTGTCAGCAGCTGATAGGAGTAAGTCCTAAACTGACTGAAGATCTGAATAGACTGTTTCCTCCCTCCTGTTCTCTCTCGCATAAGTATTGCATGTGAGAAGAGGCTGTTTTGAAGTCCCTGAACCCTCTTGCAGAGCCTTTGATTTGCTGAATTTCTCGCTGTTCTTCCTTTTCATTTGATAGCCATGTAAGAGGTTAAATTAGGACATTTGGTTGCCTCTGTGTAGCAGTCTGCATTTCAAAGGTAGATGGAAATAAGCATTAGAAGGTTTTACTGTACCCGAGCTGTATATTAATCATCTTAACAGCTAATTTTTCTTTCAAAGTGATCACTAACAACAGGAGATTTTATTGTTCTAGACATGAGCATTCGTTAGAGATGAGGGGAAAATGGTAGGATCCACAGTTCCCTGTGTAAGCTGCTCTGCAAAACTCTAGTAAGACATCTAACACCTCCTCTGCCCTAATACAACTGTCACTGGAGAAGGAGGATTCGAATAGTGACTTGCTGAGAGGACAGCCATTGTGCCTTGGAGAGTGAGTGATTTTTCACACACTCTGTGTGTTCTCTAATTAAATGATTCTTTTAGACTCCTTGGCCTCAACTGATTTGGCTTTTCCAGAAAATATAATTCATCTCCCTTCACTCCCCTCTGTAGAACTTCGACCATCTAGAACCTCTAGAAAACTCAGCTTGCTCAGTGTTTGTATGGCCATAATGATTTTACAACTTTTTCACATTGACCAAGGGGAGTGCTGTGTTGTTAAAACCACCTTTCCTTGCTGTCTTGCCACAGGATTCACTTTCTGGAAGTGACATTGTTGGCAACAGGACAGTGGGACTTCGGAAAAGTCATTAGTACAGCCTGCCCTTCCTGAATGAGTATCCCCTTGCAAGCCATCTGCTCAGCTTGGAAAAGCTTTGTTCTTCTCATAGATCATCTAAGGATTTGGGAGGAAAGAACAAGATCAGAATCACCCAGTTGGTACAGTGCTTCGTGCAAAGCTAACAACCAGTGTGGATCTGCCATCGATGTTGCAGGAGCAGGAAACTTTCAGCACTGGAGACGAACTGAGAGCTGATGTGGGATGGACATAATGTCTGCTGCACACACAGACTTTGTAGGGAGGATCGATTGTCCTGTCAGTTCACAGGGAAGCATCAGCCTCTCGGAGAAAGAAGGGCAAACCCTGCAACAGGCAGATACATTGGACATTGTAAGAAGCAGAGAAAAATGTTTTCAGATTTTTTAAGTTTTGAGACTGGGATTAAAATTGTTGCATTTGCAAGTAAAGGATCATTTCTCCACAGATCTTCAGTGGTGCAGCTCAGAGATCTGATGTCAAGGGTGCAGGAAGCTGAGAGCACAGCTAGAGTTGCTGTTCATGAATTCTGAGGACTCAGCCCTTGATGGGGCTCATTTATCCTCTTGCACAGGATGGTGGGATTCCTCATTAGCTCAGTCATTTCTGCTTCACCTTGTCCCCAACTCCTAAAACATTTATTGTCCTGCTTCTCATCCTAAATATATACCAGGCTGGAATACAGACATTGTTTGAACTCTTCTTTTCTGAGTGTAATGAGAAGTACTCCAACACCTTTATCATTTTCTGCTTTTTGACGAGCCATGAACTTGTTCCCACCTTTTCTGATATTTCAGCTTAGCTTGTGCTGCTGGTTAGTAATTCCAGACATTGCAGGAAGAAATGCTCAGCCATAGACGTATGCCTCAGTCTGAAATTAAAGCTCAATTTGCTTTAATTGTCCTTGATTTTATCAAGCATACAAAATGACTGATTCCATATGCGGAAAATAAATACATAGACAGCAGCTCAGAAATGTCTTTCTCCTTATGGTAGCGATTTTACATGGTTTTCTGGCCTGTCAAATGATCTTTCATTTGTTCTGGACCTGGTTAAATCTCTTTCATAAAGGCTATTTTGGTAGTGTAAGAAGCCAGCATAATCAGTGCAGAGGCACAGAATAGTTTCCCAGCACTGGATGAACATGGCTTGGGGTGATGACAGTTTTTTTATTAATCTGATGTTTCAGTCTTCCCAGAAAAGGCAGGAGATTTGGAGACCTGTGCAGCTCGGATGGGTTTAATGGATCCAGCTGTGCAATTAATCTTGGCCCTGGGGTGAAGGTGACATCCTCCTGCTTTCTCTATAATCATGTGGCTGTTCTGGGCACTTCAGGCTGCACTGGGAAGATTTTCTAGAGATAACCTGAACTTCGCAGTATTATCCTGTTCACTCTTCAATTCTGCTACTGCTGTTATTGCTGCAGAGCCCAAAAGTGAGGTGGAAAACAAAGCAAGAAGCTGGACGAGGTAATTGCAAAAACTGTTGTTAGCTTTTATTACTGTACTGATTTCTGATCTTGTATCTAGGAGCCCACATCATGGCCCAGGACCCATGGACAGAAGCCATGCTGCAAAGAGCTCTCAGTCTGCTCTGAGGAGGGAAGGAGACTAGGTAAAAATCACTGGTGCCATTGAAATGACATTACCTGCCTCTTTGGCTGTTGTTCTTATCTTCCATCACACTGTGTCAAGAGTAATGAGTGTATTCATCTTGATTTGCAGCAATGGAGGCAGAGATTGCAGGTCCTGTCTCATGCACCAATGCAACTACTGAACAGGCAGCAGGTTGTGCCAGGAGGCCACTACTGTTTGTATGGATGTGGCTCCCTGCCGGAGCCTCCAGCCTCCTGTGGATGCTCTGAATATCAGATGTCTGTAACACCAGTGGGAGGTATGTGTCCTACAGGATCCTAATTTACACACTCTAAATCCTCTCTGAACCAGACATCATCCTTTAGGCGCATCAGTCCTAAGGTCATTTATCTGAATATGGCTTCAAGGCTACCAGATGCTTTGCAGCTTGCTTAAGGATTTTTAGGTCTTTTATCTTCCATGTGTCCTAGCTTAGTCTCACGCTCAATTGTGTGGTTTCTGACTGTCTCAGCTAGGCAGGCAACAAGCATCTTTTCAGTGTCAGGGAAAAGCAGGGAGAATCTCCTGCCCCGCTGCATGATACATGTTGAGCCCATGCAGACAGTATGTGCATGCAGAGTATGTTATTCTTCCTAGAACCGCCTGGCTCACTCTGCTTTTGCAGAGCAAAGTCTGGGGTACAGCCCATGCTCTGGCAGGACCTGAGGACCCTCTGAAAAATGAAAAGAGGAAGCAAGCTCCTGGCGGCTAGGGACTTCATGAAGCCTGCATGGACCCTGTCCTTCCCCCAAGCTCCCCAGACCTGAGGAGCGAGCAGTGTAATAAGTACCTGCGGTGGTAGCAGACCGCCATCTGGGAGCCCTCTTTCTCCAGGGCCTCCCGGTCAGTTGACCAGATCTGGGCCATGATGTAATAGCAGAAGTGGCCAACGGGACAGATGGTGGCTGCTGCCAGCCGAAAAAGTCATCCGACCCACACACTGCTCCGCTGCGGCTTGGGAAACAGGCCAGGGCTGCCGCACCGCTCCCGCTGGGCTCTGAACAGCAGCGGCCTCACACTTGGGATCAACCCATCTCCTTTACAGAGCACTGAAAGCGTTTTGTTAGCTATCCCCGGAGAAGCTTCCTCTCCCAGATAGTTTCAGACAGGATGCTTTTTCACTTACTAAAGATGTAAAGATCATGTCTTCCATTATTGAAAACTGTCCTAGTTCCTTTGAATCCTGAAGAGCTATATCAGACTGCACCAGAAAAGGATGTGTCTTGTTAGTTTCTTCTCAATACTAGGAAAGAGGTGGCATTATTTTGCTAGGAATTGATGCTTCTTTTTTTTGTTTCTTTTGTGTGAGGAGAAGGAAATGATTTAATACAAGATTTTTTAAAAAAGTTTGGAGTACATGAATTACCTCTTTTACCTTCCTTGTTTTTTATAGCTTTGACATAAGACATATGATTCAGTTTGGATTAAAGCAGAAATAAGCTGCTTTTTCTCCTACACATTTCTTTAAAAGCCTGCACATTTTGCTTTTGGTATTTTCCTACCAGATGATTTCTGAAGGGAATATGGCTGCCTATGACTTGTAAAAAGTGTAGCTTCAAATCTTCAGAACAAATCTAATCCATTTTATGGGTGCATGTGTCGGTGTGCATGCATGCAAGTGTGTATTTGTATATGAAAAGCTAACTGGAATGTCAGTGTATACAGTATAAGTGTAATAATTCAGTTATTCCCAATTTGCTCTTTCCTCTTGCATTTTGTGCACTGTTTTCGGTCTCTTTGATTTGAAACTTCTGGAAAACATTACAAACAAGAAGTCTGATGAGGTTTGTCCCAATCAGGGGGATGGTGAGTATGTGAGGCAATGGTCACAATTTTTACAGAGCAGCTTTCCTTACAGATGCATTTGTTTGGATTTCTGCATACACCAGAAATAGCCCCTGGTGCACTTTGTAGTATGTGTCACCCTTTGGATATCTCTAACTTAATCTGAAAAAGAAAGCCGAACTGATTCCCCAACTCATGCAAATTGCAGGCATGCAATGCCAGGAGACTGAAGGCACCCAATTTGCCTGAGAGTGTCTCAAGGTGAAATCTAGCCCTTGCTGCCAGGCTGAAAACTGCACAGTGAAGCAGGAGGGATGCACTGGTGCCAGTGATGGCCATCTTTGGTCACCACGAGGTGGCTTTCTGGAGGCTTCCACTCGCAGCCGTATCCCAGGGGCTCTGGTGAAGCTGGCCTTTCATAGGAGGTTGTGTGGGATTCCTCAGGCAAGGAAACAGAAACATTAGATGACTTCCCTCCCCTCTCTATCCCCAGCTGCCATTGCAGGGACACTCTCTTTACAACCACGGCCTTTTCTAATGTGGCAACTTGCACTGCCAGGGAGCAGCAGAACCAAGCTGGCAGCAGCAATGGAGCATGGTGGAGCCGAAAACATTTGTGGCCAAGGTATATTCCATCATGTTCAAATGGCTTGGACAATGTGCCATTAGGGAGAAATGACTTTCCCCTTTGCCTCTCCCCACTAAGCCCCCTTGACGCACATTCTGCACTGCCACTGCGGGCTTAACCCAAGATACTGCTGCCACTCAGAAATGTCTTCTCAGGGTGGCTGATGATGTGGGTACAGACTTGCATGTGCTAATGCAATGCAGAAGAGCAACAAAGTTCTCATCTATCAGCCCTAGGTATGAATTTAAAGTAGACCTCATTTTGCTGGGCGCTCCCTTTTGATTTATTGGCAGATGCTTCTCACTGCTTGAGCCTTGTTAAATTTCTAGGGAACACTTCACTGACCAGCTGTTCCTATTGAGTCAGAAGAGTGCCACAGAGGGGTCATTGCTGCCTCACTGTTGGCAACTCTCATATGCAGTCCCCAAAGAGCTATTCCAGGGAGGGAATTACACCCATCGTGCCGTGACATGCCTGGTGAATGCCAGTGAAGCATTTTAGGTGTTGCGCTTCTGTGTCCCCCAGTTCTCACATTTTGTGTGCAATGAATCAACAAAACACCTCATAATCTTCCTGCCAGATGATGGGGTAGGATCATTTTCCAATTTCTTCTCATTATTAAATACTGTTTACTATGAACCGGTCAGTTGTTTTCTGGTGGGTGCAGACTGAGCTGCTCAGCCCTGCAGTGACTTCTAAATGGATCATTTAGAAGTCACACTTTGATTCTGTACTTCCAGATCTCAGTGAAGAAGTTACAAGGTATTGGTGTTTTACATGTGAAAGAGGATAGCTTTTAACATCACACATACAGTAAAGCTTGCAGATTTTTGAATTCTTTTTTATCACAGTAATGCTATTTCACATTTAGATTGTGTCTCCCTGCTGAAGGGTACCAGGGTAGCTCACAAACAACATACACACTTTAATAATACATCATGGAAACACAGCTTCCTTTGGGGTGGAAAACAAAACCAAGGAAAGCTCAGTGTATAGCATAGTGGGGGCACGGAAAGAAACTTGAGTCAAAGCAGCAAGAGAAATCGTGATGTTTATACAACACTGTTACAACTGCACTGCTGTGGGGAGCAGAAAGACCCCTAGTTTTTAAAGTTTTCATCAGAAAACCAATACGTGGTGAACTCTGTGGAACTCAATTTATCGAGCTCTCAGGATCACGAGTTAGGTCAGCCTTGCCAGGAATTGATGCAGTTTGTAAGTAATCCAAACTTGAGGTGTCAGAGTGCTGTTATATTTCTCTGATCTCTTGCCTTGCTTTAGTGTTTATTCATATGGCACCATATAGCTGTGCCTGGGGCAGAAAAGACACTGCTTCTACCTCCAGGTGTAGCAATTTGATCTAAAACTGAGAAGGTTTAAGGGCCTCCAAGGGCCTTCCTTCACACTCCAGGTGTGGAGTTAGCAACTAAGCCTACCTGTTTAAAAGCGCGTGTTGTATTGGTGTTTGGAAGGAGCTTTGCCCTTCCCTCCTTGCTGAATTAAGCATGTCATGCAGGTAACACTCCAGTGTCAACTCTAGGCCAGAACTTTTGGGAAGTCAAGTAGATGACTGACATTCAGTGCTGAGAACAACAGAAAAGCTCTTCCCAACTCACATTTGAAAAGGGTCTTTCCACCAAGTGTTCTGCTCTTCAGTAAGCAAACTCCTTTTACCAATTTGTCTTGAGTGAGATGCTGGAAGATTCTGTTGAGCCCACATCAGTACTAGGGCTTTCTGCTGTTACAAATACTAGATGCATTAAAAGGGTAGCTGGGAACACTTTGCCTTTCCTTTTACCTGTTGGTTGAAAAATGAACCTGAATGGATTCTCGCAGCTCTGTCACAGGAAATCTGTATGTAAACACTAAAATGGCAGACTGTAATACATTATGTAAAATTTAGACTCAAAAGATTTAAAAGCATGACAGAAAATCCTATGTGCGGTAGGGAAGACATCATCCCCCTCTGCACTGTCAGCCATAGTTAGAGTTTGCTAGCTTCCATTAAACTCTTTGCAGATCTGGACTTGTCATCCTTCTTTTAATTCCAGGCAAGTAGCAAATTGGCTTAAAAACGTAGAAGCTGATGTGTATGCATGCTTGCTCCTGCCTTCAGCTTTTAAGCATCTGAAGGCATCTGTTAGATTAGTTATTGTGTTAATAAGTAGATTTAAGTAGTGTGTGCTCGACTAGCACTTGGGCAAAACCTCAAGTGATTACAGGCTTCTGTCTAGACGTGTCAGAGAACTGACCTCCACCCCTGAAAATGTAACTTTGAGCTCATTTTATCTGCCAGAGATAGAGGGGAATTTTAGTGCCCTAGTAGCAAGCAGATTGAAAAGCACTTGAGAGATTAGAGATGGTTCTGTCTGATACTGAATTCCCATGCTGATGAAGAAAGGTGAAGTTGTTTATCAGAAAAGCTGCGTTTTCTGGGGGGGAAAAATTGAAAAAGGAAACAGCCTTTCTGGATCCTTCTCAAGGTAGCAGAGGATTCCTGTCACTGTTATTGCACATCCCCAGCCCGTTTTGTGCGCAAGGTTGACCATGCACCATGTGGAAGTAAAGAGGACTGACTGTCATTCACATGGGGGGGATCTTGGTGGTGGTGGTGTTGTGGCATGTCTTTGTGATGATAAGAGGAGGCCTAGTTAACAAAATCAGCCATGAAACTGGAGGAATGGTGATTTCCCTGCTTCAGTGTGTAGTCAGCCTCCCTTTGCATCCTGTTAAGTCTCCTCTGCCAGAGATGACTCATCTCTGAAGTTCATAAAAATACTTCTGAAGAGCTGATTATTTTTTCCCATTTCCTTTCTTTTTTTGTCCATTTTTTTTTTTTTTTTTTTTACCTTTGAAGTGGACTCATAACACTGAGTGCATATTTACAAAACAGTTCCCTAAGGATATTCCAGAATCGTGCTCTTTAATTCCACCATACTTTTAGCACAAATACAAGTATCCCTGTGACACAGGGGGCACCAGATCAGAAATGCAGGGAAAGAACACAATTGCAAAACCTGGAATAATGTTCCTTATTTGGAGAAAAGGAGAGAGATGCCATTTTCTGCTGTGATATCTTGGTAGCCATTGGCTTACTTAGGATGCTTATTCTGAGGAGAGATCTGAGAGAGACCAGTTAACTGCTCTTTCATGCACATTTTAATATTATACTGCATGAAGAGAGGTCCGCAGTGCTACCTGATGTTCTGGGATCCTTACCAGCTTAAGCAAGGAGATGTTGATTTACATAAAAGCAATACTAGAAATCAAAGCTTTGGTAAATACCAGTGTTTCTCCTCATATGTAGAAATAAACTTTAAGGCTATTTAAAAAAATGTTACTGAGAAGTTTTAGGAGACATAAAAGAGACAGAAGGTGCAACATACAGTATCCTGACAAAAGATGCTATATATTTTATACTGCTTGACTTTAACAATCATGTTCCAGTGTGCTTGCAGGATGCTGGAAACTTTTAGACCTTGTTATTGGGGGGGATATGAAAGAAACCAGAGTAGAGACATTGACAGGTTCTGATGCCATTTCCCAGACTCTGTGACATAAACAGCCTGCTGCACTGCCCTCATGTTCTGCAAGCATGAGGATAAAGGTGGCACATGGCTGATTTCCTATGCAAGGCTGTGCTGCTTGGGAGATATACTGGGGAACCAGCTTCCTGCCAGGCCATGGCAATAGAAAAAGCAGCTCTTCCTTGTCCAGGTTTCTCCTATGCTCCTAATTTTCAAATGGGATTGAGCAAAATTTTTTAATCTCTGTGTCCATGGAAAGAGAAGGGAAATAAAAACAGGAAGGGAAGGGAAGGGATGAGGATGGAAAATGTGTCTAGCTTCATTTTTTCCCCCCAAAAAAAGGAGAAACCAAGCAGAGTTTTATAGAAGCTGGCACTTTAATTGGAAAAGGAAAAGCGAAGAGATAAAAGGAACAGAGTGAAGACAGTTTGCTATTTTGCGGTGCAATCTAATGCATGCAGCTATTCAGTGCCCTGCAATGGAAGTTGTACGCCACTGACAGACCAGGGTAGCTAGACAAACCTTCCAGAGGCCACCTTTTTGGGCACCTGTAGTAGTTCAAAGAGCTGTAGCCTGTCGTATGGGCAGGCAGAACAGAAGACAGGAGAGGGACCACTGCTGAGGTGTGGGGTCCTAAGATACGATGGCTAAGTGGGGAACACCTCTCTTTGAGTACAGGGTATTATTAGGGGGACTGTCTCCTGGTGGCAGCCCAGCACCATGAGCACTCTTCCTGTACACTGGGATAATCTGCCAGTGCTGCGAGGTGTTGTATGTCACACCAGGGAGTGGAGCGATTGCTCCCTAAGCATTTTCTGTATTGCATTACCCAGCAGGGCTGTGGTATGGGAGCTGACTGTGAGTATTGTGTGCAGGATGAGTCACAGCAGACTCAGCCTGCTGCAGATGGGGGTACTCAATCAGCCCCGGACCCTACGGGACTCTACCTGACAGCAGAGGTGATGACCGTAACCATTTTCTTCCCTGTGCAAGTGAACAGCAACCAGTCAAGTGGCATCTTAGGAATGAGTCATCTCTGTACGTATCAGCATTGTTATTTTGGGAATTAACCAATGGAGCACGTGTCTGTGAATTTTAAAGGGCATAACAATAAAATCTACACCAAAGAGTTTCTTACAAACCATTATAACCAGATTGCACAGAGCTTGGCAGAGGTCAGGCAAACTGGGAAGTTTCTATTTGCAGATGCCTTATTGATGTTACTCCAGCGCTACTACCATTATATCTTGCACACTCTCTATCCTTCCTAGCCACACATTTAGAAAGTAAATAAGCTCATCAGGCACATGTTCCATTTTATGAGAGCAGAGATGCGTACAAGAGCGAGAACGAATATGAATAGCCCATTTTTGGCATTACCCAAGCTTTGGAGCTGATTTGTATGAGTCAGAAATAAGTACTGTGCTGAAAGGGCTCCCTTAAAAATATGGGCGGTGAAAGAAATGGGGAAAAGAGGAAAGATTCATCTCAGAAAATGGCTGCTCCCTGGAACAGCTCCCCAAGACATGTGGCAAGTTATTATACGGGGCCTGGTTTGCATGGCAGCTCTTTGGGTTTGCTGACAGCTCTCTGCCCAGGGAGCCATGCCACTACTTCACATTGAACAAATGTCTTCAAAACACAGCAAAAAATAAACTAGTCTTTGAGGGAGAAAGAAGATGAAAGAGATCTAAAAAACCCCCAGCAACTGGGGGGTAAAAAAGCCATCAGAGCTTTAACTTTGTTTCTGTTTTGGGGTTTTTTTGTTTTGTTTTTCTTAGCACTTTCCCCATTTCAGACTTTTGGTCTTAACTAAGAAGGTGGCTTTGAACACTGCATTTTTATACTTGACAATGAAAATTGTTAGACTAATTAGCATTATACATGAGCTGGGAATGACCATAAGCCTAACAAAGCCAGGAATGGCCCTAATAGTTAGGATTTTTCTTGTGTCTATTTTTTTTAAGAATGACTTAAAAAAGAGACCACTTCTCCTACCACATAGGCCGTAAGCTTGCCTCATGGCTACCCAACCACGGGAAATCATCCATGCGCCAGGTCTGGTGTAAGATGGGCACCCAGAAAGCTGTCAGTTGTGTTAGCTTCTCATTCCAAACACATATGAGAAAAAGCCATTTTTTTTCACTCCAGGATTTTAGTGCCCCGTGCTTCTTGGTAGAAGGGCTGTTAACATTGCTCGAAGGCCCATAGGCACATTTCTAGCTCTGTAGATCCCAGATCCTCACCACCTCCTCCAAAATCTAGTTAGCTGTGGAAATCAGCCTGGTTTTCATTAATGCTTGGAGCTCACTGAAGGGTGAATAAATAAAACAGACCATTTGTGACAGATGGGAGATACTTCTCTACTTCATACTTCATGGACAATGAAAGCCATTTTGATAGCAGTGCTTGCTTTGCAAGCCTGCCTTTGTCTAGATGTTAAGCCAGTCTAGATGGTGTCAGTTTATTCTGTCCATTGTATTCTCAAACTGAGGTGTGGGATGCCCCAAAGAGATCTCGGAGTGAGAGTGCCATCACGGGTCATTTCTTTTGAGTGTTCACTAGTGGCCTTTCTAACCTTGTAGGAGCGTAGATCCAAGTCTGACAAGCTAAGAGAGCCTAAAAATACTTGCATTGCAAGGCAGATGTAGAACACGATGTAGAACAAGTTTCTGCTAAAACCGTCTTTAGTAAATCACAGCCAAGTGTTTCGGAAATGGCCTGGAGAGAAGGCTTGAATGCTGCCTGGAATGACCCCATCCAAGCAGGGAAGAGACGAAGAGGAAGGATTCAGGTCAGTTCTTCTCCCACTGCTGGTTGATGATGCTTTCTACTATTTAAGATTAATGTGACAAGGTTGAGTTCAGTAAGCCTTTATTTCTTACTTTATTTTGATATATTTTTCCTGGAAGATTAAACTAGAAAGCAGTGCTCATACAGGGAATAAATACATCATAGGAACTGGAGACTAGAAAGGCTTCAGACCTGGGCTGTGGTCAGCCTTTGGGGTCCTGCTGCACAAAGAAAATGAGCCTTTGAGAGAAACAGTGTGGATTTAGTGTCCAGCTGCCAGACAGAGGGAAGCTGAGAAGGGGCCAGGGCCTGACTGTGAACCTGTCATACCAAAGTCCCAGGTGGGTAGGTAGATGCCTCACTGATGCTCAGTGCAGATCAGGTCCTGTAGTGGGGGATGCCTGATCTCAAGGAGTGTGCTGGTCTCCAAAAAGCATAAACAGGGAGGAAAGGGAGAAACTGTTCTCAGCACCTGGACAGTCAAAAATGGATTTTCAGGGCCTGACTGATAAGCTACTGCCTGATATTAAGTGGATTCAAGCAGAGGCTCATGAGGATTTAGACAGCCTTTGTTCCATGGTGGAAAATACAGTACGCAACTCACTTTCCCACCGTGATACCGTGGCCAGAAGGATGAGTACAAGACACAGAGTGAGTTTCCTGTAGCAAACAGTAGGGATTTGATGCACTGGTTACAAGCTTCTCATCACCCTTTAAACATGGGGTTTATTTAGGAAGTGATTTATCTTTTGCCCAGGGGCATTTATAGTTGCCCAGGGGGAAGGCTTTATATATCTCCAGGTACCTGTGTGCACACAGTAAAACACCAAAATGTTCCCTTCCTCCTGAAGGGAAAAGAGTCTTTGTTTGAGAAAAGTCGTGCTGCCAGACCACGTCATGACCCTGCCCCCTGAGCCAGGCCCACCTGTGGGTCCAGGTTCCAGGCTGTGGGGACAGGCTCTTGCTCAGCAGTGAATGCATTGCTACCAGCGGTGTACCATGCAGGGTCCCCCTGCTACTTTCTGTTGGCACAGTTCCCCTGGTGGGGTGAAATCTCCCTACTCAGGGGAAGAAATACCTGGTGAGGTAGCAGAAGGAATGCTTTTATCTGTTAAACTTTCAGCGGAAGACTTTTCTCTGAGAGTCGATTGACAAATTTGAGAGCAGTTGTCAATGAGATGCAGGCTTATACCCCTCATCCAACTGTCTCAGACTGTTTTGTTCCCTTGAATTAGTTGTGGGATTCACTTCCAGCACCCTGGGAGGCTGTATGCTGGGGTTTTGTGGTTTAAGAGCACTGGGTTTGAGCTACCAGGGCAGCAGCATTGCCACATCTGATTCATCTGAAGTTGCATGATGCGGAATCACTTCTGTTTCCCCCATACAGCTTCAGCCACTGGAAATAGGGGGAGTGTAAAGAACATTCCTTGTCATTGTGGTTACAGAAAATGCTGGAAGTGTGACTGTGAAGTTTTAGCTTCAAAAATCAGGAACGAAACCAGACAAAAACCTGCAATATTTATTAATAAGTTTCAATTAAGTCTTCCTGCCTTCAAGCCCAGTCACACAATTTCTTAGGATGGAAGGAGGAAGAAAGTGGACCGTTGAATGTTTGATCCTGTCAGAATTGCGTTGGGCACTACAAGACATGGATGGCTAGAAATAAGTTGGAGTGTGAATAAGCTGTTTCCTCCACAGATCTGGTTTATGCTGGCAGGGTGCACTTAACGATTGACTGGAGAAAAGAAATGTGACAGACAGGGTGGTTTCTTACATAGTTCTCAGGGATTTAAACATGAGATCTGTTCTTCTTCCCCTTAACTCACCCTCTGGTCACTGGCAAAATAATTTGGATTCAAGCTTCAGGTTTAGAGGGCTTGCTGGTAGGAGGGGAAGGGTTAATTTGTGTACTTGGGGTGTTTTTCTGTTTGTTTTGTTTTACTTTTTTAAGCCCTGATGTGAATTATCCATTTTGGCAAGTGAATGGGAACAGTTGCGTATACTTGGTATTTTCTGCCACATACACTATTATTAGTAAGAAACACATTTCCTTTTGGGGCGCTAAGGACAAAAATAAGGCTGTGCAGATTACCACCCCCCTTATTAACTTCGCTAAAGCAATTGTGCTGGCATTTAAGACAACTGGCAAATGCATTTGCTCAGTGGCAAATGTGATGCTTTCACCATTCTTTTCACATGAAGAAGAAAATGGGGGCTTTTAAGCATGGGCAATTTAATAGCCAAGCTTTGGTAATGATTTCTAATATTTTCAAGAGGGAAAAAAGATCCCATTCTCTTGGATCAGTGTGAAGGAAGCGGAATAGCTCTATTATTCAAAATCTCCTCCAGAGCTTTCAGAGTTCCTTGGTGCACATTTTTGCTCTACATGTCATTGGATTTGCCTTCAGTGACAAATCATTTGGCTATATCTTGGATTTTGCATGCAATATGCACAGTATGCCTTACTTCCTGGAATGAATTACCTCATAATCAATATGTGCAGTATGTCTTAATTCCTGGAATGAATTACCTCATAATCTAAGCACAAAGATATGACATGTCTCAGTAGCACAAAGTTTTTCCACTTGTAGGGCAGGATACCTGTTCTAGGAATGAATGATATCAAGGTGCCCAGATGCTGTTGGGCTCCCTTCACTTTGTAACAGTGCTGTTGTCAGTCATATCAGTCATAACACCATGGTGGTTCATCATGTTGAGTACCCAAGTCATTCAGATCATGGTGTACAGAAAGGCATTTGTTTCCTTTCAAGGTCTTGTGCTCAGTTGTTTCAGCTTTGCCTTTGGCCCCAGTTAGGTTGGTTTGAAACTGTTGAGGTATTTTCCCACTGTAGCTCACACCCTTTCCCACTAATACTGATTAAACAGAGTTCTTTGACTTTCCAGAAAAGATTTTTGTGCTCATCCCTCACTGCTTACTACTTGTCTACTTATTTCCGTTTATTCTGGAGAAAATGGGGAGTTTTAAATTCAAGCAAGGGGTTAATGTCACCTCCCAACATTGAGAGGAATAAGTGGCAGTGGTAGGAAGTGCTACAGTAACTGATGTACAGAGCACTTCTTTTCTTTAACCAAATTAGAGTGCCTGAGCAGTTGGTAGTGATAGAAAGCAAAATGCCTGTTCATGGCTGATGGGAGAAATAATCATATAGATAAAGAAAACTGATTGATAGGGAAGTTTACTTTACTCTTAGCTGTGAGGTATTTTTCCTATGTCTGCTTCAAGGACTTTGGTCTTCATCCATCAGTCTTTATATATATACTAAATAGCGTTTAACAAGTGGCTTTTAAAATAGGGTGAACTTTTGAAAAGGGAGTATTTATAGAAGTAGCTATTTAGTTTGCTAGTAATTTTCAGTATTCATTTTGCTATTGCTGAATATACAGAACAGGATTATTCACCCACATTACCCAGCTGTTTCTGTTTGATAACGCAACAAAGACTGTGAGGTAAGTGTCTTTCTATGGAAATGGCTGTGATGTCATTATTCGTGGCTATGAAAAAGTGGGATCTGTGAGGAGGAGTTGCTTTTTAGACAGAAAATCCCAAAATATAAATGTCTTGCATTATTGGTTAAATGGTCAATTAAAATGCAATCCAATTAAGCAATATTGCAAGAAATTAATTTTCCATGACACACTTGAAAAATGCTTCCTGATATGGAGTTCAAGAAAACCACCGTAGTAACCTAATTAGAAGAAGCTGTGGTACTTTTCCAACTACACTTTTCCTATAGATGAGTCTTGGCAACATCATAAGTTTACAGGAGGAGGTGATATTAGAGTGCTTAGTAAAGAACATGTGAGATTTGGGATTTTTTCATTTGCCTTGCTGGAAGTTGAACTGGATAGGTAATTGCATTTGGAAGTTCTCTGACCCCTTCAAGAGCTGGGACTTACTTAGAGACTGACTGACACTTGTATAAAAACTTTCTGTTGCTGCATGTCCCTGGAATAGCTATGAAGGTATGCAAAGGCATATTCAGAAATTTAGGTTATAAGCCAGGTATACAACCATTCTCACTAGATGCTTCAGTGAGTGTTTTGTTTAGAAGTCCTGTTACAACTGACTGAGTTGATCTAACCCAAAATGCTTTTGGTTCTTCTCTTCAGAAATCTATTGAATGAATCTACCACTTCTCTCAGTAATGTGGCAAATCTTCTTAAGTTGGACATGAGCTGGCTCTCAGCTCCATTCTGGATGGTAGGCCAACCTGCTTCTCATTCATTTGCAGCTGGAGACAGGCTTAGCAGTGCTCTGTGACAGTGTGCATCAGGTCAGCCTCTTGGTCATTTATTGACCAGCCTCAGGTGGCATTTAGGATCAAGAACAGAACAGATCCTATGGCAGAACCTTGCTAGTGGTGAGCTTAACAGCTAGCAGAGGACTCTGTTCAGAAGCAAACTTCCAGGACATGGCCTTCACCATACAACCCAGAGTAATTGTTGCTTATTTCAAGACCCAACATTTTGATGTTTTGAGCAGGGGGAAAGCTGACACATGGATGCCTGATTCTTACTTAGGAAGGCTGCTCCAATGCTCCAAACCTTCTGTTTGCTTCTCCCCAACTTGCTAATGTTACCCCAGTCCTGTCCCTGCTGGTGACAGAGTATGCAGCACTGTGAAATGTATGTACTACTAATTGGTAATGAGATAAGTGGTCTCAAATTTCTCCACTGATAGTAACATCTACTTATGGCTTTCTCTATTTGGTTGAGCAGCACACCAGCTGCTACAGAGGAGAGTGCCACTTTGTACTAAGGGAAATGTGCTGGGGAAAATCTGGTTGGGGTTTACATTTGGTATATCCACAAATGTCTGTTCAGGTCTTCCACTTCATAAACACTTGTAGCCAGGCTGAAAATGTGACTGAAGCTGGGGTCAGTGGACAAACGCATACATGCTCTATCCCTTGAACCAAAGAGCATGGCCAGGGCAAAAAATATACCAGGAAATCTTTGACAGCAAAACTCAGATGCAGGAAGACAGTCATGTCTTTGAAACATGATTTGGAATGACACAGACAACAGACCCACAGAGACTGAGAATCTTCTCCAGGAAGATCTCCATTATCACAATCTCCTTCAGTGCCATGGATCAGCCAACTTGCTCTACCAGAGAGATCTGACTTCCCGCACACTGATATAATTGTGAATGCTAATACTTGAGAGCTGGCGTGGAGGCTGATACCCGAAAACCATGTCTGAAGGCAGCAGCACATGATCAATCTGACCAGCAAATGACCCCAAAAGGCAAAAAGAAGTGATAGCTTTGAGGAAGTCTTCCAAGAACCAGCTGGAACAAGCTGTGATATGTTTCAGACTCCCTGGCTAACCCCATGCTGACCAGCTAAATCTTGAGATGTCAGAGGGAGCCCATCTCTGGGACACTCAATGGCTGCAAGCGCTGGCCAGACAGCACACAGCATGGTGGGTAAGCTGTACAAGGCCAGCACTTCTGAATTACAAGGCAGAGAGAAGCACAGTCAGTGCTGAGTTTTCCAGGAAAATGGTAAGTATCTGAGGAAAGTACAAAGTCAGTTTTAGATCACCTCTGCAAAGGAAAAAGAAGACAGCAGACAGCTTTATTTTTGACAATAGGTGATCCTGAAGATGTTTTTAATCATTTTCTATCCACTTAGACAGAGATAGTTACCTATGAAACTGTTACAGATGCTTGAAAAGTGTTGCATTCCTTTTGAAATGAGCGGTATGTTTTTAAACTGATAGTGTAAAGAAAAGGTGAAGACCTAACATAGTCTGTGATTGATCTAAGGTTTCTGAGTCAATCTTGCAATTTCAGAGCTGGTAAAACAGCAGGCTGTGATCTGTAACAAAGCAAAAACCAAACCAAAAACCAACCACCAAAACCAAAACCCCACAAAACCCCCCCAAGCTTAAATGTCCAAGACAGTGAGAGTGGGAGAAAAAGGACTACTGTAGAGCTAATTAACCCTTGACAACAAAATAAAAATTTCTTCCTCATACAGCAGCTGACTCTCTCATATTGAAGCTTAGGGCAAGTGTTAATACTCCCATAACATTGACTTATAGGGAATGTGAAATATCTTAGGGAGAAAGTCTTGAGGCAGAAAAGAAGAAGGCAAGTCACAAACACAGAGGTCATAAAAACAGATCATGGAGCTGCCTGAAGTACGGAAAAACCACAAGTCATCATAATAGCCAGTGACTGAAAAGAAATACCCCGGAGCTGAAATTATTTTCCTGTCTTGTCAGAACATTCAGGCACCAGCAGCCATGATAACAGAAAGCATTTTGATACATTCAGTGGAGTCCCATCTTGTTCTACCCTTTCCTTTCTCATTCACATATGTGAGGGAGAAGTTTCTAGTGAACCTGTTTTCTTTTGCCCTGGTGCCAGAAGCAAAACCCTATATCCTGTCTGGTGAAATGCAACAGGATGGAGACAGATAGCTTGCTAGAGGGACTGATGGACATTTCTTGTTCTGGTTGCATCCCTTTGAAGTCCCAACAACCGTAGGAGTTGCCTGGGTTGATACTGCTCTGCAGTGGTGTCAGACATTGCTCCGGCTGTGATGGTGATTGCCTGACACTGTCACTGCCCAAGAGTGAATGTAAATGATGTCACCAGAGAATAGTATCAGGTCCATTTGCTCAGAGGTATTCCTTTTAAGAGTGATGGAGGAGATGCTGAATGGGCTGACCTGAAACCAGACACTGCACTAGGTAGGTCCTGGCTGTCCTGCTGTGAACAGGAACATGGGCTTCCAGAGGTGCTGCTATGGGCACAGAGGAATTTTCAAAAGTACTTTCAGCTAAAATCAGAGTTTAAAATCTGTGAATGTATGATTGGCATGCAAAGCCAAGCATACATCATGATTTATAGCTCCCATCTTATCCAAGACTGTCTTTAGCAGGCAACATCCACACCAAGGTCAAGAACTAGAGTGCTTATTGCTGTGTTCCTGTGTATATATTGGATTATTGTCAGAAAAAAATTAAACGGAAACAACCGAGGACATTTGTATCTCCCCCCTCCAACGCTGGTATCTCAGCAACTAGGCTGACCCAAGTATCTTCTGTCTGCCCTTCTTTCTCACTTTGTTGTGGCTGTATTCCTGGTTGTGCAGTGGCTTAGTGCCATGAGAAGGTGTGGGGAGCTTTCCTGCCTAGGGTATGCAAAGTCTTGGTGGTGGGATCCCAGTCCAAAGATGCTGAAGATGATGGTTTCAGAACTCTCAAGTCTTAGAGCACCTCTCCAGCCAAACCATTAATATCTGTTCTCTAGGGAAGCCCAGGGTCAGTCTAGGGGAGCAGTTAAGTTAAGCACCTAAATTAAGTGAACTGGAAATTATTAGCAGTCTGAACACAGGTTCTGTGAAAGAAACCTCTGTCTGAGGCTTAAAATAGGGGGTTTTCCTGGTGTTTTGATTCACCGAGGCATCTCTCTGAAGGAAGAAGATATGAACTCTGCATAAGTGCAGCATGACTGGTGGCCAAAGAAGAGTGTGGAAAGTGAAGTATGAGCCTTTTCATGTGCAGCGGGGGTACAACCATTAGCTATTTATGGGATTTACTGGAATACCTGGAAAGGAAACAATTTCTAATACAAGGCAGGAATGGAGCTGAAACTGTTTAGAAAAAGAACAAAACCCTGTTTGTTGCTGTTCTTTCTAAGAAAAGTCTGTTGTTTAAGGACAGTTACTGTAAACATATGACAGAGAAAATAACATTCGGAAAGCAGTTGTGTGCTCAAAATATCCTTGCATTTTTATGTAATGATTTCATATACTGTTTTGGATCATTTGACAGAGGCATAAAGTTAGATTTGCTGGGTCCTTAAATTGCTCTTATGAACATTTTATTTGCATGTACAATTAAGCATCCAAATACGTTTTAAGAATACACTCTTGAATTTGGTCCAAGATCTTAAACGCAAGGCAGATTTGGAATAGCATGCATTGACTTCATAGGACTTGTAGGACACTGGATTAATCATGAAGTAAGATACACCCATACTGAGGGACTTTGAGCTTTTGAATCTTATCCATATTTGTTGTAACATTCCGACATTCATGAGCCCAAGAATGCAAAAAGAAAGTGGGACATGAAATGAAACTCACCCAGCATCTTTATCAATGCAGTATGTTTCTCCCAGCAGGCCAGAGTGTGTCTAATAAGACAACGCAAGGCCAAGAGACCCACCAAGAGACTACAAAACCATTAATTCAGTATCACTTATGGGAAAATGCTGGACGCAACTGAAGGATTTGTTAAGCGAAAGACTTGGCGAAGTCAATTGATTTGGGAGATTTCAGAGAAAAGCTGTTCTTGCTGAGCTGCCAAGGTAGAAGGGATTATTATGTCCAGGAAATTTCTAAAAGTGTCTTGTTGGCACCATGTAAAACAGGAGAGGTGCTGCCATGTAAGAAAAGCTGAAGAACTGAATGAGGTATTCTGGTTTTAGGAGACTAGTATTTGATCTTTCACCAGGAACTCAGTCAATTGCCTCCTTTCTCTATGTTAAATCTCCACAGTGCTCAGTACATACAAGGGACTGACAAATACAACTATTGTAATAAATACTCATTAAAAATACTAGCGGAAAGCACCTCTGTCAAGGACAAAACCCTTGCAAAGATGGAACTGTCTCTAAATAGGAGAGAGGCTCAGTCAGCAAGCACACAACTCAGTGTTTATCCATTTTGTTTCTCCCTGATCCTTGCACCAGCTGAAAACTCAAAACCAGGAGAGTGGCTGCACTCTCTGCAGCCCTCCAAATTAGAAGCTATCCTCAAACACCCCAGGATTTCAGAAGGAATGATGATACATCTCTGAATAAGGTAGAATTGTGTCTAAATCTGTTAAAAATTGAATGGGAAGAAAGTATTACAGCAAGAGTTTCCACAGAGTCATCAATCAATGTAAGAAAAATCTGTTATAGATGGCCTCTATTCCACTGATAATGAGGTCAAGAGACCCAGGTTAGGTGTCTGGAGAGAAAGACCTGCTCCACAGCATCTTCCCAGCTTGGGAGCTTTTCAGTGGAAGTGTGGAGACACAGGGACTAAGTAAAGCTTAACTGCTGTGCTCCCCAAGGCTCCCAGGCAGCCAAGGAAAGAAAGTCTGTGTGATAAGGATGAGAAGCACAGTGAATGTTTTCGACTAGTGTAAGCTATGTTTATACTCAAGCTCGTAGCAGAGCTGTGCTTCAATGATGGTCACCCTTTCCCCTTGTAAGGGGAGCAGAGGGTGAACCCCACACAGTGGGGTCAGGTAGGGTTCGGCAGCCTTGTGAAATACTGCCTGGGGAGAAGTGGCCAGGCGCAGCAATGAGCAGAACCTGGGGAGCAGTGACACCGCATATCTATCACTGTAAGAGAGACGGCTGGCTGAGGGGAACAACTGGCTGGGTCCAGAGATGAAAGAAGCAATACACAGGGGATTCACAGCTGATGTCATTGCTGCATCAGCTTGCACGCTGGGGGCACAGTCAATGTCTGATGTCAGGGCAAGTGTACACACAGGAGACCAGAGCACTGCACAGTGCTCATGCAAGACTGCCAGGCTGCCCAAGCTGAGCACGCAGAGCCGAGGAGCATATGAGCAGCTCATGGAATAGCAGTGCTCTCCAGTGAACCGTGGGACAACAGCCGCAAAACAGCAGGAGCAGCCACTTAGAAAAGCTGTTGCAAGGAATCCAGACATGTTGGGATTTCTTTCTCTGCAGTGAACTGGCCAAGACCCAAAGACCTGAAGGGACAGTGACAGCTCCAAATTGCCATGCTGCTGGTTGTGAAAGACCATTTAGGGAAATGAACTTTTCTGTTGTATGATTCTCCCCACATTCCAATTTAAAAGGGAAATGAAGTGAGGGCTTTTTATTATTTTATGCTGTTTTGAGAAGTGACTACATAATAAAAAGGCAGGTTCCAAGGGAAAAAAGCAAAAGATTTCTGACACGCTTCTTCTTTGTCATAAGAATATGAAAATAATTTAAATGTGGTTGTTTGCTGCTTCAGGATTCTTTCTATTTTGCTTTGTTTAAACAGAACAAAGATGCAATGACTGGGCTACTGAAGAAACAAGTTTTGCATCTCCCCATGGCAGAGAAGAAAGAAACTGAACTAAGTTTGAGCTCCCTTTGGTGAAAAGGGACAATGTATCTAATATTCTGATGTGTGGGATTTGTGGTTCTGACAAAGACTAGGCCAGTATTACAGAAACTCCTAAAATAAACCAAATAATTTACATCCTCAGGGGCATGTATGGAACCCTTACATACATCTCAGTGACAGTAATACTTGGACATTTCTGTTCAGGCTAAGGTGGCACAACTGCAGCTGCTGTTGGTGGACTTCTGGCAAGCTGTAAGGACTTGTGATAATGCGTGTAGGAGATGAAAGAGAGGAGGTGAGGTGCCTTCGTGCTGAAGGTGGTCTGTCTAGTGTGTGTGGGGCAGCTGAAGTTCCCTGGTGGCTTCTTGCTGTCAGCCTGTATGCAGGTGGGAGACAGGGCATGTAAGCTCAAGAAAGCTAGTCTGTGCAAGAGTCCTGATTGCTTGTCCCTCCTTGTACCTGAAGGATTGGTCAAGGCTGGCCACTCTCACAGCCTGAAGAAATGCCTCTTCCTGTCCCTGAGGAGTGTGTCCTGCCCTTTTCCCCTCACAGACATATTTATCTTTCAGCCAGTTTAATGAGCTGCATCAGTTCACCAAGGGCAGATCGAGTCAGAGCTGGCCCGAGGGAAGCAGCCAGACGCACGTCGAAATGCAAGCAGGGGAGGGAGGAGGAGAGGAATGGGGAGAAGGACTGCCCTTTAGCCATGCCAGCGAGCAGGGAGGGTCAGCTCATCCCCCCTTGGTAAACCTCACCCAAAGCATTGGGTAACCAGTGCTTTAGTCCAGCTTGCTGCTCTGGCTACCCCAGGCTGGGCTGGGGGACCACCACCTTCTCCCACTTCTCCTGTTGGAAGTAGCTGCCTTCCCTGGAGCATATTCTGCTGCCTGTGTGCTAGGCCAGGTCGGCAGAGAAACAGTCCCTGAAATACCATGTGCTAGGAAGCTTGACCAGTTTGCTTCATGTATCTACAGGTGCCCCATGTCCATCTTGACCAAGAATACCCAAAATGTCTGTGCTCTGGCATCTGTCCCAGGCTGCAGCTTACTTCTCTGAGGAAATCCACTTAGGTTTCCTCAAGAAACAAAAATATCACAACCATTCCAATTTCTGGGAACAGAGGTTTTGCATGTACTAAAAGAGATGTAGCCAATTATGGCTTACTTACAGGGTTAGGAGGAGGATTTGGCAGGGATAAAATCTCTACAAAACTTCTGTTGGAAACAACCCCTCCTCTCTCTGCTGCCTGTTATCTTGGCACTGTCCAGATCACGACTCATGGCTGTATCCCAAGTTTCTCGTAGATGCACTTATTGAATCTCCTCCCCTTATTTTCCCCAGTGTGTTTGGAAGACAAGCTACACAGTGGGGGTTAGTGAAAGAGTTTAATTTTCCACCCTGTGCGCTAGTTCCCAGGGGAAGACATTAAAACCCACCCTTTATTGGTTGCTGCCTTTCAGTTTTGATGACCTAGCCTAGATACCATACTTTCTAGAGCACAGTGGTTGCTGTAACCAGTTCTGGCCAGGCCTCTTGGCAAATGCATCAGTGCAGTGTTTCTTTGGAAGACTTTTTTCTTTCCCATTTTTCAGGAGCTGCAGACACACTTTCAAACCTTCTGTTGACAGGGTGGTGTGTTTGTCTCGTATGAAGTATGTTTATGTGATGATACTAAATTAATATATACCTAAAAAACAAAGGTGGAATAAGATTAGTAAATTTTAAGGTGGTGTATCTGGTCTCTGTTGCACGGAGAAGGTATTCCTTGGGGATCTGTAAGGGTCTAGCATGCTCTATAAAGTACCTTCTGAGTATTTAAATGGTATCTGTATCTTGGATAAAGGAATCTATTTTAAGACAGGATGATATTATGTTCTCTCTACACATCAATGCTTCGTGGTTCCTGAAGAGAAACTCATCAATCCGTAGTGACAATTATATGGGAAACCTCGTTGCAAGCAGATTCTAGGAAGAGAGTATATGGATTAGTGATTTGAGAGGCAGAAAAGCATAGGGGAAGCAGTTAAGCTGGATCCTTGAAGAGTGTGAATTATTTACACATCAGTTAACTGGATCACAGAGAGCAAATCCAGGATGATATTGCTTAACCAAGACTGCCTGAATATATCCAACCAGTGCATGTTTGACACTGGGCAAGGGAAAGCTATGAACGAAAAGACTCACTATGCAGCTGACCCAATGCAGAGCCTTTGAGGAGAAAATAGACATATAGCCAAGCAATGCTTCTATGTAAAGATGGCTTGTCAAAGTACATTGCATTTTCACCTTCTTAAGACCATTATTTCTAGTTGTTCCTGTCAAAAAAATAAATAAAAATCAATAAATTCCAGATCCACGTAATCTATTCTTGAAATGTAATGGAACCTCCTAAGTAATGTCTGGTAATTTGTTATCATCTTGGTCAAGGGCGGTCAAATTATTTAATTACGCATAACGGTTATTCTGTAAAGACTTAGGAAAACACAGATAAAAGTAACTAATCCCTCTTTATTTATTCCCTGCAAACAAAAGCATAAGGGTTTCTGGAGAGGAAAAAGAAGCTGTCCAATTAACATAATTAGAGATGGATGTCACTCGAATCTTCACCACAGCTCACAGACATCCTGGGTATTTTGATTATGCCATTGAGTCATGGCCGGATACAACTTTTTTCCAAGGATGGTGTCAAAGGCCGATTTTATTGCCTGCTCTTGTAGTGTTACCTTGCTGCCACTGGATGGCATCTTCTGCAGGCGCCTGAAGGGCCATCGAAGGGGTGTAGGGGTCTTAAGGAGATTGTTGCATTCCCAGGTGGGCCAGAGGCCAGGAGCTGTGAACCTGAGCAGCACCTTCCCACGTTTCCATGTGTGGTTATGTCATATTTTTGAGACATATTAGTGGGAATTTAGAAGGAAGGAGTAACACAACATCTCTGACAACCTCATGCTCTTATATTTAGAAGATGAAGGAAGGCCTCCAGTGCTCTCCTATTGCTCCTGGCCTCCTCAGTTGGCTGACTGGGTGGCTGGATAGATGGAGGAAGAGGAGTCAACCAGTTCCCATAGCCCCATAAAGCTCTTGGTGTGCCTGCTGAAATTATCTCCAGTGAGTGAAGATCTGTGCACAGAGGCTGCCTTGAAAATGGTTTCACAGTCCCATATCCACAATAGATGCATGTTGAACAGCCACTGCTTCCTCATTCCATTGTCACAGCAGCTTCTCTTTACTGGAGTAAAAAATATGATTGCAATCAGGAGAGACAAAGCTTCAGATGAGTTGGCACTTTTCTTCCTTTGGTGATTACATTGCTTCAGGTGATGCCTTTCCTTTTAGAGAAAGTCATCACAACACCAATTTGTTGGAGACAGGATCTGTGCTATTCACATCAAAACAAGAGGATTTTTCACTGAACTGATTATCATTAAAAGACTATACCACTGTAACACGACACAAAACTGCCTTCACTTCATCCTGCAGCCTTCTCTGGTCTGCATTTTGACCTTGGCAGCCTCACCTTTCCACCTGGCACAGAATCTATGATCCCTGAAGTTACAACAGGTGACCATGCTTCACATCATGCTTTTGCCATGGAAGAATGTCTTATGAGCGGTGGGTGGTGATCTTTGATGCCATTTACCATCCAAATGCTGAAAGGATCTTCAGGTGGAAGGGAGGCTTGTGGAATGCCAAAGAAAGCCTTATCTGTTCAGCAGGTGAGGGAAGGCTCCCAGCTCTCAGTCCTCTTCCTACTGAGGTATGGAGGGGTGCTGATGAACACAGGTAACTCCTCCTTCAAGGACACACTCTTAAGCACCCTTTAAAGACTTCAGAAACTAGAAAAGACACAGAACAGTGAGTGTTCTGGGTGCTAAATGTTAGAAAAACATTAAGATAACAATGGCAAGAAAAGCAAGAAAATTAAAAGCAGTCCCTCTGGAGGAAAAAAAAAAAAAAAAAAGAAGAATCAAAAGAAAGACTATAATAAATTCTGACCAAAAGATTAAAAAAAACCAATCCATCCCTAACACACATGCACACAAAAGATGAAGAAAAAGGCAGCCTGATTCTATTAACCAAGTATTAACACCCCTGGCTAAAGAAAGCCTGCAAAAGAAGGATTAACATTTTCAATAAAGGGGACCAGATATTGCAGTGCTAATCACCAGCACTCTCCACTGACAGGAGAATGGAAAATAATGTTCTTAATAGTGTGAAACAGAGCAGAAGGTTCACAGGCAAAGAATCAGGGGTTGCTGCTAGCAAATGAGAAACAGCCTGGTTAGAAAAAGGCATCAAAAATTAGGGGAAGTCTCTGCAAGAAATAGTAACTATGCAAATTGTCCCAGCATCCATGCTTCTAGCTGAGCTACAGCTCTACGAGAGGGGGTTGTGACTAGGGCTTTAGTGCTAAGCATTGAGGTCACATTCTGCATCACGATTTTCAAGTCATCGATTTTGGAAGAATAGACCCCTAAATGTCCTATGTATTGCATAATCTTAAGGAGCCTGAGAAAAATATTCATTTACTGCGTAGCTCTGTAGCATTAGTGCCTTGTCTTCTTGTGCTGCCTATCGTTACAGGAGGAGCCTGCCTGTTACATTGAGGTGCATGTGGAAAGACGGGAAGTTATGTTGTGTGATTTAGTGTAATAAGTCACAGTCTCTTTACAACTGAGTCTGCTTGAATTAACTATTCATTGTTGACCTCTAGAAGCCAAGCAGGACTGGACCATGCCTATCGCTAAGAGCAGCCTGCCAGGTGCTATAGGTAATGAAATACTGACAGGGATCTCTATTAGGGAGGAGGACTGAGGGAGGTGGGAAGAGAAGCGGAAGGTTTTAGGCTTCTTTCTCCTGCCACCCTTGTTTGTTAGCATTGCATTTGTCTGTGACAGCCAGCGGCACAGAGCAGTCACTTTGGATATCCAGACCTATGCATGCATGCACCCTTTGTGTTCCTTGGATGCTACAGAGGTGATGTGGCTGTATCTATGCATTAAGTTCGTTGTCATACCTAATGTGCTCAAACCTGTTTCCCCTTCCTAAAGCCTCTTCAGAGAACTGTAGTTCATACACATCCAATGATGAGAAAGCTCAGGTTCAGATAAATTGCGTCATTTCTAGCTGTCACAGAACTGGAGCTATAGTTCATTTTTTAAGCTGTTTCATTAGATTATAAGGTACTGGGGACAGGGATTTGCTCTTTCATGCAACACTCCAGTACAACTAGGGCCTTTGGGTGCTACCATTATATGACATGATTGAATACAACCAAGAATCCTCTCGCTCCGTGCTCTAAAGCTCCTGCAGAGTTCATTAACATTCACATTGTATGCAGGTACTGTTTTGCCCATTCCCTTTTGGAGAGCAATGCAGATATACACAGTATTAGCTTCCCACACACTTACAGGCTTGAAGAGAAAAACTATTCCCTCTTGAGACTTCCAGGGCATTTAAGCAGGCAGAATTTAATTACTGACAGGGTATTAGGTTGTTCTCTGATCTTCTTGGAACAAGAATGAAGCAGTAGCGGGACCAGGAGCGCAGACAACCCACATGTTCACTCAGAGGGCTCCTTCCCAAGTTTGCTGAATCATGAACAACTCCGATGCAGGGAATTCTCTCCCTGGTGCTTGTTTTACTCTGTGCTTTATTAGGGTGTAGTGCTCTGGTTTACAATGTGTTTTGATTTGGCTGGGGGTGAAAGGTACTCAGGTTTAAATATTTTTCACCCCATTAACCCACAAGGTTGCAAGAATCCCAGTCTATCCACAAAATCTCAACCCTGATCCAGTCAAAGATGCTAGCCTGAGGTTCCTCTGAAACTTCCTTGGGGGCCCTTCAGTTCACGAGAACACTGTTACCAAGAGATTAAATGAATTAAAAATTGATGACTGTTCTGTACTGAATGTCTTGCAGTCAAGGATATTTAAACAGATAGCAGGGAGGGTGGAGGAAGATTGTTTGCCAGAGTATTTTTTCCTGTTTTTAAATAATAGTTTTATGGGGGCAGGGAGGAGGACAGGGAAGGGTGGAGTGGAGGAAGTATCTGCTGATTCTGGGTAAGGAAAGTCTTCTTATAAATGCAATATTGAGAAAGGACAGAGTGCTCTGAGATAAGTACTTTGCCCAAACAATACAGAAGGTGCCCAGAGAGACATCAGAAGATTTTGCAGTTTAGTGTCATTCAAACCCAAAGCCTGTCCTGGCAGGGCTGGGCACTGGTGAGTGCTACCAAGGGAGCTCCCCTGTGTTCTGTGAGTGGTGGGGAACACAGCCCAGTGCCATGACAGTGGCCTGCCCTGTCTGCCTCCCAGAAGGGCAGAGTGAAAGGTGGAGTGAGCAGAAAGGCATAAAAGCTAAAGAGCCATTTGTCCAAATCCACCCAGATTTAGATCTAGCTGAGATTCAGCACCACGTTAGTCCCTGGTGACCCAGGGCTCTTGCCTGGGTTGTCTAATGTTTGTTTATACTAACTGGTGTGCTGGGACAGGAGTGTGCGCCTCTTGTGGCAGATGTTTTGAGCCTTTGCTTTCACCAGTGCTGCTGCTGGAAGAAGGTGGAGAAGTGACCAGCCCCACATCTCTGGCCACTTACTAGGTGTACTGCAAGTTGATCTCTGCTTTAAGTTTGAGGCTGTTATGGTTCACACAATACCATGTTCTCAGTTCAGCTCTTTAAACCAAGGCCAAAGTTTTAAAATGTGGTAGTGACTACGGTTCCTTTGTCTTTTGGTTCCCAGTTGGAGGCAATTTTAAAAGAGCTGGTTTTTATAGTGTCTACTCTGAACTTGTTGGGCACCTTTAAAGATATCATGAGCTGAGTACTCCAAAGCAGCTCTCTTTTCTAGGACTAGAGCTTGAACTCTATCTGCATCCCTAACTTCACCTCAGAAGATGCTGTACTGTGCAGAAGGTAGAATGTGCAATGTTTACACATGAGAAAAATGCAATCCTGCTGGATTAAGCCTGTTAGCAAATAGGGGTGTAAACTGGTTTATACACGTAGTCATTGTGCCCTCATCCCTCAAAAAAATGCCAGTATTTTTTGGCATCATTCCAGCTTGGAGTGGTTATTGACTTGGCCTCCTCCCTGTCCTTACCTGAATAAATATAAAGGCTCTGTGTCAGTGTCAGTGTCAGTAGTAACAGAGGACCAGTGGAGCAGAAGAGGACATTTTGTCTGCTGTGAATATCCATTATTCAGATTGCATCAGTTATGAATATGGGATTGGAGTTCAAGTTCAGAACTACAGATCCTGAGTAAACTCCATAGCTCCACTGAGAAAACTGCTACAGGTTCTCCATGTGTGTTTGAGGGAGAGGGAGGGGACAGGAAAAAGAGGAAAAAACTCTACTACTGAAGAGTAGATTGTTTGCTGTGTTTTGAATTTAAGTTCAAACAAACAACAAAACTTATGACATCCACTCTTGATTGAGAGATGAATAAATACCTCAGTAGTTCCTCAGGATAAAACAGCATTAGTTTCTTCCTTGTATGATTCAATATATTGACTAATTCATTAAAATTAATGGCCTCGGTGACCACCCAAGTTGTATTTTCCTTGTTTCTTTAGAAACTATTAATTTCCCCAGAAGTTAAATAACATTACATTCTCAAAAGTATCTACTATACCTGCACGTGAGCTAATATTAATGTGGTATTAAAAAAGTTGTCATTCAAATATCAAAATATAATTGACTCAATTAAAGAACAACAGTTGTGAATTTATTTTTCATTTTAGTTTTCCTCCATGAAATGAACCTGTTTTCTTTGGAGAAGAATGAGGAAGGAAAGCCTCAAATACATGGATGTAATTGCCTTCATTAAAAGCTGGCTGAACAGACTTTATCCTGTGGGGTCTACTCTCTGTCTCTGAGGTAAGTTCCCATGTATTTTTAATGGGAAACTTATTACCAATCAAACCTGTATTCTTGCACTGGTACATGAAAGTGGATGTTCTGTATTTTTTCATCATGCTGGGTCTCCTGGGAAGAGCAGCTCATTACGGCGTCAACTGTCCCTGCCCTTTGCAAAAAGCCCCACCAAGGTCATATCAAGAGGTGATGGATAAAGGCGAGCTTTAACCCTTGACCTTGACTTTCCTGGTGCTGAGTGTTAATAAATCTACATTTAGGGGTAGAGGTTTTCTCCCAGCTGCTCTTTGTTTGGGAAAGGGGGTGACATGCTGACGCACAACAGGTTGCATTTCCTAGGGCAATGCTTGGGAAAGGAGGCCTTTCTCCTGCCCCCACTCCAGAGCCCTGCACCCATTGCAGGAGGATAGCTATGAATAGGACTTCGGCATCTGGTGGGGCTCAAGTCACATGATGGGCTGAGACGTTCTGGGTGTACAGGGTCTTCTGCTTTCACAAGGGAGCACTTCCTTGGTACCACAGGAAACAGCAGGCTTTGCTGTTCTCTCTGCTGGTTCCTGTGGGTGAGGCCAGAACAACATTTACTTGTGTCATTGTCTTCAGAGTGTTGTTTGAGGTGACCTCCAAGATGCTAAAACTTTTTTAAAAGGGGTCCTGTCCCTGTCACACCCACAGGGAATCAACATGGTTGAGTACCAGGAGGAAAAAAGTCCTTCGAATGTCTTCAGAAACCATGGGGATATACTTCAGGAAAAGCCTTCAGTTCTGCCCATGCTCAGCAGCCCCTTGCCAGGTGACCAGAAAGCCCTTCCCAAAGTTGTTCAGTGTCATTGCTCTGTGTGCTCAGGAAGGAACAACCCAGTGAAGGAGAGGTCTCTCCTCTTGTCTACCTTTCTTCCTCTATTCATCTGCTTAGTTTTCTCCCAATGCTCAGTCTTCTATTTTTTCCCATTCTCATTCCATTTACCTCAGCTGTCTTTAGAGAACGGTAGTAGGTTCACTCCATCCTCTGCATCCTCTGCATCAGTTTTCTGTAATGCTCTTAGGTTTCCCAGTGGTGAAAAGGGCTGTTTGGGGCACACCTCAACATATATTAGATAATGAGCAAATTAATGCCCTGGGCTGGTGCAATGTGCTTCCAAATGCTTTGTTTCTTTTCTGATGAAAAGTATTGCCCTAAAACTTCCAGTGCGTGAAAGCTGCCTGTGGTAAGCAAGATGGAAAAGTAGCTCCTGCATAGAACTACTCTAAATGGCTCTGAGCATTTCAGTGCTGTCATCTTCTAGGGAAGTTAAATTGCTTTGTTCCATGTGTCCAATTAGCTCTATAATAAACTTAGCAGAATGTGGAGCAGGAGCATGCTGAAATTGGGTAGAGTCATTTTGTCAGAGAATATGTTCAGACAGATCTCAAACTGGGGCAAGGACCCATGAAGGGATCTCAGAACAGAGGGCAGAGATCATACGGAGCTGATCAAACTTGGAGCCTTTACAGAACTGAGAGCGGGGGCTTTCTGTACACTGGAGAAGAAATACCAGAAATGACAGAAATACCAAGACCCGAAATGAGTGGTACAAACACTTGGTTTTTATTCATTTCATGTAAACATTCAAGCTTGCTGTCAAAAAAAAAAGCGGTCAGCAGTAGCACCGAAAGGCAAGATTTAGAAGTGCCAGGGTTAGCAGGTGGGTGCAATTGGCTCTAGTATTGTGCCCTCTTGATCTTTCTGTGCAGCAAGGCTTTGTCTCATAACTCTGCAATTTGTTTAAACTGACTTATTGCCAGAAAAATAATTTTGGTTCTACATAGGATAAATAGCTGGAATGAAAACCTTACCCCTTCTAAACCTCACAGTTTGCGCAACTACGTTAGAGGAAGAGTTCACAGCTCTGCAGCTAACCGGCCAGCACTTTGGAAAACTGAAACCTTTCTTGACAGCTCCTTTGCAGTTGGCACCAGTTTCTTGCATGATCAGCTAAGGTGACAACTGATGTCAGAGCAATTCAATGTAGCACAACTTTTCCGCATCCAGGGCAGGCTTTCTGAGACATCACTGGCTTCATCTTGTTCTATCTTTGCATAGATACTTGTGGCAAATGCCTGTTTGCTCCTTAGGTGGGTTCTCTCAAGCCCTGACTTGTCTTACAGAGAGCTAAATGAAGACCACATGGGTATGTCAGCAACCCATAAACCAGAGAAGCAAAAAACCAAGAATGAAATGGAGAAAAAATGGCTTTCTAATGGCAAATGAGATAAAACTACACTATCAAGTCTTGAGGCATGGTTGGTCCAGCTGGGCACTCTGGTGGTTGTGTAGTATTATCAGCAAAGGCTCACCCAAGCATGAAGTCTTACACTTTTGGACAACTTTAGTAATTTTTAGTAATCTTTTATCTTGTGTTCTGCTTCTTTATGATCTCTTCCTTTGAGTTCTGGTTGGTTTGCAAGGAAGACGTGTTTTCTTTATGCCCCTTCACATGTGTTTCATGTTTCACCTTCATTTATGACTCTGTTGTGGGTGCTCAAATTTTGGTGCACTGGGTCCCATGGCAGTGCTGACCCGGTACTGTATAGTATCTCAGGCTGCTTTGGGGTCAGGGAATCCATATCATGGCACATTCACCAGTATCTCTTCTGCTGTGATGGGACATGGAAATTAAAAGCTTACGGCTCTGCAACTGCACATACAAGTGATATCAACTTAGGAGCAGGAGGTGCTTCAGCGTTTTATGTCCAAAGGGTGAGATCTGGTGGATTTCTCTACATTCAGGAACTTCCTGTCATCCCCAGGTTCATTCTGGCTAATAGGGGTCTCCTGATGAGTGACAAGTGGTGTGAGCCTGCTGCAGCAACAGAAGGCAGGGGACTAGTTATTTTGAATGCCCTAGGGGCACCCATTGTCCAGATTATTCCTTTGCCCTCAGCCCATATCGCTGTTCAGAAGTTGGTGTGTGTCCTCAGCATGGTTACAGGAGGGGGAAAATGAACAGGTTTGCTTCTCTCCCCCAGCCATGCTGAAGCCAAACAAACTTTGCACCTTTTGCAGACAAAATTTAATATTTTTCTCCTGCCAAGCAGAAACTTTTACAGAGAAAGGCATGGTGATAAGCCAGAGCAGGAGCTGTCTCTGTCTCCCAGGTCGGGGAAAGGTCAATGCGCATTAGATGAATATTGCTGGTGCTTCTGCTACAACAAGGCCTAAGCAGTTCAAAGCCAGGCTGCATCATTTGTGGCTGAAAATCATTTGCAGCGCTGCTTCCCGAGCAGCAGATTGGCTTCCAATTACACAGGCTAATGAGAAAGTGGTCTCTGTAATAATGTTGCAGCAGAACCCCCCATTCTTAGCACACTTGCAGATATTTTGAGAAAGAAAGAGAGAAAGAGAGAGAGAAAGAGAGAGAGAAAGAGGGAAAGAGAAAGCAAGCGAGAAAGCAAGCGAGAAAGCAAGCGAGAAAGTGAGAAAGCAAGAAAGAAAAAGGAAGGAAGGAAGGAAAGGAAGGAAGGAAAGGAAGGAAGGAAGGAAGGAAGGAAGGAAGGAAGGAAGGAAGGAAGGAAGGAAGGAAGGAAGGAAGGAAGGAAGGAAGGAAGGAAGGAAGGAAGGAAGGAAGGAAGGAAGGAAGGAAGGAAGGAAGGAAGGAAGGAAGGAAGGAAGGAAGGAAGGAAGGAAGGAAGGAAGGAAGGAAGGAAGGAAGGAAGGAAGGAAGGAAGGAAAGAAAAAGAAAGAAAGAAAGAAAGAGAGAAAGAGAGGGAAAGAAAAAGAAAGAAAGAAAGAAAGAGAGAAAGAGAGAGAAAGAGAGAGAAAGAGAGAGAGAAAGAGAGAAAGAGAGAGAGAAAGAGAGAAAGAGAGAAAGAAAGAGAGAAAGAGAGAGAGAAAGAGAGAAAGAAAGAGAGGAAGGAAGGAAGGAAGAAAGGAAGGAAGGAAGGAAGGAAGGAAGCAAGGAAGGAAGGAAGGAAGGGAGGAAGGGAGGAAGGGAGGAAGGGAGGAAGGGAGGAAGGGAGGAAGGAAGAAGATAAATATATTCTCACAACTTGTTCTTTTCTAGCCTCAGCGTCAAAGTACTGAACCTGAAAATCAAAGAGAGGATGATATCAAGAGAACTGGAAGCAAGAGGTGCTTGTGCTTACATTATTACCTGCTATTCTGTTGAAGCTCTCAGCAGAGTAGAGCTGAAGGCTCCCAAGCGCAATGTATTGCATGTCCCTGGCACCTTATACAGTGGCAGATTTTGCAGTGGCATTTTAGGATTTCCCGGTTAAATGTATAAATTTTTGAGACTAGCCTTTTTGCAACACTTACACCCCACCTCTCCCTGGACAGTCTTTCACCTAGCTGCCGACAACAGGGTGAAGTGACCTCTCATTCCTCCAATATCATAGAATTGAAACTCATAGAATAGTTTGGGTTGGAAGCGGCTTTCAAAGATCATCTAGTCCAACCTCCTGCAATGGGCAGGGATGTGTTCAACTAGGTCAGGTTGCCCAGAACCACATCCAGCCTGGAAAGGAACGTCTCCAGGGATGGTGCAACCACCACCTCTCTGGGCAGCTGTGCCCAGTATTTTACCACCCTCATTGTGAAGAATTTCTTCCTCATGTCTAGCCTGAATCTCATGCCAGTTTGGAGCAAAGAGTCAGGATCTGTGTCAGAACAGAAATGAAAAGATACTGACCACAAAGCTGAGCTCACCACAGAGCCTGTTGGTTAAGATACAGTGAGGGAAGGCACCTGACCTTCTGAATGCAACAGCATGGGGGCTCTAACTGGGCTGGTGTGTCAACAACAGTGCTAAGCTGTTACTGTACAAACTCTTCTTGGCCATGCAGTGTGTGTCTTCTTGCATTTGGATAGCTGAGGGGGCAATAGAGTGCCCTCTGCTCCTTAACCCTCTCTTGTTTCCAATGCAGCTCCAGGGAGGAACGGCAGCAGCCTGTGTTATATACTATCATGATGCTGACAGGTCAAAAAGCACCATGATCATAAAACACTTCTTTCCAGGCTAAGGCCAAGGTTCACAAAGATCAATTTTCCTGCCTTGCATGCTTCCAGGAGCCTTCACTAATTGCACTCCATTTCTCATGAACCATTGCATTAACTCTGGCTTTCTAAAGATCCCCACTAGAAAGACTGCAGACATAAAAACAGCAGAGTGTACCACAACCTTGGAACACAAGTATTAGTTGTCTAATTTATTTGTTGCCCACTATTGTGTATTGTATATTATGTTACAGAGGTCATGAGAGTGAGAATTTCCTTACTGCTGCCCTCTGGGTCAAGACAAAAGGGTCAGGAGAGGAGATGAAGGGAAGACAACTGCTTTTTCCCTAAGAAGAGGTGGGTATTACAGCCTTACCAAATGACGGGTGGGATGGGCAATGGACAAAAGGGGCAGCAAGCAGGAAGCAGATTGAGAAGCACTTGGGAGAAGGAGGCTTGTTTGTGACGGGGAGCAGGCTTCAGGCCAAACCTTAGTGGGATTTCTTTGACTCAGGAAGCCACTGAAACTTGAACAAGGACTGGAGAAATAGGCCTACCTTTCCAGGACCCAGTGGATAAAGGGAAGGTTGTTTACCAGTCTTTCTAATTAACCTATTTCACCCACTTGACCTGAATTTTACCCACTGATACGATTTTCCTGTCTTTGAGTTACTATTTGTGTGCTTTATTAAGACCTGATTCAAGAGTCTGAGATACTCTGGTGCCTTCTGTGTGGTGGATTCAGCTGGAAGAGAGAGGTGATCAGAAGGTATGCCTCAAGTCTCTGGTCTGTTTTGGGCACACACAACCTGGAAAGTGGTGTGTGTTTCTCTAGAGGAGGTGTTTGCTATTATCAAGCATCACTTGAATGAAAAGAATATGCACAGGCACTCTGTCCTACATATATTCACAGGGCTCTAGGGCTGTTTGTAGACTTAGCTCCCCAATCCTCTGGGTCCTTCTGGACCACCACTGCAGTGCTGTCTAAATGTCGCATCTGGGCATCTTTACTATGGCATTGCAGTTCAGTGACTCACTGGTTTCTGGCCAGATCTCACCCTGGTGAGGAGCCAGAAGCTTTCCAGCCGAGGCTGAAGGAAGCTTTGCTCCTGTGCACCAATTTTACTGCAACCACGAAACGAGTCACAGATTCTGACCCCAGAAAGCTAAGCTAGAGCATTCTTTGTGTTTAATCCTCACCAGAAGTCATAGTACATCCAATACATCCTGTAATAAATCACAGGCTTCAAATGGAAAAATGAAAGTGTTAACAACCAAAAAGGTGCATTCTTATCACTGTGCACCTGCCCTTTTCAGCATATGCCCAATTTTGGCTCCTAATCTCATATTCCTTCCAGAAACCAGCTTTACTCTAAGGTATTGCATGGGTCAGACCCTGCTCTCCAAAGGAAGTGATTACTGTTACATAATTGGAGGGTTAAGAAGTTCCTTCTTTAAGAAGGAACTGTGGAGAATTTCTCTGAAAATTTTCTGGGCATTGGTAAAAAGTTTGCCTTACTTGGTTGCAAGTGCTGTTTCAGAAACAGGCCAGTGTTAGACGAGCTACAGTCACCTCTCCCTTTTGCAACAGATACTTGTACTGCAACATTATGAGAATTGAGAAGGGGCAGGGGGAAAGGGACAGGGAGGAAACAAGTCAGATATTCGAAGAGAGACCACAATGAAGTGAGTGACATTGGTGACCCATCTGGTCATCCAAGATTAGGGTGATTTGGGATTTAGAAGACATTAATACACAGGAATTCTACACATTAATACACATGCTACATTTAATTCTAAAAGGAAAAGGATGTTTTCCCCTTTCTATTAGTCTGCAAGAAGACATAGTCAGACTGTGAATGCTGTGCCTGACTTCTCACAGGATTTCGTAAGGCTGGATTAACCAGGAGACCCATGAAACTGGGGCCTAGAATTTGGGAAGCACCCTACTAATCTGAGCTGCTGTCTCACTTTACGTCAAATCTAGAAGAGGCACTGCAACCCTTAATAAAACTTCGGGACGGGCAGCCAGGACAAGTCACAGGGAGGAACATCACTATGGTTTAAGCTGTTAAAATGCTAAACATGAATAACAGGAAGGGCTGGTTGAAGGGAAGAAAGATAGTAACTTTCAGGGCATAAAAACATTTATGAGTTAATCCATCTCTGTGGTCTTGTTGGCATTCAGAGTTCCTCTGCCTTTCCCACAACATAAAAATGGGGAGGTATAACTTATCAGAAATAGAAAATATTTCAGTCCCTGGTTTTTGCCTGGTCTGTCTCATTGCCATTAAATAAAAACAGTCCTTAACAGGCATTTTCAAGTGAAAACTATTGAGTCAGAGAGAGGGAGCTGAGACCTCAGTGGCTTGCCTTCTGGTGCTTCCCCTCTTTCAACAGTGCAGATATTACTTTCCAGTCGGGTTTAAGAGAGAAACCCTACTGTTTGAGGATGTTGAGAAGATTAAGGGATTAAACAGAAAGGGCTCCATTGCAAGAATTTCTCTTCCAGCTGGTGCTCAGTTGCAGTAGAAAGTTTTCTGAGATAGAGAGATTCAAATATGTTGTGCATACAGATATATTTGGTTCCTCTGATTGATTTAGTGTTAATACAGTGTCATATTTTTCCTTTGGAGAAAATTAGAGTACGATAACGCTACATGCTGTCAGTCTCAAAAGGAAATCAGTAGGGACAGTTGAAGTCCTGAAATAATTTTTTTCAGGCTTTTAGTTCAGACTCGTGACCCTCCTCCCCATGTAATTTTAACTTTTTTCTTTTAGTTTTATCACAAGTGGCGCTATTACAAATCTGTGGATGGATAGAGTAGGAGGACTGTGAATTTTCTCTCCCTTTTGCTGGGTTAAGCCCTGCCTTTCAAGTTATTTTACAAATAAAGACGTTCAGCTGTCTCTGATCTTCACGCGCTTTCTCTTGGTTTCTTTAGAATACAAAAGTGAATGGCTCAAGCAATCTGAAACCCATTGAAGTCAGTGGTCCGTAGAGATTAGAATGCTTCTTTCTTACCACGTATTTTTAGGGGCAGAGAGTATGGCGCAGAAGACTGGCTGTATTGGGGAGGAAGAACTATAGCTGGTCTTTCCTCTTTGTCAGGCGTTAAAAGATTGATAATGGACCATTTTGCTAATGGTTTGAGTTAAAAAAAAAAAAAAAAAGGAAAAAAAAGCACTTAAATTAAAGAAACATATCTTATTTTTCAATGCATTGAACAGCTACCCTGTGCAGTTAAGAAGGGCAGAAGAACAAACTGCAATCTCGACTGACCATGGAATTACATGGGAAATTGTGCAGTTCGCTGCCTGCTTTTTGGTACAGCATTTTCTCTTCTTCTAGTCTGTTCCTACATTTCTTTCTCTTTCTACCTTGCTCTGCACTATTTCCACCATGTTACTTCTTTGGATTTATCCTTTGCCCCTCCTTCCACTTTCTTTCTACAGCAAGTGATCATGAGGCCTGATAAGGACATTGCCCTGCTCCCTGGCCTCTGTTTAAACATGGTTAACGCTGTGGACACGCCATTAACCTAATCAGCCTTAACTCCCTTCTTCCTCCATCAGACTCACATTCCCCCTATGGTTGTTTTATCTCATAAACCTGATTTTCTGGGATAGGAACCTTCAGAATTGCAAAGTTTGTCTGCAAATGAGACAAAATGAGTTCTCATCCCCTTTAAGTGCCTTGAAGAGGGATTGTAAGGGCTGGTGCAGTCTCTGCTCAGTTACTTATATGATTACACAGGCAGTAGTCAGGAAAAGAAGAAAAGGAGAACAAATATCACATATTCTCTGTACAAGTCACTCATCTTTTATAGTCATTTACCCTTTATTTCATAAGCAGAAAAAAAATCACCAGCATAGTCATTCCTTTCTATTTTCCTGGTAACCATAACAAAGCCTTTACAGATCCAAGATGCATGTGTTCATGTAACTTGAACTGGGCATGATTAAACCAAGAAAAGGAAGGAAATTTGTCGTTCTCCCACTGCACCTTTTTCAGCTAATGTTTTTTGGGTGGGTTTTTTTTTTTTTTTTTTTTTTTGGTTGGTCGTTTTGGGCTTTTTTTTAATGAAAATTGCCAGAGTTGCAGTGCCATTAATACTTTCGTGTTTGTTGAGATCATCCATGCCATTGTGGACGGCAGCAGTGCAATTTCTTCAGGGACCCATAGACACACTCTTCTCCAACCCCACCCATTACAGCTGTCAAGTAATAAAGGAACTGGTTCCTCACGTTAGTTTAGTGCTGGCTTATGACCTGTATTTTGAAAGATGCTTTATCAGTCTCCTTACCAGCACTCTGACCCCCTGGTCCTGCTCCCGTGCCTCCGAGTGTGCAGCCCCGGGGCTGCGGCTGCCCCATGGCCAGCTGGAGGGTCCCAGCTGGTGTGCTGCAGATGTGCAGAGCATCACAGCTGCTGCGGGGCTGGTGCGTCGCACCGCCGGCCCCAGAGCACAAGGCTTGTCACTCAGGGAGGATTGACACCAGCCATTAGTTGTGATGGACGCACACTTGACTAGTTCTGATAGTGGTATTTTCTTCCAGGCTGTGACATTATTTGAACAGATCACCTTTGTTTAGCACCCGCCGCACTCTCATTTGTCAAACAGTTCTCTTGAAATAATGTGACTGTGCAAAGTTCCCAAATATGTTTATGTTCGAAGCAAGTTCTCTGCTTTTCAGTCCTCCAGGTGCCACTATTAAAAGCCCAAACACCTTCGTGGAAATAAAGCTTGGAAAATGTTACTTCCCTGCCTGAACAGGGAAAATCAATAGGATTTTCCTTATTCTTTTTAACTGCTGGTGGCATGTACAGCTCTGACTGTTCCCCAGCTTTTATGCCAGCTCTTTTGGATAAATGAAGTTCCTCGAGGGGACATAACAACCTGTGGTAGAGAGGATTATCTGGGCAGACCCCTGCATAGGGCATGTTCTAGATCTCTCAAAAATTGTCCAGGTTTTCCTCATTCTGCATCCCTGATGGGCTGAACACAGCCCAGGCAAACTTCAGAGCCAGGGCAAGGAAGTTAGAACCATATAGAAGTGCAGTCTCTTACACGAAGGGTTCAGTACTCATCTGTGCAATCATATTCAGTGCTGAAATACAGATATAACCCAATGGTACTACTGTAAGCTGGAAGAAGTGGAAGAGCAGAGAGCTGCCTGCCAGTGAGTCCAATATATATTCTGTGACGTCACAGTTCAGGAAGAAAAAAACAATGAACAACCCTTTTAGGAGCAGAAAAACACATTAACATATTGTTGCTGTACTGTGCGTATATCAGCAATCACAAACTCACATCAGTTACGTGGATATACAGAATAGAAACCAGATAAAGATATAATAATACTTTTTCATGCCCAGGCAGGTAATTATCCTCTCACTTTTTAGAGAAATAATGCTTTTTAACATGTCAGAGAGCTGAAAATGAAATACTTTTTCAAGATCAAAGGGGACAGATTCCTGTGTGAATTAGAAATGTTTGTGTGATTTTTTTATCTTTAACTCCCTCCCCACCCTTCTCCCCAAATACCCCCTGTTCATTTCAAATCCAGATGGATTTCTTTTTCCTGCTGGCTGCTGGAGGACTGCTAGGGGCCACCTAGATCAACTCAAATCAGGACTGTCACCAGCAATAGACTAGATCAGCTGTGGCATTGTTTAGGTGAGTTTAGAGATGATTTGTGGCTTTGCTACCAGATGTCTCTGTGCTGTGCTGGGGATGGGTTCCCACAGAGGTGGGCTTGCTTCTTATACATATGGAAAACAGTACATTCTTGTGGGTTTTACCATGCCTGCTCAGTATGGCTCATGCAATGTTAACAATACATGTGTACACACCAGCAAAGAAACCATCAATTAAGATACCTCATCATAGTGTAAAGCTATAGGACACTAAGAATATTTGTATTTGTTGTTCCACACTGTGCCTGAGAGCAGTGCTTGATGGAATTATCAAAGGAAATGACTAGTGTAATGAAGTTTGATCCTGTCCAGAAGCTGTAACAAACCAGTTTGCTGAGCCAGCACCACCTCATGAGTATGCATCAGGGCCCATTGTAATTTCTGCCTAAATTAGAGAAGGAGCCAAACTGTTGTTGCAGGAAAATAGGCTTGTGTGCTGAAATGTACGCTGCATGTGCGAGGAGAAACCGAGCTTTGTTATTGTGCTCAGCAGGTTCATGTAGTGATAAAGTGGGATCGCTCTGGCATTTCAGAATTGCTGCATGTGTCATAGCATGGTCCTCAAAATGTCAGAGCCTTGAGGAAGTGATGGACTGGTTCCTTAGCAGGTGCAAATCCTCAGAGCTGCCCCGGGTGCACTGATTCGCACCATGGGGAGATGCTGGCACAGAGTTAGACCACAAAGAAAATAATTTTTATTGGAATTAAGCTTACTAAATTTTAAATAAAAAATATGTTTTTGTAAAACACACATTTGCTTATCTTTTCTTTTAAAAGGATGCATTTATGTAGAGAAAGGTTGGTCTTTGGTTTGTCCCTTTGCACAAAACAGCACAAGCCCCTACATGGCTGTGTGTGATTATTACATTAACACATCTCTATGGTTACACCACAGAAACCTTTAAGTGTGAATGCATTTTTTTCCCTTAAGTACCAAGATGTTCCTCATGGAAAAAAAAATGACCTCTTCTTGGCTCCTGAGATAGAGTCAGGGATGTGATTAATGCTGACTGTATTCCACTGTTTTTCCCTGAAGACTAGCTATTAATATTTTCCAGTGATGTATGTCCTTTCACTTAACCACAAATGGGTGGTCACCAAGGTATCTAAGACCACATTTTGTCTTAAGAAATCACTTTCACTGTATCACCCCACACAGGGCCTTTGACTTCATACCTAGAGGCTGTCTCTTCCAAGAATTCATGAATGGACACCTCATCCTATTTTACTTTTTTCCAGTTATCTGCCATTTAAAGCAGATCCAACAGCCTGTGAAATAGAGGGTATTTCCAGATTTAGTAGATTACCTGGTTAACTCACAGTGGCAAGCTACTGAAAAGCTTTACACATCAGTTGCCATATGCTCTTTGATGTACAGCCTTGCAAAGTCTGTTTGATTTGGCTTTAATTTTGGTTCCATTAGTTGTATCATTAGGCTGGCCCAACAAATTAGCTGACACTTTCAGAACGATCCACCTCTCATTTTCCTTGAAGTGAGCATGTTAAAAAAGAGGAAAGGTACCCGAGGTCCAAAGCTGTGCTTTATTACACAAATGCGCACAACTAAATAAAACAAACAAACAAACAATCAAAAAAACAACAAACCTGCAATGAGTTAAACCACAACAAGAACAAAAGTACAGCAGAACAAACTGGGATATAGATGGGTGAGATGCTAAATAAAAGGCTTGAAAGTGAAGCTGTTTGCTAGAAAGGTGCTCATTCTTCTCTCCTGTCTATCTACTTTCAGTTGCTTCTCGAGATCTATGAATTCCTTATGGTCCTCTGTAGATTCCTAGGAAAATCTCCTTTCTTCTATAACTCTGATTTAGGCTTTGATTCCTACTATAGGTAGGCCTCATTATCCTCCCATACAGTTCATCTGCACTGTGGCACTGCTTACGCTGTGCCCGGGGTCTCTGCCGTGCCACATTGCTGCTGGGAAGGAGCAGTGTCTCCCCTTTATTGCTTCTCCAGGGGTTTCACCTCACCTGACAGCTTCCTTTATGCTGCTGCCCACTGTCACAGCCTCCTTAGCAAAATACCTTGTCCTCAATCTGGGAACCATCCTGCTCAATGCTGTAGAATCATGCAACATGCTCTTTCAGTAAGAAGAGCTTTGTCTGGCGCTAAAAGCATTGGGTTTATTACAATTTACCTTTGCTCTCTCCCCACTAACGTTCATTGTAACAACTTCAATTTCTTTTTCCATTAGATTGCAAGCTGCACAGGACTGGGGAAACATGCAGCTGAACGACACCCTGCACAGGCAAGGAGCTGCTCTGCCAGACATCCTGGAGATGTCCTCACAAGAGATCAAGCAGTAAGGGGATGATGAAGTCAGCTGTGAGGTAGGTTTTGAGTGCAAATGGTCATAGAGGAATGGGACATGTGGTGTTGGCACAAACAGGCTTGTGGCTTCACAAGTTACTGTTTGACAGGGGATTTTCTGTCTCAGCTTTCACTCTTTACATTTAAGCATTTATATGACTCCAGAACTGGTATCACATCATTTTGTCTTGTTACTGATCTTCTCTGTTTCCTTCCTGCCCAGTAACTCCTCATTCTATGACCTGGTGCCAGCAAGTGAGGTGTCCAGTTGGTGTTAGTTTTGCAATGCATATTCTTTGAAAAATTATTTCTATAATTCACATATTCATGTGAATGTGTATGTTCAGCACTGCAATGATTGCAACCTCTTGTCACTAACAGATTTGAATCAAGAACACATCTATCTATGAATTAGTGTCTTGTCCTTTAATAGTGTCCAAAACACTCCAGTTCAGTACTTTAAAATCACTGACAAGACTAAAAGTTTGTTGTTTTCCTCCATGCAAACAGGGGATAGTACATAAAAAACAGTGAGCACGACACTGGTGTCTGGGTGTCCTGGCTGCATTAGGGCTTCAAGCAAATCTCACAACAAAAACTGCAAAGTATCAGAGGCACAGTCATGTATATTTTTCCCCTTTAAGAGTTTGGTTTTTTTTGCTTTGGAAAACTAGGACACAACTACATGTCTGTTCTAAAACTGGCTCTTAACCTCTCTGTGAGTGACCATTTTGACAGAAAAGACCGTATTTCTGCCTTTGAGTAATTTTGATAAAAGAAAGGGTAAACAGTGACCTCCTTTCTAAAGAGCTAACAGCAAGTGGTGTATCTGTCTCACTCAGAAAACTTTCTTGAAAATGCCTGTCCCCCAAAGACATATAATGTTCCCGTTGCCAGGAGGCTATTGATATCCTCATGGGGAAGACTTAATAAATTGAAGCACAGTGGTCAGCTTCCCAGAGAAATGTCAAAGAAGGGTAGGTGTCAGGGAGAAACTATAGTAACATGGGAGGCAGATATAGAAAACTAGCAATGTATGAGTCCAGACAAATCAATTCCTGACACAATTTACCATCCTAAAATTGCATTAAAATGAAGGTTAGCTGAAAACCTGAAAGGCTTTTAGAATAAATAAATTCGTTAGATTTTTGGAAGAACTATATAATTTCAGGGATATGGTCTGAGTAGGTGAGGCCCAAAATCTTGGTTGTGGTTTGCAAGACTTGGGACTCAGGAAAATGATCTAATTAATTTGTATTTATTTTTGTCCATTATTTCTTCCTTGTGGTGTTTGCAAGCCCCAATTGTATGATAGCCCACATGAGCCAGGAAAGTGAAGGTAGTTATAGTGAGCAAGTTCTCCTAGACACTGTGGTGATACATATATGATTGTATAAATCAGCCAGCTCACTCACTGATGTGAAATGGTGGAAAAGAAATAAGATTCCTTTTGAACTTCGTTCACTTTAGATGGTATAAATGTAATGAGCCATAAATATTGGAGATGAAGATATTTTTCCTAAATATTTGCCAGATCACAAGATTGATTTCAAAGGGTGATTCGCTACTAAAATCAGTAATTCTGCCTAATAAATGACTTGTGACTTGATGTACCACCACTGTCTACCTGGAATGCCTTTAATCAGGGAACAGGCTTCAAATCAGCGACAGCCTCAGGGAGCAACAATGATATTTGTATTTACATGTTCAAACAAGCCTCAATTTAAGGTTTTCATCCATATCATTATATTTTAGGGGTATTTACAAACTACAGCTTCTAGATAGCTAAAGTTGCAGTGGTTGAATTTAGGCCATTTAAGTCTGCTGCTTCTAATCTTGAACTGGTATATTAAGAGCTTTTTGGTCTCTTTTACCTGCAAAGACCCAGGAGAACTGGTTTAATCTCTAATCGCAAAAGCAAGGCAGAGAGGTATGCTCCTTCTGTTGCTTTCAGAATCAATAATGTCAGTCACCACATCAGAAAAAACATGGAACCTTAAATTTAGATGTCTAGAGTACAGTTTAGCTGTTCCTGCCTGTCTGACTCTGGTTATTTGCAATACTTTGCAATATGAGCACCCAAGACTGATGCATGCTTGTTAATGTAGCTGATGTTAGAGACCCTGCACTCTCTGTGTTAGTGATCCTTTATTAGCTTTTTTGGATAGTACTTGGTGCCACTTAAGCAGGCAAGGCTGTATGTAAGACCACAGAAAATAGATTTGAGCAAGGTTTGTATAAAAATGCACATCTTTTTGGGTTGTTGAGTGACATTTTATGTCTCCTAATGAAAAAGACAAGCTATGTTTACCCTTTAGGAAAAACAGATGGTTATTGTAGGGTGTGGGGAGAACAAACACAAAGGAACAGGTTGTTTACAATGGGGATTTTAGCATACATGGAGATTAGAAATATGCGGGGATGAAGGTGAAAAAACATAAGTGCTTAGGAGGCAATATGGTCACACATGTCATATTATTATCCAAACAAATTCTCTCATGTTCATTCAGATTGTCTTTTAAACACATAACCTGGACTGCCAAACCAAGATGCATGGAGAGATGGCAATATGAATCTTCAGTATTTTTAGGCACTGAATTACACTTCAAGAAGCTTAAATTACCTGAAGTCCCATCTTCAGAAGAAACCTTTCTGAGGAAGGAGTTGCAGAGGTATCTACACGGCTATTCTGTGGTGATACTGAGAGATGGCTGACTTGTCAGGAAAAGAGAAAGGATGAGACACCAGGAAGTGTCTTGAGGTATCACCCACCAGAGGAAACATGGACAGCTTGGGAATCCCTGTTCAGAGGCTTAGGCCTACCATGTAATCATTAGGAAAATCCCATTAATACAGTCAGGTTCTCCAATGATAGCTTGATTCTTAACTCATGGAAGTGTCAAGGTTTTCTGATCTCAAGCCACTATCTCCATGAGAAGCAGGGCTTCCTTTTTCTGCTTGCTCATAGTAGAGGTGATGTCACGCTTGGTCACTGCTGGGGAAAGAAATCTCGCAGGGAGTTCAAACCTGGTTCAGGCATAATCCTAATGGCTACAAGGTGTGTTGCAGGATATATGAAATAGGGCCCATTTCTTCTGCTCACTCAAGTGTTAATTCTCTTCAAGGAGAAATTAAGAATAGGACCTATGTGAACAAGGGAATACAAGTTGAAATGGCGTTGACCCACTTTCTTTCTTTTCTTATGTGGCACCTCCTAAATCATGCCACGGAAGATGGATTATACTTTCAGTCATGAGATAAACCTGTAAACTAGTTCTTGTCTGCAGCACTTGTGTATTATGGATCTTGTGTCTCCTGAAAGATGAATAATTACAGTCCCTGGGGAGAAACTCTTTCGAAAATGCAGTCATCATGGATTCTGCAGTATGGGATAGCTGTATGGACAATGATGATAAAACGAAGAGCCTTGTTGTCCCCAACAGGCATGAAAGTGAAATGGGAAGAAAGAACAGCTCTCATTAGATTAACGAGGGGGGCTTCCAATTTCTGGACAAGTTTCTGTTTCCTTTGCTTTGATGAAATAAATACCATTTGATGAGGACAGCTAAGTACCATCAAATCAAACTGTGGCATAAACCAACTGCACACACCTTGATCTAAAACAGGCTTACCCCAACCCAATGCGATATGGAAAGAATGGATCCTTCAAAATAAATTGACTGGATTTTCTTTGCCTCTTTTCCTGTGTGGCAGTCTGTCTTCATTGAAACCTTGGTGAATCAGATAACAAAATCTAATGAGCTGTGCACCATAAATCTGTAAAGTATGTCATGGACGAATTCTTCCCTGTGCATGCGACGTTTACCCTATGTGTAGAATTTCAGACATGCTCATTATCCAAGTACTACACAAAGAAGAGTTTATAAGATTTCTCTTTGAGCATATGCTTCAAACGTAACATACAGAGATGTTACATAGGTTCTCTTTTCTGGAAGCCTTTTTGGAGTGAATATTTGAAGTGTGTATTGTAAAGAAAGTAGTGCGTAAGACACAGCCACAGTTACAAAGCAAATGAGCTACTCAGGTCAAGGCATCTTTTGGGGTAGATGGAGAGTTCCTTGTTCCTACATATTTGTCTGCAGTAGCTTGCAGGCAAGGATCACTAAGTGATAATTCTCTGACTGCTCCTGTTCAGTGCCACTGAACCAGGCAATTATTGTACTTGATACACTTGTGCTCTTATTGCCACCTGGCAGGAGTAGTAACAGGAGTGATTGTCACAGAGACCCAGCTACCTTCTCACCAAGAGATGTTATACACTCAAAAGGGAGCAGAATATAGTCAAGCTTATATTGCCCTTGCCTGCCAACAACATTCACTGCCATACTCCATTTTACAAAGAAGTGTTTCTTAGCAGACATTGCTCCTTCCATGCATTGGCCTAGGATTGATCTGGGTAGAACAAAGGAGACAGGATTTAATAACTATGCAAGTCAGATTGACCCTTCCAGAAAGGTGACAACAGCCTGTGCATGGAGAGAAATCTTCGCACACATGCAAGGAAAGCTCATCATTTTGCCTCTGGCATTTGGGCTCAAAGTGGGAAAAGGACCAGAGATGTCTTCAGCTACCTCATGAAGTGAATGCACAGCTACTCTCCCAGGAGCAGGGTAGGGTGTTTGTCACTCTCCAGTTTAAATGATGCATTTCAAAGCCACTGTTGTTAGCTATCAACAATGCCTCAACCTTGATAGGAGTTTCTGTGAAGAAAAACTTGAAAGAGTAAAGCACCTTCTAGCTCTAGGAAGACAAAAGATGATCAGCATTTACAAAGATTAGAGTGCAGACACAACAGGATGCTATTCAGGACAAGTATTTAGTTTTGTATTGCTGCTTATACTACTGCTACCGCCAGTACTTTTGTTATTGTTATTGTTATTATTATGAAGGCAAACAAAAAAGGCCTGTGAATATGTTCCTCAATATACAATACCTAATCTCTCCAGAATGACAGCGATTATACAGAAATGGAAGAGAAAGCAGCAGTATGAAGTCCCAGCATTTAAGCTTCATCAGTCCTTAGGCAATGACTCTGTGACCAATCCAAAAAACCAAGATATATTGATTAGACATGAGAACATAAAAAGCACATACCTGCTAAAGCTTCACATACAGGAACCAAATAAGGTCTTGTCCAATTTTTACCACATTGTAGAATACAAAATTGCCTGGACTAGCATTAATAACTATACTTGGTCCGATCATTGCACCCTTTCTATCTACACACAGGATTTAAAATTCACATCAATATCACATTAGGTCAGAATCAATAACAAAACTCAAAGCTTTTTCAGCTTGTCCTAGTATAAAGACTAGATGTAAAAAAATCTAAACCTTTCCATTATATCTCTTAGGACTCAGAATCCTGTTTTAAGACACTTAGTCCCAATGTTATACCAAGTGGCAGCATTGACTTGAGATGGTGATGGTCTTTCTCCCACCATCTCTGGCCATGCTCCATTTTCTGGTGGTGAGCTGTCTCATATTATTTTAGAAAATAGCATTTAACCATTCAGTATTTTGCTTGTTGCCCTTGTGCCACAAAACAGTGTTCTGTCACGCAGTTTGAAAAGGGCAATATCTTGCAGTGGAGGAAAAAAAACCCAACCCACTAAACATCAACAAACAATAAGAGAAGATTAATTACAAGGCAAAGACGAAGGGGGATTTGCACAATCTTTGAAATTCTGGAGCTTTTGATTTGTTTCTTACAGTGAGTCATAAAAGAAGTCCGAGAATGGACAGATACTGACAGCCTCACAGCCGGGAAGGATGCTGCACATTTATCCTGAAAAAATCCCTACCCAGATGTGTGCAGCCTGCTGTAGTCCAAGTCAAGAGTGAAGACAATTTCCATCCCATTCTGCTTCGTGTGGCCCATCCATGTTCCAAGGATGTAAAAGTAACTCCATGTTCACAGGAGAAGCAACCCTCAGCTGTCTCCAGGTGGAGGGAAGGGAGGAGAAATGTTGAGAATTGGTGGGCTAGCCTGCAGTCTGACTGTTTTGCATATGTTTGAGAGGCATTTCTGCTACAGTGGGTGTGATAACATTAAGTGGAGAAAAACGGTCATGTGAAATAGCACGCAGAAATCTAGTCCAGCTAACTCTACCTAAACGTTCCTGGGTTCATCAAATCAACAGCAATACTGCCCAGTATTGGGGGTGTGAAGGCTAGAACCTAGGAAAAAAGAGGAGAAGATTTTGTGTGTTCCCTGTGAGGCGTGTGAGACAGGAGAAATGGCTTTAAAAATTCCTGTGACATGAGAAACTGTGTTCAGTTCTCACCATTACCAATGCTCTTCCAAGAGCTGAAATAACAAAAGCTGTTAGCAAAGCTGTGGGAGTTATCCAGAGTGGCCATCAGAGAGGTGAGTAGCAAGAGGAGCGAGGGAGCAGGTAATAGAAATAGGTCACTCCATCAGATCAGATCTGTCTAAATCAGGCCTTGCAACTTGTCAAAAATTAATAGCCTCAGATTGAGAGGGAAGGTTACAGCACGATGGGAAAAGCAACCCACTAACCTCCTCTAGAATACTGAAATTCTTCAAGCTGTAGTTGTATTTTCACAATTAGGTATTGCTAGTCTGCCTTGTTAGAGTGGGTTTTTTTCCTCCCTTTAGTAAGAATATTGCTTATCAGCAATTTGATGCCAGTTTGCAATGGATTCAGCTCTTCAAACATAAGAAAGTGCACTACAGTTTCCCAGGATTTTCTGGAGAGAAGTTCCCTAAAATATGTTCCTTGTGTCTGCAGCTATGAACGGAGTCTTTGCAGGAGGCATACAAACCCCTAGTTTTCAAGTCTACCAGCTTTGCATGCAGTTATCTGTTATTAGCGAAAAAATTTGCCCTCAGGTTTATAAAACTTGATAAGAATTGTAACCGCTCACAATTCATTAAGAACTATTGCCCTTCCCTACATAACATGGGTTGACAAGGTCATCAGGGAATAGGCCAGTGAACATGGTCCCAGCAGGGCCATTCCTCTGCTGACCTGTCCAAAGGAAGGGGCTCAATTCGGTCCAGAAATACCCTCTGCTTTCAGATCACACTGTAGTGTTCCCAGCATAAAATACATCCTGTCCTAAGTGTTAGTCTCTAGATTTCACTTCTGGCTATCTTCCTTGATTAGTAGGATGCAATGTGGAGTGGTGATTAGGCCTTGCAAGGGAAGCTTTGAGAGGTCACTTTTGTGGAAGGCTGGCTGTCAGCCACAGGACTTCTAAGCCAGCCGTGGTGCTCCTTCAGTCTCAGCACACCACTTTAATTTTCAAGATATTCTTGCTTACGGAAACAGGAAGGTGTGGAGTACCTACATGATCGTGTCTGCTTTATCAATATATACAATATAATTTTGCCAGGTGTAACATGCGGCTTCGTTATAGGTGATTAATTGTTGCACAGAGGAACGGAGACAGAGGAAAAGAGGGGAGAAAGATTGCTAGACTGGTGGATTCAGGAATTTTCAGGGTGAGGACAAGAGTCCTGGACTCACAAAACCTGAATATTCCCAGGAACATTCTGTGTTCTCACATTTCTGTGCCCTGATGTTAAGAAAAGAACGTTCAGTTTTGTTTTGTTCTGTTCTTAACAAAATAGTGGTTTCTATTCCTGATGTGGCTGCTGTTGAACTCCATTGTACCCTGCAGGTGTTACCTTCATCTCTGTAACAAACAAGCCTTAGTCCACCTGGCTTTGTGAGAACACCAGCTTCCTAACTTATTTTACCAAAATCAGGTACTGACCTGTAGAAATAAAGCAGGATCTCACATATTACCTTTTTACACATGGTCTTTGCCTTGTCATGCTGCTCTTCCTTGCCCCCACCGCCCTTCCCTTTCCTTTCTGGTATGTAAGGTAGGGAGGTGCTTGTTTGGTTTGTAATATTTAAAAAGATATCAGAGTTATTACATAGCAATAGAAGATTTTTAGGTACCAGGTAGTGCATATTTGCATGTGTGTGGTCACACACACACCCATCACCCTTGCCTACCAGATGAAATATACATGAGGGCCACTCAAGCGTTTACCAATTCTTTCCACTGGCTGAGCCTGCAAAAATGCTGTTGTGGATTATTGGGTGGAGATGTGAGCTTTGGAGGTAAAGGGCATAAATGTTTTCTCTGCATTCTGCATGCATATATTTATCCCACGTAGAGTTACACCAATTATTTTGCTATCTGAAATCACTCAGTTGAAGAGTTCTTCTATTTATCTTGGCATCTAGTATAGGGAATAAATTTTCTTTCACTTTAGTTTGACACAGTCCACTACAGGAAGAGGTTAAGGTGGTAAACATGGCACAAACCTTAGACTCAGGTCTGCAGAAAGATGTGTAGGAAAAGGATGAATAACACCACCGCAGGGAGTTGCAGGGAGCATTAATTCATGTGCTCTTCTGCTGCCTGCTGCTGGTCGTATCCCCAGTGGAAATACTCCAGGTCACTGAAGAGGTGAGGCCTTATCACTTCCCCAGAACGTGGCAGTCACTTTGCATCTCCCTGCTCCAGCTGGGGTAAGTCAGGAAAGTCTTGGTAAGGGTGTAAATGTCAGGAGCATAAACCTGGTAGCAGTTGAGTTATTACAGGAAAATGGAGTACAAGTCTTGCAATGAGTCCAGTAAAAGCCGACAGGGAGCATCATTAAAAGGTGCATGGTTACAGACACTTTACAGCTAACAAGAGTGATGCTCCCTTAAGGGGAGCAGGGCCCTGGCCAAAGTACTGTCTTTCTTGCCTAGGATGGATTGGCAAGGAGATAAACTCTAGAAAAAAGTAGAACCAAGAGTAATAACAAAAGTACATTTAGCAACTTCAAAGGGAGCACGCTCAAGATAATTTATGACAGCGAAGGAAGGAAGAGTATGTACCGTGGTAAACGTTTGTATAAAAGAAGGGCAGTTCTGCAAAACAGGCTTATATGAAAAATGAAAAGCGAGGTGATTTTTACATTTCCATAGTTGAAGAGACTTGAAGGCACAACTCATTCTTTATTTTTTACAGTCACATCTTTCTACATTAACTCTTCACAAGGATTTGGCTGTCCATCTGAGAAGATCTCTTCTGATTTTATTCTTGGTTGCTTCCCTGGGAAGAGAGCCACTCACTCCTCAGTGCCATCAGTTTAATGTTTGACAGGTGTCAGCAACTGGGAGCCAAAAATAGCCTTATGCCACTTTGCTTTTTCTCTTGGGCTTGTTGAAAGATGAACTGACATCAAGTCAGGGTACAAAATCATTCCCAGACCAGGGGGTTTAGAGCCAGAAGGTTTATATATTGGTAAAATTACTGACCACTTCTTCATGCTTCAGTGCCTGCTTTTCCTGTGATGGCAGTAAGCTAACCTGGAACAGCCTGAGAAAGAAGAGCTGATTTTAGATTCAGGCTTCTAGGTTTCCTTGAAACAAGCTTAGTGGCTTTCTCTCAGTGGCTCTGGAGTACTTAGTCCACCTTCCATGTGGAACAGAACAGCCTCCCCAGATGTACTTCTCCTGGTCATTGTCATTCAGCCCTGCAGCTTTGAGTGGGGAAGAGTGAAGAAATTTGCCTAGCCTGCTTGCTAACACCCATCCTGCTACTCAGAAGGAGCCGAGGATATGTAGTTCCCCACCCAGGCTTTTCATGGCTGTGTCAGCAACTTCCTACATCTTCGGGTCTAGCCCTCAAACTTTGACATTCCATCTCTAAGACAGTGGAGGTGACTGGCCCTGAGCCCCACAGCCTGCTAATGAAGATGGCTAGACAACTGTAAGCTGTACAAAACTTTGCCTACTGTGGGATGTAGGAGATGAGAATGAACTGGTGTCACCTGCGGATACCCATATACAAATTCAGCTATACATACACCCTACTTTATAAAAAGGTTGTGCCTGACCTTGGCTACTCATCTGGCCTCCCTCCACATCCATGAAAAGACAAATGCAATTTGTCTAATTCTGAGATATGGGCTTAAGGTGAATCAACCATTGCAGCTATTTCTCCCCCATAACTATCTCCTGATATCTGTTGGAGGGACCACACAGCAGGGCATAAGCAAACCAGAAGCTTTCTGGAATGCACAGATGATAACTTCCTTCTGCAAGTCATAGAGGAGCCAACAAGGAGAGGTGCTATGCTGGACATTGTTCTCACCAACAAGAAGGGGCTGGTGGGGAATGTGAAGCTCAAGGGTAGCCTTGGCTGCAGTGCCCATGTGCAGCAAGAAGGGCACACAGCAAAATCACTACCCTGGACTTCAGGAGAGCAGAATTTGGCCTCTTCAGGATCTTTTTGGTAGAGTACCATGGGATAATGTGAAGATGACCAGAGGGATCTCCTGAGGAGGAGGGGAGCACCTCTCCTATGAAGACAAGCAGAGACAGTTAGGGTGGTTCAGCCTAGAGAAGAGAAGGCTCAGGGGAGACCTTATAGCAGCCTTCCAGTACCTAAAGGGTGTCTACAGGAAAGCTGGAGAGGGACTTTTTACAAGGACATATAGTGACAGGACAAGGGAGAATGGCTTTAAACTGAAAGAAGGGAGATTGAGATTAGATGTAAGGAAGAAATTCTTTACTATGAGTGTGGTGAGGTACTAGCACAGATTGCCCAGAGAAATTGTGGCTGCCTCATCCCTGGCTGTGTTCAAGGCCAGGTTGGATGGGGCTTCGATAAACCTGGTCTGGTAAAAGGTGTCCCTGCCCATGCAGGGGGGTTGAAACTCTATGATCTTTAAGGTCCCTTCCAACCTAAAACATTCTATGATTCTGTGATTCTGTGACCATAGAGGGTATAATTCATTGAACACACCTTAGGCCAAGGTTAGATGAAGTGAATCCCATCTCAGAAATGCAGGGTGTCAGAGGGAGGCAGTGATGGAGCTGAAAATAGGAACCAACTCTTATGGCCTTCAAGTGGGGGTCACCAACACTGAACCACCTTGTGGAGGATGCAAGGCTGCTTTGTAAGTCTCTAAGAATAGGGTATGTGATGGGGTGGCAGTAGAGATTATGTAAATGTTGGTTTAGTTTGGTAACAGGGCTATTGGAGAACGAGCTGGAAGGCTGCAGAGTGCCTCCAGATTAGCAATTGGCATGGCAGGGGTCATGACGAGACAGCCAGAGCTCAGAGGGTACGATTTCCAGAGTCCAGCTGCAGATTTCTTTTGCCAAGGCCAGGAGTCAAAAGATCCCAAGGATACTGGACATTAAAAAGTACATTCCTTGAAAGAGAGGTTCACTAAGCTGTCAGGGAGCTGTATGCAGGGAAGAGACAGGCAGATAGACAAACTCCCACCAGGGGCCTGAAGAAGTGGAGCCTGCCTCTATACTGCAAAGAGGTCAGAGGAGCAGCTAACCCTGGAACTGTGACAAATCCTATGTCTCAATCTCTTTTACACACTGGCTTTCCCATCTCTCTAATCCTCTTTGTCACCCGTCCCCAGGCCCCTGCTATTTTTACCGTATCTCTTTTTGGATTTGAAATGACCAGATTGGAACAAAGGCCTTCAATTTATATAATGGTACAAAAATAATTAAAAAAAAAAAAATCTCCCCCATAGATTTTGAGACAATGGCCAGCATAACATGGCAGAAGTTTTCAGAGAGCTGCCTGGGCCTTTTTTCTAAGTGGTTACAGTTAATTCAGAACCCAGCAATGCATACACGTAGTTCAAATGGTTTCTCTCAGTGTGCATTACCTTGCATTTGTCATCTGCCTTCTCAGTGCCAACTCTTCTCATTGTTTTTCTGAGGAGGTACCAGTGCAACAGCAGATGTTTTTCAGCAGGGTATAAAGAAATGGCCATTTTGAGAGTAATAAGGGAGAGGTCCAGAGAAACGGCCATACCAGACTCTTAGGAAAGCACTAGGTGCAGATTATGTAGGAAATTTTAAAGATACTTGCATTTCTCAGTGTTGACTTTTTCTTGTGTTCACCACCCTCTCCTATTCCCACTCCTGGCAGGCTCACTGTGACTTTATTAGACAAGTGGCATCTACTGCAATTCCTCAATTCCCAGTCCTGGAAGGTCTCTAAGGCGTTGAGAGTGACAGCTGTGAGAAAGTGCCTTCATCCCGAGCCCAGATGGCTGTGGGAACATCAGGGCAACACAGCCACAAGTCGTCACACACTGCCCTTGGAGGCAGCAGGGCAATGGGACGGATCTTTCTGCAGCCACCTTGTGGAAGTGTCTGCCTGTTTTCCTTCAATCTGGGCCTGATCCTGTCTCCACTGGGAATGGGGAGACTCTAATTTTCCCTTTTTTATCTCTTCTCACCTTCTTTCTTTCATTGATCTTGCAGAAGTGTTGCATGGCGCTGCAAGGCGTATTTCTGCCAGTGATGCTACTGTTTGAGGCTGGTGTGCCTATGCCCATAATGCATGGAGAGCTGGCTCGTCTCTAGTAGGAGGGCTCTTTCCAAATATGACAACACTGGAGAGGTCCAGCATGAGTGCAGTCAGCACAGAAGTTTGTCTGCCAAGGACTCTCAAGAAGCATCTGGCTCTTGAACATCTACCTTCTGAACCAGACACTGGAAAACAATAATAAAGAGGAACATATTCTTTTCCCCTGTCTGTCTCTCTTTCCCCAGCCTCAGTCCCCTTCTCTGTTTCTAGATCCTTTTTCAAGCCCTTGCTCTTCTATCCAGTGATGTCAGAAAAAAAGGAAAATGTGTAATATGCAGAAAAAACAAAACTATTGACGTTGCTGCTGATTCCAGCAGTGACTCATCTGCAGCCTCACACCATGAGAGCTTAACTTTTATTGCTCATTATAAAACAATATCTTCTAATGGGGGGGTGCTGTGCTCTGTGCTGCCAATAAGAGGACATTTAGCCTGGAAATTTGTGAGTGTAATTTATAGGAAAGTATGCCCACATGTACGCACACACAGGTAATGATGGTGTTAGCCATCTGACAAATTGTGGGGCCTTGCACATTTGACCTCCTCCCCTGCCCTGTGTGCAGTATCGCGTCTCCCAGGGGGTTCATCCTGACATCCCACCTCGGAGCAGCTTCCAGCTGCTGCCATTTTGGATATCCTGCCTATTTATTTCTTTCCAAAGATCATCCCTGCTCTCCCCCCTGGGATTACTCTGTTTTGACTGCCATTACATGCAGGGCTCAGACTTGTGCCAAGCCTTGTCTGAGGATCAAATACCTTACAAATTTTCTGACTGGAAATGTGAACTTTGTATCGGTGATGGAAAGGGGAGCTTCAAAGCATTGTGCTGAGATATTGAAGTTTTGTCTTTAGCCCTAGGTATTCTCCATATAGTGGACCTCAAAGCTGAGAGCTTTTCCTGTGTGCAACAAAGGTATTCTGGACAACTTCTGAATCACTTTGTGTTGATTAAATGTAATCTTTCCTACTGAGTTGTGTACAGTTCAGCTTAAAGTAACTAAGGTTTGAGAAGTACAGACATCTCAAAATGGTCCCAAAATTTTTTTTAAGACTTTTTAAGCATTGCCAAAATACTTTTGCTGTAAAATATGCAGTGTATAGTCTCTGATTCAGTGCATCTTTATCTTCTTCTGGATTTTAGTACAAGTTAAGGACTTATCTTCTGAATAGTAATAGATTAAAGCACATGTTTAAACACTTGCTGAATACAGTCCATACAAAATACATGATGTTGCACTACAAAGTGTTTTTTTCATCCATTTAGGGCTGAAAGGACACATTTGCTGGTGGCTTTGGCACTTGTGACTAAGGAAGGCATCTCATGTTCAGCTGGGTAAACAACTTCATATCACACTATCTGATGTCCTTATGCTCTTTTTTAGTCTGTTTATTTGTACCTTTTTACCATAGCATTTAGACAAAATACTTAATCAGATATGCTTGTATCATAGAATGGTAGTAAATGACCTCAAATTACAGTACTATGTTTTCAAAATTTCTGATGTAAAGATACTCACATTGCTCGAGCATGTTAGTAGGAGTCAATTCTTGACATATATTCTAGTTGGTATATTGTAATTTTAATTGCTAAACTTTGAAACATATCAGTGTTAGCCCTGCTTGTCTCCCTCAGGCTGTTTAGTTTTGATTTCTGATTATTTTCAAGCTTTCTTTTACTCTCTCCAATCTCCTTTATTTCTGTTTGCTTCAAGAAGACTTGCTCCCCATTTTCCTCCACCTGAAAAGCAAAGGCTTCCCTTTGCTCTTCTTAACCTGCACATTGCAATTATAATCAGTAGCAAAAAGTCAGTAAATGGCAATTTAAACAGTTGCTTTTCAGCAGAAATGAATGCTGGATCCTCTTGAGCAGGCAGGGCAGGCGTGAGCCTGTCAGTCAGGAACTCTCCTGCTTGGCAGGGTGATTTACCTGTCTGATGTTCCTGCTCGTTCTCCATCACAAAATAAAAACACTTCACTTGTCAAACATCTTCCTTTTTAGGGCTGCATCTCACACGTCCATTTGAAACTCAGCTGCCCCTCTAGCAGTCGATATCACAGCTCAGACAGACAGACTCTATCCTAAAGAGATTTTGCAGTAGCCCACTGAAGCATCTCAAAAGCTTGGAGCCTGCACAATGGAAAGGTATCTTTACTGCATTATTTTTCCTTACAGAATTAACTCTTGGCAAAAACAGAACAAGACTTTTGAGTTCTTTAAAACAGGGTATGAGGGGATGAGAAACGAACACCCAAATCCTCTAGACATTGAAATGTCCAGGCTACCACTTAAGCTTTCCTACCTATGACAATTAGCTGATCCAGAGCTGTACTTACAGCAGATCTGGCCATGCAGGAGTGGGGTGGGTTGCTCCTCAGCGACTCTAATTTTCGAATGACTCTTCAAACCACACTGCCTGACTTGCTCCTGACTACAGCCACCAGCATTTTTCCTTGGTTTGTCTCTGAACCTGATAGTCAAGCCTAGTGGTACTACCAGGATGGCCAGCCCAGGCTCCTGCCCCCAACTTCATGCCTTAGTGTTTTTTCTCATCTGTGCTTTAGAGCAACAAGGAGGGAAGCGAAGACAGACAGGCCCAGCTTATTCCTGTTCTTTCCAATTCAGGGTCAGAAGACTTTGCACACCATGGGATACAGAACCCTCACCCACCCTACTCAGTTATCTCAGTGAGATGGATATCTAGAGCTTCAAGGAGAGCTCTCAGTCTGGGGACAAACTGTTTCTTAAGAGAATTTCTTTCCAACCCTGAGTTGTCAAAGATTGGCTTCTACTCTGAAGCCTCAGAGCTTTTACTAGCATCATGAGGATTTTGGGGATACATGGGCCATGGGGCCAGCTCTGTGACACTAGACGTTGCCCAATTTGGGTACATCTGGAGCTGCAAGGACAGGATCCCAGCCAAGAAGCTTACAGAATAGTGATTATGAATCTGACTGCAAACTTTTACGTCTTGTCTGTGTTGGCATCAGGAAGGATAAAGAGTGACCAGACTGCAACATGGTCATAGTTTCTAGTGTATGCTGTCCTTTTCCCTAGCAGGTTGGACTTCTGTCACCCCTTACACTATGCAGATCCTCCTCCTGCTCCTTCCCTGCAGCTGCCCCAACTGCAGCCCTCAGTGAGAAGCCTGGTTTGCTTAGGAACCTGGAAATTATTTTAAGGCCTGAGGTTTCTGCCATGCAAATGAAGGTAGTGTTACACATCTTGTACTGAAAAATCACTACCATTCAATTAATCAGCCAGTTATCCATCTCACAGTGTAATTGTAGCCTGTATGCCACTCATCATCTCTAGGTATGATGAATGAACTGATCTCATACTTAAGAATTTGCCAACAGTAGAACTAGCTGCAATTATTTTGACAAAGATTTTGCAATATGGGTTTTACAATCCATGTTTTTTTCCTATGTCTTGAAGTGAGGGGACAACCCTAGTAATTTAAAAATCAATGTTTCTCCTCCTGTAGTTTATATCTGGGAAACAGAAGCACAAGGTAGATTAAGTTATTTTCCTATGTTCACCTGGGAGGACAGTTGCCCAACTGAATTAAACTCTGGAGCTCAATCAACTCTGGAGCTCAGTTCACACCCCAGGCAATATCATCTACAATGGAGTGTTCTGATGTACATAAACTGGGATGCAAAAAAGGAGCACAAAACTGATTTCAGGAGATGCCAAAATGATCCTCAAGCTCAAGACTGACAGAGGCAGAGTAACAGGATAAGCTAGCTGAAGAGCAAAGTACTGAGATATCAGAAGAGTGAACAGGCCACTGACAATATGAAGCCACCTCTTTCTTTGGCCAAATGATGCACCAATTAGTGGTTGGTTAATATTTAATATAACATATGTGTTAGTATTGATGTGTCAGGACAAAGGGCATCGCTATTTTGATAAGTGATTGAACTTTCAGCACCAGAGAGGAAAGGAGATTTTTTTTTTGCAAAGCAAATAAAAGGATTGGCACACAGTAGTGCCTAAAAATTTAATTTCCTATCTTTTCCAATTATATTAAAAGCAAATCAAATGACTCTTATGTTGGCTGAAGATCTTAGTGTATGATTACTCAATTGAAAGCTTTTGTATTATAGCAGCTTAACAAATTACCACCCATCTGGTAAGCCATCATATCTGTAGCCCCATGTGTGCTCTTAACAATCCTTATACCATGAGTTAAAGCACATCAGCATCGGTGGGCTGGCCTGTCCCTCAGAGGTGCTAATGCCATTTGTTTCGAAGGGCAACAGCACCCTTTGGCCAGGCAGTAGGAGCACACAGCCATCTGCTGAGCTTCTGAAACATGTGGTAATAAGGACTGAGAGCTATTGTCAAATCTCCACCTTCTGCAAGACAGATCCTGTGGGGTAAGTAAATGGCAAGAGCTGCAATCGCAAAGCTTTCCGAGATCTGACCCAGCAATACCTCTGGCAGACATCTACAGTCCCTCTCACATGTCCAAGGCTGATAAATTACACCAAAGGCAAATAATAATGGCCAGCTGTTTGGTTCATTGGACAACAAGCACCATTCTTACCAATTTGAATGACTTAATTGTTTTGAGAAGGCCTTTAATTTGCAAATTGTGCCTTGAGTTAGCCTGTACGGATGATGCCTGATGAGATTGATTACTGGCATTAATAAGTAAGGGCAGTGCCTTGGTGTTCTTGTAGCATGCACTTTCAGGCTAAATAGCAAACATCGGAGTATGGCAGGACAAGAGCAGACAGTGGCATTGAAGACATTGATCTGAACTACATGTCTTTCCCAGAACTGTGCATTTTTTGCTGTAGACACAATCAAATATGTCAAATGGCTGCTAAAATGTGAATGTTAGCAGTCAAGGTCACCTTCCAAGGGATACCGAACTTTGTGCCCCAGGCAGGCCCCATTAGTGGCAGCGCTGACAGTGTTCCTATCACCTTCTCCTCCCCCAGTTCTTTGCTCCGTGCTGAGAAATATTCCAGAGGCAAAAGTCTTTTCCATCTGACGCTAAAAAGCTGTTCCCTCCTCCCAGCCAGCAGAGGCTCAAGTTTAATAAAAATCCTCATTAGTTGTCATCTAAATATGCAGGAGGTCCATGCCAAGTATTACAGCTGAGTTAGGGAAAGCCAAAGCAGGTTCTAATTAAATATGGGGCCAGACTAAAGCCTTGGGTCACAAGCCTATACCTTGCGGAAATTTGGATCCAAGCTCTGAATGCCATTGATCAAGATAATCTCTTCACTCAAAGCACTGGGTACTACCTGGCAGTACAATTTCAAACCCCTCTCAGAGAGCCTTTGATTCAGCCACCCTTCAGTGTAACATGGTGGAGATTCTCTGGCTGCTTCCTTTTAATTAAGGGATGGGAAGCTTTAGTTAATGCAACATGACAGTGAAAATATAATCAGTAGAATGGCCCCTGTTGTTTGTTCGCATGTTAGTTTCGCATTTTGCGTGCTTGTTTTTTTTTAACACACTCGTTTTTTAATTTCGTGCAGTTATGCTTGAAGCCAGTAGCAGCAGTGACAAAGTGTTCCACAAGGAGCCCCGGGGGAACAGGGTGTTAATAAGTGCTGGGTTTGGAACCTGAGGAACCACTGAGGTGCTTGGGGATTGTATAAAACAAACAAGGTAGGTGGGGTTTTCTGTTAACATGATCATTAGGGAAGGACTGAAGATCAGTGATATATTTCTGTCTCTATGTTTCATGTACTGAGACATGTGGGATCAACAAGACAGAGATTTCTCATATTAGTTTCCCGTTTTCCAGCCCTAGCAAAAGTGAGTTTAAAAAAAAAATTTTCAATTCTGCAGCAAAGGTAGACTCTCATATGGTGGTGAGGTCTAGAGCACAAAAGAGAAATTCTGAATCTGAAACTGTGTGGCCAACTATGCTCACCCACTCTTGCAACTTAAAATGCACCAAGTTCCCAAAACACAGGCTCATGTTAGCACTTTGCTATTGATAGAGAAGTCTCAGCTGGAAGGTGAATATAAATATGGGGTTTATGGTCACTGGGAACACTAACATTCTCCTGTCAGTCCCTGACTGGAACAGCTCAGCTGTTCTAACCAACTGTAAATATCTACATCGGAACTACACACCTCCATTTCCTTTAGGGCTAATGGTCTGGAATAGACATTTCATCTCGCCCTAAAGGCTTCAGAGATAAATCAGATCCTTTAAGCTGTAAGAAGTCCATGCTAGACTTAAAAGGTGGTTTTCTAAATGGCATCTGTGTTACACAGTGAAAAAGTAGTTCAAAAAAACCTTGCAAGGTTCCAGTGACCTGAATCTTTAGATTTGGGGTCTTTTATTATTCTCAAAGCAATATTTTCCATTAATCGCCAGGCAACTCATGATCATAGAATGAAGAGCGGGTTTCAGTTGATGCGACCTCAGCCAGAGCTGCAGCTCCCGACCTGCCAAGTCTGTAGATCCAGATAGTGTTTGCCTGAAACACCATTACAAGCTCTAGTCTACCACATGCACAGAGTCATTACGTACTTGCAGCAAAAAGCATTGTGACTATTGTTAAAGGCAATTGTGTGATGCCGATAACAGACTAGAACTCAAAAAACCTTTAGGAAGTAGCTGAGAGAAGAAATCAGAGCTGATGAACATTAATATTTCCTTCAGTTGAGTAAGAGTCCTGTGAAGATTTACGTAATTAATCTGCAGCAACAAAACACTTCTAATGCAGTTTAATAATCTGGGTGATAGACAGGTCATGTTAATTACTATCTTGCTTCCTGGTTTTAAAAGCCATTGTTTCTCAGCTCTTAGCTTAGAAGTGAATAGCTTGTATTAGCTTGAAGACAGCACAGCAAGTTTGCAGATGACTAATGGCCAAGTGCTCGGCACTGACTGAGGATCTGTGAGGCAGGTCCAAGCCTTCAGGCTTCACACATGACTGAAGAGAGAAAGTGGCTTTGGGCACAGTTCAACATTGTTAATATCCTAGTTGCTGATATCTTATACCCAAGTTGCAGGTAAAGTTGCATTCATAAAGTCACCAAATCATAGAATGGTTTGGGTTGAAAGGGATCTTAAAGATCATCTAGTTCCAACCCCCCTGCCATGGGCAGAGACACCTTTCACTAGACCAGGTTGCTCCAAGCCCCGTCCAACCTCGCCTTGAACACTTCCAGGGATGGAGCAGTCACAGCTTCTCTGGGCACCCTGTGCCAGCACCTCACCACCCTCATAATAAAGAATTTTTTCATAATAAATAATCTAAATCTAACTTCTTTCAGCTTGAAGCAATTCTCCCTTGTCCCATGCCTTTGTAAAAAGTGCCTCTCTAGATATCTTGTAGACCCCCTTTAGGTATTGAAAGGCCACCATTAGATCTTCCTAATTGTTGGGATTTGTTCAAAAATACATGTGTAAAGGTATTATGTGGCTTGTAGTTTTCCATAGGGTTGGTTTTTTGTTTGCTGGTTGGTTTGGGTTTTTTTTTTTAAGAAAGACATCTCTTTGAAATATTTTTTTGTTGTTAAATCTTACTCTGTCCCTATCTGCTGAAGAAGTGCTAACTTCTTGTGAGAGGAAGGAAGGAACGAAGGAGGAAATGAAAAGCTGGAGAGGGACTTGGTCATCATGAAGAACACATTTGCAGCCTAACTATTAGGAAGGCTTTTGCAACTCTCCCTTACAAGGTAGAGGAAGGAATTCAAGGAAAATAATAAGGTGGTTTTTCACACCTGTTTAGGGAGATGTCTGGAACAAGGTAAGAAAAGAAAAAGGACTTGTTTGAGATTCAAAGGGGGCAGCAGAGACTAGAATCATGGGCAAACGAGACAGAAATCACCTTTAAAGTGCTAAAAAGATGACAGCACAGGGACAAGCAAGATCTTTTCACAAAAGAGAAAGGGCAGCCAGTGGAGGGCTTCACAATGAGAGCTGACATGGGCAGACAGACAGGTTAAGAAAATGATCTTTGCAGTGGTGTTCTAGAGGACTAACGGCAAGGCAAGACAGTGTTAGTGCTAAAGAAAAAGATGCTGCAAGAATTGCGACCCAAGATAATGAGCTCCTTGTTGAGATTTTTATTTATGTAACTAGATAAGCCAGTCTGAATTTTACTTTTATTTAAAAAACAGGTGAGATTTTAAGCTGGGGCTGGAGGTGAGAAGCCAAAGAGAAGCTCACACCTGGACTGTAAGCTTCATGCAAGGTAACAGCGTTACCCAATTTCTCAAGAAAGAATGAGTAGGAAAGGCTGGGCTTCAATAGGGATAGCACTGTTGCAGCCTGGCATTACTTGCCGACATTCCCTAATTGCTAACCAAACAGATATTTTAGTTTGGACAGGAAGAGACCTTTCCTGGTGCAGAGAGCAGATCCATCAGTTGAGGAAAGAGTCAGCCAGTGAGTGGCATTTGCAGAGTAGAATATCCAGAATTAGGGGATTGCAGGAAAGAGGAGGGCACATATATCCAAGTAAAGAGAATGAGCAGATCTGGTCATGATGCAAGTGGCTGGAGAGCCGGGAGGGCTGCAGCTGCCCTGGGGCAGGGATGTGCCGGTGATGCCTGACACCAGCTGAGGCAGGCTAGAGCTCAGGATGGTTTCTTAAGATATGAACTACTGCTTTTGAGAAAGGACCCCAAAAAATCAAGGTGAAATGGACTGTATGGTAGGACAGAAGGTATAGAGCAAGACAAGGGAATTCCACTGTAACTTACTATCTATTATAGGGAAGAATATACTTGCTCTTTAACTCTCATAACTTGGTATTCTTCACTTCTGAGGCGTGTGTAAGCTAAGCTTCCCATCGTTGTGACTCAAGAAGTCTCTTATCTTGAAACAATCACTATCTGAGGAGGCTAGCAGATAAAACCTATTTATAGTAGTGCCCTTTCCCACCAGGCTGTACAATTAGGGCTTTAAAAGGAAAAAGAGGTGGCTGGGCTTCTGCGAGTCAAAGCCTGTTTGGTCTTCTTACCTGAGGAACCCTCTAGGGTGCATACCGCAGGAATGTTTGTATGTCTTTGTATCCTGTGCTACCTTGGCATGTCTGTATCAGTGCAGATTCAGAAGAATGGATTTTCACCCTATAAGAACTGGTATCCTGGCACCAGGCTGACTATTGTATAATGCTCTTGGGAATTTGTTTTAGTGCAGTCGTTTGAGACTCTAGTCACTGAAGAGGGTAGGAAAAAAAAAAAGAAATCAAATAGGGATCTTGATAAATAGAATTTCAGAGCTTGCATAATATCATTCAATGGCAACAGCAGGTGTTTGACAGTACTGCGAACTTCCTCAGAATGGGATCTTGCCAACATGGCTGTGATTCAGTGCAATGATTCAATGACTGCAGGACGGTATTCTGCCAACCAGCCTTCCAGCAGAAAACTGTTCACCCCACTGCAAACACTGCCAGTCCATTAGCATTTCAGATTTAGTCTATCTGCACGTCAGTAGAAGGCATGCATCCCATTCAGGTAATGGAAGGAGGAAAGGATGGTCAAAAATTCCCTTTTCTCACAGGGAATAAGAGGCAAAATTATTAGTTGTAATGTTATTTCAGAGGAGGAGCATGGGATGTGTTTTCTTTAAGGCTCAGAGTTTGAAAAAAAAATGGCTTGTTTTTATTCTTCAGCCCTGCTTTTCCTTCCACCTCCAACCAAGAGCCTTGTTATAATACGACAAGAGAGTCTCATCAGCTTTCACTTCTACCTTCTAAACTGTGCAGAAATACTAGCAACATCCTGAGATAAGCAAAGAAACTCAAGGAGCTGCCATTAGCAGTCCCTGCTGCAGATATTTTTCCAGCTGCTACCCTGCAGCTGGGCAAACACCTATGCCCTCCCCATCATCCTACAGCATGGACATCCGAGTATAAGCCCATAGCAGGAACATTCCCAACTGTGTGGCTTCTGGAGACGCTTGGCATGAGTACAGAGGAAGACAAGCCTCACTCAGCCATCACCCTGCAGCCGTGCAGCCCACTAGCCTGTGGCTGAGCTACATGAGATGAAACCTCCTTCAAGTAAACACACAATTAGGGGTGCAACACGATGGAGGCAAACACAGTTTAGCTCAGCTCTCCTCTTGCTCCATTTTTCACTTGTGTAGCAGAAGGAAAACAGAGACTGGAGCTGAGAAGCAATTCACAGTGCTGCTACTGTAATTTTTGTTACAGCACAATGTTCTCCTCCTTGCCCAGCTCTTTTAAACCTGCTGTAATATGAATAATGATATACTCCACTTACAGATACTTCGTTAAATACTTTGCCTTTATCACAGGTGCTACATAACCTTCTAGGATCAAAAGGTACTCTTTGAGAGGTGATTAGAGCAGGAGGGAAGCTTTAGTGGTATAAGCGCCACATTTGCAATAATTAGGCTCCCTGGAGTGATAGGTTCAAATCCTAGCAGGGTTGACTCAGCCCTTCATCCCTCTAAGGTAGATTAAATGGATTCTCTGTAATGGGGTCTTTTGGACAAGACCTTAGAAAACACACGGACACCTCAGTTTCCTCCTTTTACTGCAAGACTGAATTTCACAAATTTATAAATGAGAGACACAGGGCATTTCACATAAACCTAGCTGTTTGCCCAAGCACTACTTGCCAAAACCTGTCTTCACCACTGTAGTGACCATGCAGCTCTCTTAGTCACCAGATTCCTTCAAAGAGGGGCTCTTCAGTAGTGAAACATGTAGTGTAGTGAGAGCTGCGATTTGAGAAAAGGCAATGCAATTTGAATGTATCCTATTACTAAACATAACCATCAGCCTCTAGTTTTTAGATTACTCTCTAAAAATGAGTATTTTCTATTACACACTGATATTCCCTCGCTTGAGGGTGACTAACCCAGTCATGAGTCAAACCAGAATATGGGCTTATGTAGCACCATAGGCTGAAGGGGAGTTGATTCTGTTTTGTCTTTAAAAAAATACCTAAAGAAAAGCATTCCTAAGATGATTCCTGTTCCAAGGGGCAGAAGGGGATGCATGTCTCTTCCTCACATCTATTTGGTCTGCTTAGGAAGCCAAGCTTGGCGAGCAGTTCAAGAGGAATGCTCAGAGCAAGTGTCTGGGAGGTCCCTTCGGAGTAAGGGAATAGAGGATGAATCATAGAATCACAGAACCATAGAATAGTTTAGGTTGGAAAAGACCTTTAAGATCACCAAGTCCAACCATTAACCTTACACTGCCAAGTCCACCATTAAACCATGTCCCTAAGTGCCATATCTACAAGTCTTTCAAATACCTCCAGGGATGGTGACTTCCCTGGGCAGCCTGTTCCAATGTTTGATAATCCTTTCAGTGAAGACATTTTTCCTAATACCGAACCTAAACCTCCCCTGGTGCAACTTGAGGCCATTTCCTCTTGTCCTGTTGCTTGGGAGAAGAGACCAACACCCACCATGCTACAGCCTCCCTTCAGACAGTTGTAGAGAGCGATAAGATCTCCCCTGAGCCTCCTTTTCTCCAGGCTAAACACCCTCAGTTCCCTCAGCTGCTCCTCTCAAGACCTGTGCTCCAGGCCCCTCACCAGCTTCGTTCCCCTTGTTTGGACATGCTCCAGCACCTCAATGTCTTTCTCGTAGTGAGGGGCCCAAAACTGAACACAGTATTTGAGGTGTGGCCTCACCAGTGTCAAGTACAAGGGGACAATCACCTTCCTAGTCCTCTTGGCAACACCATTTCTGGCACCAGGATGCTGTTGGATGCTCTGTAGAGCCTTCCTACCCTCAAGCAGATCAACACTCCTACCCAACGTGGTGTCATTTCCAAACTTACTGAGGGTGTACTCGATGCCCTCATCCAGATCACTGATAAAGATACTAAGCAGTATTGGCCCCAGTACTGAACCCTGGGGAATACCACTGGTGACTGGCCACCAACTGGAGTTAACTCCATTCACCACCGCTCTTTGGGCAACTCTGCCAGTTTTTTTCTCAGCCAATAACACACCCATCCAAGCCATGAGCAGCTAGCTTCTCCAGGAGAATGTTATGGGAAATGGTGTCAAAGCCTAGGTTGACAACTTCCACAGCCTTTCTTTCATCCAGCTAAGCAGGTCACCTTGTCATAGAAGGCAATCAGGTTGGTCAAGCAGAATTTGCCTTTCAGGAACCCATGTTGACTGTGCTGGATCACCTGGTTATCATGTATGTGCCATGTGATGGCACTCAAGATGGTCTGCTCCACAGATCTGATCCACAATCTTCCCTGGCGTTGAGATCAGACTGTAGTCTGTAGCCTTGTAGTTTCCCAGGTCCTCCTTCCATCCCTCCTTGTAGATGGGCATCCTATTTGCTAACCTCCAGTCAACCTAGACCTCCCCAGTTAGCCAGGAATGCTGATAAACGATGGGCAGTGCATTGGTGAGGCACTTCTTCCAGCTCCCTCAGTACCTTTGGGTGGATCCCATAAGGCCCCATGGACTTGTCTGTGTCTAAGGGGTGTAGCAGGTTTCTGACCATTTCATCTTGGATTAGGGGGGCTTCATTCTGCTCCCTGTCCCTGTCTTCCAGCTCAGGGGGCTGAGTACCTGGAGAACAACTGGTCTCACTATTAAAGCCTGAGGCTAAGAAAGCATAAGGTACCTCAGCCTGTTCCTCATACTTTGTCACTGTGTTTCCCCCCCATCCGATAAAGCATGGAGATTCTCCTTAGCCCTCCTTTTGTTGTTAATGTATTTACAGAAACATTTTTTATTGTCTTTTACAGCAGTAGCCAGATCAAGTTCTAGTTGGGCTTTGGCCCTTCTAATTTTCTCCCTGCATAACCTCATGACATCCTTGTAGTCTTCTTCTTCCAAAGGTCATAAACTCTCCTTTTATTCCTGAGTTCCAGCCAAAGCTCTCTGTTTGCCAGGCTTCTTCCCCACGGGCTCGTCTTTTGGCACACAGGGACAGCCTGCTCCTGTGCCTCTAAGATTTCCTTCCCAAAGAATGTCCAGCCCTCCTGGACTCCTTTGCCCTTCAAGGGCTGTCTCCCAAGAGGCTTTGTCAACTGGGCTCCTACACAGGCCGAAGTCTGCCCTCCGAAGTCTGCCCTCCAAAGTCTAAGGTAGCAGTTTTGACACAGGGCATAGGCTGACTTAATCTTAGCTGCACCTCCATGCTGGATGGACCCTCATTCTTTTTATCGTTCAGTTCCACTTGCAGTCTCATGCCTTTTACTCAAGGGCACCCAAGAAGGTGCGGTAGTCACACAGGAGATGTGCCTGCCACACTGGACGGGAACTTGTTGCTACTGCTCCCGATCCCTTGAGCCACTGTGTTCAGCCAGGCGGAGAAAGGATAGGGAATCCTCTCTACCATGTCCTATCTGCCTGCTGGTCCTCAGGGAAGGCAGGGTGTGATTCCAGTAGTCTGTCCCTCTCTTTGACTCCCCGATACTCCTCAACCTACTCACCTCCTCCTGGAGCATTGTTACTAAGTGGAGCAGTCCCTCGACCTGGTGCACTTCCCATAGGTCTGGTCACTGCTGCCCTCCAGTACTGGTGTAAGAGCAGGGCACAGCCCGCAGCCCAACACCCGGGTGGCAGCGTGTTCCCACTAGAGCTGTGTCGGGACAGCTGTGTCCCTTGTGGTGGGTACAGAGCTTAGAGAAGCCATGCCCCCTGGCAGCTCTCTCAGCCCTCCCTTGAGGTTCTCCCATTTTCGTAACCCCCTGTGCACTGCACTAGAGCACTCCACTGCAGATTTTGCCAGCACCAGAGCCACTCTCCTCATCAGGTGATGAAAAGGCCATTTCAACCTTGTTTCTTAGGCCTTTCCTTAGCTTTCCTTAGCTAAGAAAAGAAAATTAGGTGAGACAACACAAAAACCAACCACACAGAAGTGGGAAAAATGTGAGGGAGAGGAACTGACTGGACCAAAGATACAGAAATGGCTAAAAAAATGTCATTAAATCTTAAGAATAGCGAGCATAGCATTTATCCCTCTCTGATTTTGTTTTCCTACTGGAGGAGTGCAGTGGAGACGCAGGCTATGCCAGGTGATAGACTCTCCTGAGATCCTGTCCTCTTGCATTTCTCCATAGCCTGGAGACGCAGAGACCATAGACCAGGCTGGCATTTTATTTGCCCAACACGAGTGTTGTATACATAACTCTTCTCCAACAAAGGTAGCAGTCCTGCCCATGCAGTCAATACTGGGAAAAAGGAGGAGAGAGATGCAAGCATGACTGAATAGCAGTCGAGTACAGCTAGCTAATTGCAGCTTCATGTAATCGCTTTCATAGCTGTTATCATAACTGTATATATTTCCAGCTCAATTTGTCTATCTTTTCCGGCCTCCTGTCTTTGCAGCTGCCTCCTCTTCTCTCCTTCCTGATGGCTGCAAATCTCTGCTTATCACCCGTTTTCATGCTGTGTTTTGTCTGTCTCTTTGTGTTCATCCCTGTACCAGCTTCTTGGCTGCATGTGGCAGTTTCTTATTTCCTGCATGTTGCGAGAGACTTCAGTATGAACTACTTGCTTCAGTTGGCATGTGTGACCTTTTGCTTTATTTTGTTTTCCTGGGTGATTTAATTTTACACATGTTTACACTAAGGACTAGTTTTGCAAACTAAAGTGGTCAATATGGATGTGCAATTGCTATCTGAGGCAGTAAGAATTAAGACAATTACTTATTTATCAAATTTCTTTTTGTATGAATGTATCCATCCACTGTATGAATTTTTCATGCGAGCTCATCTTGGAAAAAACATTCCCTCCTCCTGGGAAGGATTTGAGCTCTTTGGGGAATTACCCCAGATTCTTGTGTTTTTTTCTTTAATTGAGCCCCATCATGTAAGAAGAGCTCCGTCTACAATATTGATTGCAGAAAAACATGCAGACCTGTCAGTCTCTCTTTTCCCAAGGCAAAACTCTCCTATTGTCCTTTTCTGCCAGGGTATAATCTCCACAAAGGCAGACTTCAAACAGTTAAGCTTCCTCCCATTGTATTGGGACTATATATAGTGCTCCACTTGAACATTCACATTTAACAGGTTTCAAGCTTCAGTGATAAACTAGCAACGTTTTTCCTTCGTGACAACTGTTTGACAGCTTTTGAAAATGGATAAAAAATGGAAAATTACCCTAGAGAGGAAACATCCCCTTCTCTTCATAACTCAGGCTGAGATATGGCATGAATGGAATAACACTCTTATTACATTCTGGGCACTGAACATAAAATGCATTGCCTCCCTCTATTCCACTTGATTTGATAATCTGGTACAATTAAGGTCCATAATAAATTAAATTGTTCAGAAACTTGGTTCACTGCCTAAACTCTGCAAGGCTGTGTTGTTTAATGATGCTTCCTTTCTTTCAGTGTTTTATCTTTGGGATAAATAATTCAGCCTCATAAACCCTGTGATCTGTGAGGTTAATTGACACCCACAGTAATTCCCAGCTTGTGCACAGCACCCATGTTTGTCCGTCTTTCACAGAGTCCTGTAGCATCACCTAATCTCTGCGGCTCACTAGTCAGATTCCCTGCATTGCCAGAAGCTCTAATCATTGCAAACACCACTTCTGCTCCTGAACAGGCAAGGGCCTAAGGTCTGCACTCATTCCTTGTCCCCCAACTGGTTATCTACCTAGTTGATTTCTGGGAAAACCCTAGAGCAATTGGGACTAGACCAAAATGAAAAAAAAAGTGACAAAAGTGGAATGAAAAAATTATGATAAGATCCACAAATACATTATCTATCTGGGGGATTTATTCATAGGTGATGTGTCCAGCTGTACAGCGGGATGAATAAGTTCTTATTAATTATTAAATCGTTCAGATGGTCCTCCTCCCCAAACTTGATGTTTATTGAAAAAAAGTAATTGAAAAGGATTTGGCCAGTTCCACTCGCTGTGTTTGAGTATTATATAACAGATATCTCTACCAGCCCGCTCCTTCTGTCTCTCTCTGCTTTCAGGCTAGCACACAGTTTATTGGGTATCAATAAAACATAAGAATTACTCCTGGTATAACAATAGCACCTCTTTCCAACCTTCAGCCTGCTTAGCTCCCAGGAATAGCGTGCTAATGAGGGTGTGCGGCGTTTTGGACAGATGCTGGAGTGTTATGCTGGGCTGACAACTGCGTCTCTTGGATCAAACACTGCACTGGGATGACTCACGCCTTTTACTAATTTATAAGAGCAGTCTTCCTTGAAATCCTCATGTAAATACTATGGTCCTGTTCTCTGTGAGTGACTACAGCCTTGAAGTCAACAAAAGTAATGGGCACTATGTGTGGAATAATGAGTCTCCAGCATATTCCTTTTTATCTCCTGGATGATATATTAGAATTTTGGGTTGTTTTGCTTTGTTTTAAATTTGTATTTTTATCCAGGGACTGTAGGAACACAAGGGCCACATAGTCTGTGGAGAATCACAGGACGGTGCACAGAGGAACACAAAAAGGCTGAGCCTTAGTTTTGTAAAGAGGGAGGCTGGAACTGTATTGCAAGCCTGATGGTTTGGATGCATGTAATTCTCAAACTTAAAATCAGGGTTCATTTACTGCATGCATTATAGTTTCCTTTACAGGATGGTGACTAAACATGATAGTGTCGTATTCACACCTGTCAGGAGTGACCTGCTGACAGAAACAAGGCTTTTAAAAGTCAGATGGTACTCAGTATATTTCTTTTTTCATTTTGACTGAAGAGGTGCATCCAAGTAAGTGATTCTAACTTCCGGGCTAGTATTGATTTTTTATATCCCTGTGGTTACTCTGGGCAAACAAGGATATGCATGTACTGGCATGCCTAGATAAAAAATACCAGATATCCCATTGTAATTTCTAAAGACAGTAGGCAAACCTGAGGGTGAAGACATGGTTCACATCTTTCCTCACTGACATACAGCGCTTTAGCTGAGCACAAAAGCAGATGCCCAAATTGCCTGAACAAAGCCACTTTCACAGACTATTTCAAGCATCTGCCACCTTTGCTTGCAGATCAATAGGCATTGCTGTCCCCAGCGTGACACCTCCAGTCAAGCCCGGAGTCCTCCTGCACAGGCTGGGATAACCCACCAGTCATGTCTTTCTCCACTGACTCTAAACGGAAGGCAAATGAGGAGCTCAAACTGTACGCCAGATCTTTAGGTAAAAAATGGGTGAGAAGATTGCCCGAACCAGAACTGGAATGGAACCAGTTGTTTTCTGAGCAGTGAGCTCTCAGCAACATGCTGGTGGGAAGCTCAGATGTAAAATCTAAAATTCCTATGTCCCATTGCTCTCATTAATATCACACACCATGATAAATCCGTATGTGTTGCCAGTAGTTTTCCGAGGTAAACAGGAATATCTTTTCCCCCATGTCTTGTAAGACAGCCATTTCAGGTAGATCCCCTTCCCTCAGACACTACAGGTATCTCTCTGACCACAGACTTGACACCAAAGAGGCTTCACTCTTCCATAGCCTGTGCTCAGTGCTTCTGTAGACAACTTCAAGATTCAGCTTGATTTTTACCTTTTTTTATCATGTCCTGAACGGAAATGGGGCTGGCACCAGCTCCAGATGTCGGGCTGTTAAAGGGCCGAAGCAGGTCAGGAAGGACTGACCTACAGCAAAGAGAAGGAGAATAAAACTGGCACCCAAGGTGGCCTCAGACCTCCCGCTACTCAACAGCATCTCTGCTGGGTTTGCTTATCTTCTGCAAATTAGCCCTGTGCTGGAGGACATTTTTCTAGGAACTGGCTGGTCATGACAGGCTAACTATCCCAGCATGTGCTTGGCAATTTAAGGCAGAAGCTCTAATAATGTCACTAGGCTGAACAGCAACTTCTCACTGTGCAAGTACAGCCTCGCTCTATGGTAAATCACAGCTACTCAGATGAAGCTGGCTGCAGTTTGTTGACAGATAAAGTAGTTCATGTCTGTAAGTGCGATTTGCACTAGAAAAAGTATTTCCCTGTATAAAAGGTCCACCCACTTTAAAGATAATTGTCATGACCAAAACCACAGTTGGATTATAATCAGTATCTCAAATTGGTTTTTGAGGGGGTGATATTGTTAGTCTGTCTCTAGAAAATATTGCTAAAGCTTCCACTTTGTGAAACCTTTTCTGCCATATGCAATTACAAACCACTCTTTTACACTTACCACCCCTCCTGCTCCTCTCCAAAAATCCCCAACAACCAAACCTCTGCAAAGAAGACCCTTGCTCAGACAGCACTTTGAAACAGTGCCTGAAGGTTTCACTATCCCTGTTATATCACCATCTTACAGGGATGGTGCCCTGGTGTTTGAGGGGGACGATGTGCTGTGTAAAAGCACCCCAGGGCAGAGGAGGTAACCGGCAGCAGCACATATTCTTATGTTACATATCTATCTATATCTGACATGTTTGTATGTCGAAGCTGCCATGACTTGTGAAAAGCAGTATATTATTCCCTTTGAAAGCGCATTTGCTTGTCATCAGGACACATATACTGATCAAGATTTCAAAGTTACCGGAGGTCCCACAATTCCCATTTTTTTTCAGAGTTTAAAGTAAGCTTCATAGAACTTGTAATAAATAATCAATTAGACAGTTACAGAAGGGGAGGGAGAGGCAGAGAGGGAAATCAGCTGGTAACTGTTTTTCAAGCATTCAAACTCTTTCTGTTATTTTATGTAGACAAGCTAGCAGGAATCCAGTGGAGGATCATGATGATGGTCAGGGGTTGCAGCACACGGTATACAAAGAGAGGCTGATAGAGCTGGTTTGCCTAGTCCAGCAAAGAAAAAGAATGGGGAGGCCTTACCACAGTGAGGGAAATTATTACTTGATTAAAGGAAAAATATTTTCTTTATAAGAAGGGCAAAGCCCTGGAACAGGCTGCCCGGAGAAGTTCTGAATTCCCATCCTTAAGATGCAGCTAAAATTTTGGTCAAAAATATGTCCCAACTACAAAAGGCCCTGAGCAACCTGCTGTAGCTTTGATATTGGCCTGTAAGGGATTTAGACCCGAGGATGTACAAAGGTCCCTTCCAATCTACAACATCCTGGAATTCTATAAGTGGCCTGACCTTACTCGCTAATTAGTTCTTTGATAGGAAAAAAGTAGGTTTTCAAGAAAAGCAGATCAAAGAGCCGAAGGCCACTGGACCGGCTCAGGGAAAGGCACTTTGGCTGCAGGAGGTAGCATGTTCCAAAGTGCAGGTTAGCTATGCAAGAAGTGAGTGAACAAATTGATAGAATGAGAGTCTGTACTGCAATGGCGGTGGAGGCAATGCAGGAAGGGAGCAGGGATAATATGCCAGTGCATATACTGTGATGCATGTACTTGCTTAGGCTTGCTTTGAAAAGAATACCGTTCCTAAAGAAAACAATGAGGTTTTTTAAGTTTTGGATGACCGAAGCCTTGATGCTGTTCCACAGCATGAGAGCAACATCCTTCCTCAGAAAGACATCATCAGTCCCAAGTGGCTTTTTCTGCTTTTGTAGCGAGAGAGAAAATGGTAAGTGAGAGAAAGAGAAAATTAAGTTCCTCTGACAAGAAAACAACATGCCAGAAGCACCTCCTTTACATAAAGAAAGGCAACAGGACAGAATTCCATTCTCCAGCTTTTTTGTGTTTTACCCATCAAATATTTTGCCTTCAATTTATTCCTTTTTCCTCTTGAAATATTGTGGTTTACTGTAAGAAATCATAGAACTGTAGAGGTTAGAGATGCAAGAAGCCTATTAGATCATCCGCTCCACTGCTCTTTGCCAGCAGAGAATTGCTCCCTCTGGTACATTTTCTAGTGTTTTGTCCAGCCATGTTGTAAAAATTTGAGTGACCAGGCTTCCACCAGGTCCCCAGCAGCTTTTCTACAGCTGGATACATCTTGAAAGATTTTCCTGCTAGTCAGCCTGTGGTTTCACATTGCTAATGTCACTCCATTTGGCACTTCCGCGTCTAAGTAGCAGTCTAAATTGTTTCCTCCACTTTTGCATTCACTTCTTCTGACTCTGTATCTGCTTAGCATGGAGTCATAGAAAAACAGGGCTGAAAGGAACTTTACTGTTCATACACAGAGAGATTTTAAATCTGCTTTGTAAAGCAGCCTGCCTAGATTCCTGATAATTTTTATTGCTTTCCACCCTCCTTGTTCCAATTTGTCCATGCACAGCAACTCCCCCAACTGAGCGCATTATTCCAGATACATTTGCATTAAAATGATATAGAAATTAGATCTCTATTGCCTTTAATTCAAATATCAAGGGAATTGCACCCTAAAATTGCATCAGCATTTCTTCAGCCAAACTGTAATATGCAGTTATGTTCAATTGGTCACCCATTCTCATTGCAAAGTGCTTCAGTATTCCTGCTAGCAGTTTGCCACTGACTACAAGCGTTTTAGAGGATTTTGCCTCAGGTACATTTTTATGCTTACAAGTGGGAACACATCTTGCTATTTTCTCTAGCAGTGCCCCCAGTCTCAGAAGGTTACTTTGTGTAATTTTCATGTCCTGATTTACCTTTCAGTTCCTCCCAAGCCAGGGTTATCTGTGAGAGCCCTTTGTGTGCAGCTCACATTCCCTACAAATTATTAATAAGGATACTAAATCACAACGTTTCTGACACCAACAATGTTGGCTGTTTTTTTTTTACTATATGACTCTGTTGTGTTGTCTAATGCTTTCTTCCTTCCTTATGCATCTTTTGCTTTCCAGTTCAGATTGTCCTTTCTCCTGGGACCATGATGTTGCCCTTTGCACTTATATTTTATTTTACCGATTATCTTTTTTTGAGAGGGTTTTGGTTTTTTGGACTGTCATGTTTTCTGGGCGTATTTACAGCTGTATTTTAGTAAGACAGAATTAGAAGCAATCTTCTGGATCACTGAATCCAGATCTCTATTATTTCAAACAGCTGTGCCATGAAATCCCTTTAAAATATTAATTGAGCTCCCGTTTGATGAAACTGTAAAATCAATTAAGTTTTCTGCTTCTGCTTTGTCTACAAGAATGCTATTCTCCAGTTATCCTGCTTCAGTGGTTAAAATCTTTCTTCAGAATTCCTGTCTGAATTTGCTTATGGCTAGTTTTTATCACTTGTCCAGGTGCCAACGTAGTCCTTGAGCTTTGTTAGCTTTGTTTTTCTCTCTTTTGCTTCCTCTTTCGTTTTTTCAGTATATTTATGGCTGGCAATCGGATCCCATCTCAGCTTTTGTTTTCTGAGCTTCCACATGCCAAACTCTTCCATAAGCTGGCAGACAAAGGGCAGTGTAAAAACAGCTGGATTAGCTTTTAGCAAACTGTGCCAGGCCTGAGGTTTTGCATGGGCTGATTTATGCCTCTTCCTTGCAGGATAATCTCTTTAGAGAAACACCATATTTTCATAACTGTTAGTACCTGAATTTATGGTTTGTCACAGCATAAACATACCTTCTCTTACACTTCACTTACATAGCTGTTTCCATTCCCTGGATCATCCTAACAACCCTTCCTTTGCTTGGTCTAGTTTTAAGCCTTATGGAACATGAACAATTATGGTTGTGTGCAAAGGTCCAGATGAAGTCTCCATAAGAGGGTTTGTACTGTGCTATTCATGCTCTCATGTATCATGAATGGAAATAGCTCAGCTGACCTATCCTGTGGTAATTACCTGTGGTAATGTCATAGCTATGGTTAAATGAGCCCTCCCAGCTCTTTCTTCTCTGTCATTTTCAATTAGGAAGCTTAAACTCACAGCTGGGTGGTTTTTTGAGTGATAAAACCCACATTTTGCACTATCGTACCTCTTCTTGTTCTGTTCATCTAGCCCATGAGTTAACACAGCCCTTCCATCAACTCCTTTGGAAGGCTGCCCCACTCCTCATACCCAGGGTGATGCCTCCCAACTTCCCTCTTGTTGCTCTTGATTTACTGCATTTCCTGCTTTCCCCAGTGTTTATATTATTCTGGAGTCCAATGCCTTTGTATAGCTCCAGTTCATGACCATCTCAAATTCAGAAAGCTTCTTTCACTACGGATCTCAGACTTCCTTTGTAGCTGCAAGTTCACGGGTCATAAGCAACAGTATATTGGGTCTACTTTTTGGTCTCGTGCATACATTTTTTAAACTTTTGGGGCTTTTTGACTCTTAAAACTTCCATTCACCCCATCTACACAGCTATCATGTCAGAGGCTGGTAGCCTAATAATGTAACAGTGTCACTTCTCTATTGTACCACAGGCTCAAATAGCATTATCGTCCTATTACAGAATAGTACAATTTCCTATAAAATATGTGTGGGTTTTAAAGAAATTGTTTGATTATTTGACACAACCAGATATTTTTGTGTCCTTCCCTTATCTTTTGTGGCTTTTAGTGCAGCTTTTAAAAGGAGTGTGTAAAAAAAAATCTTTTGTAGGCAAGATAAAATTTTGTTTAAAAAAAGGTGCTGTTTTCCCTTAAATGTATGTAATTGAGCCAGTTACATTACTTATTTGATAAACATTGTTGTAAAATAAGGAAAATGTTAATACTGATAAATAGTTAATAGTATTTGCCCCTTTTAGTATCTGGGCAGGAAAATGTTAGTGGTACCATCTTCTATTATATAAGCATGCTGATATTGCCAAATTTCAGACTGAATGGCAAAAGTAGCTCTGATATCAGCCTACCCTATTTTGACATTTTTGAAATTAAACACCAGGTTTTCTTGTTTTGAAAGCATTGTCTTCCTTTGAATTGTTTAATTTCATATTCTATTTTATATTGCAACAACATTCCTGAGAAATAAAATCAAACTCAAGTATCATTGCTGAAATGTATTTTGAGCAACATAAAATGAGTCTTCAAAAAGTTTTCTTAGAGAATTTTGAAGCATAAGGGTCTCACGTATAACCATGGTGAAAATTGACATCAAGACCTTGGAAATTTACATTAAACAGAACTTCTATTCTCTGCACAATTCGATCTTAACACAAAAGCGCTCAACAACTCAGCACGACCCACCATAGCAAGTCCTTGTGTGGTTTCTTACTGAAGACCTGAAGAAATACAGAATGATATTGAAGATATTTCTGCCTGTCTGTCTAAGCAGATGCAGTTTTTTGCCCTAGGATTAGTATAGATTATGCATCCACACACCCCATTTTGAGGGTGGTTTTCTGCAGAGCTGAGATGTTTCTTTTCCTAAGATGAGCTGTCAACATGTTTATCTGTAATAACCTCAATAACAAGCACAGAAAGAAGAATGAGTAAAACTGGTCTGATGTCAGGAATACGTGTTTTACAGCCTAATTCCAGGCTATGGTTCCATCCCCCATTTTTTGAAAGAAGGTTGCCTTAGTCTTCACTTCCACCTATAGCTCATCAATTCATATATCAGCTTCTAGAAATCAAAGTTTTGAATTCCCAGCCCTCACGTGTTTCCATGGAGGAGACTATTTGCTCAAGGCCTTGATGATGGAAAGAAATCTAAAGCACAACCAATGCAAGAGGTCCTTGAAAGGGTTTTTAAATGCTGTTGTGGCACATAACAAAACTGGGAAGGTTTCAAAACAGAAAACAAATACAATGGGACTTAAGTAGCCAACTCTTTTGAGTTCCCACCTGTTCCTTGCCTCAAAAAGCAGAAAGATTAAAAAAAACCCACATAGCTCTCATTTAAACAAAAGCTGTGAGGAAAAGCTTTTCAAGTGTCTTTATTCCATTTTCTCTTTTACACTTTTTGCCTCTCTCCTCTGTGCCCTCTTGTGTCACAAAGAAGAGATTCTGGTCCCTTCATCTTTTAGTCTATTTCACATTGGCTTTAAGTTACAATGGACTAATTTGATCATGCTCGGTTAACAGTGACATTTTTAAACATTAAAACCCTAGTATTACTGTTGCTAGGATTTTTTTACATCAGAACAGATTCTTCTCTCTGTACGTCAGGGTGTCCACCCTTATGAACCAGTGGGTACCCATAAGGAGAGCCATGAGCTGGAGGTGTCATGTTGTTTCACTATTGTCCTCCTGGGAGGTCAGTGTCCATCACTGTGGTCAAGAGCAAAACAAGGCAAACCCCATCACCTTGCTCTTCCTCTGGTTCCCCTTCTGCCCTATTGCTTCTTTATGCTGAAGTCCTGCTGTGGCAGGGAGCATCTTGTATGTTTTGTTTGCATTTTCTATGGTTTGTTTGTATTTTGCCTGGCCTGGTGAGCTCTGAGCTCAGCTGGCCTCATGGACCTGGCTAGATGTTCCCAGCTCCTCAGATCCCTTTTTTCCTCTTGATATCTGAGGAGAAAGATCAGGGAAAGGAATTGGATGAAATCTGAGCTTTGCCTTTCCCTCCCCCTTTCCTGCTGGATAGATATCCCTCTTGGACAGAGGCAGGCTCTGAGTAACGGAGACCATAGTTCAGGTGATTTGTAAATGTCTTGCAGTGACAAATTTGACATATCTCAAGTTTCTCTTGTTCTTTCACTCACCCAGCTGTGCTGTGCCTGCAGGCTAGCATGGCCTCCTAAGCCTGTTTTACAGCACCAAAAGCAGCCCTTGCAGATTGGGCTGCACAGCCACCCGCAGCTCTGGAATAAGGTCTTCAATACTTGGCTGACTCAGGTCACTGCACAAAGACATGCCAACCTGCGAGGCTCATTTGTTATTTTGGAAATGACCCACCATGGTTTCTGCACCACTAATTGGCCATGATCCATTTCCTGTTTTATGTATTCATCTCCTGTTTCTGCTGCCTGGTCCAAGAGATGCCAAGTACATCATTTAGTGTACAGCGCTTTGAACTTGGACTTAATGTGCAGGGTATTAGACAGAGATTTTGATTAGATTAGAGATCAGGATCTGTTTGTGATAATCTCTGCAATCATTCTCACCAAATCATCTTACTGCCTGCAGTGACTACATCTCTGGAGTGAAATGCAGGAAGAAAATATATACGACTCAAGGCAACAGAGTTACATCAGAGATGGCTTTGGCCCAAGGACTTATGCAAACCAGATTTGTAATGTTGCAAATTTGTGTTTTTCCTTTCTGTTTCAAAGAGGGAAAAAGCAACAATAGTTGATACTGCCATGAGGCTGCAAGCCTGAAAAATGGAGGAGTAGAAACATCAATGTCTTTAACAATACTAATCCAAGCCTGTTGGACATGTGGACCATTTTTGCAATCAAAAACTTAGGAAATACACTGCAGTGGGCTGAATACTGTAAGTCCAACATGGGAAAATCCCTGGTAAAATCAATGGAGGTTTTCTCTACATCAGGTTTGTAGGATTAGTTAGTGCTTAAAGAACTATGATTCTTCATCCCTAAAGACTCTCACTGATGTGCTCCTATTCTTCACCAGCTTCTCTTATTTACCTTTCTGAGATCACTGTGATAGCTGGATGATGGTCTGCATGTGTATGACTGAGAGAGACTGGGACTCAGCAATGTAGGTACAAAGCCTGGCTGGGCTCCTGTGGCTGTACAAGTAGGAAGCTCTGCGTATGCCTGAGCTTGGCCAGCACAACACGCAGCTCTACTATCAGCTTCATGCTCAGGCCTGCTGCTTTATGGTCAACTTCTAGTACTAATACAGGCTTCCTAGGCACAAATTACTGCCCGTAATTTTCAAAGCAAGCCCGAGTCTGACTTTAGGTTTACTCTCAGATAAAAGTAGAAAAGCTGAGACATTTTGTCTTGTACTTGCTTCACTTGTCCAACCACATGGAAATTACTACTGTGATATTTGCATGGCTGGTCCAGAAGCCAAACACAGCATTAACACACACTATTGCTAAAATAAAGATAGCACCCTCATAAGCCTAACTAAGAGTCTCTTATCCCCTCTAGGTCCATCATTTCTCTGGTTTATCAAGAAAAAAAGGATCAAGACGGTAGATGATATTCTCATGGGGAAAGCAACTACCCTTTGCAAAAGTGGCTTTTAGATCTGAGCATGTGTACTTGACATATTAATTTCTTAAACTGTCTATTTTCATGGATCTCTCCTCTATGACTTACCTGGGTATTTGGAATCAGTTCTGTCTTATCATCATTTCCATGGTTACCTTATCATCATTATAGTATGTGTGTGTTGCTATAATAATATTGCCGATGTCTTACCAAAATTCCCTAAAGAAAAATTATCCCAGAACTTATTTTGTATACGTCCCAACCTACTAAGCATTAATATCTTTTACGATCTGTTTCCCAGCTAAAACAAAGTTGGCTTGAATATCTCTGCTGACATAAAGATGTTAGTCCTTTATGGATAGAAAGCAAATTACTTCATGTATTATCTTCACCATGAAGCATGTCCAAAGAAGAGCAACAAAGTTGGCAAATTTTTTAGAGCACAAGCCTTATGAGGAACAGCTGAAGGAACTGGGGTTGATCAGCTGTTGAAAAGAAGGCTCAAGGAAGACCTTATGGGTACCTACAACTACCTGAAAGGAGACTGTAGCATGGTGAGTGTTGGTCTCTTCTCCCAAGTAACAAGCAACAGGACAAGAGGAAATGGCCTCAAGTTGCGCCAAGGGAGGTTTAGATTGGACCTTAGGAAAAATGTCTTCACTGAAGGGATTATCAAACATTGGAACAGGCTGCCCAGGGAAGTGGGGGAGTCGTCATCCCTAGAGGTATTTAAAAGACGTGTATACGTGGCACTTAGAGGCATGGTTTAATGGTGGACTTGGCAGTGTAAGGTTGATGGTTGAACTTGATGATTTTAAAGGTGTTTTCCAACCTAAATGATTCTACAATTCTGTAAGCCAATTCCTTACATCAACCAACCTCTCAGAAGCCTTCATTTGCGTTAGTACATTGATAAAATAATGAGATTGTTGATATCTGTAGCACGGAAGATATGTCGGCCTCTGCAATGGTGATAAGGATAAGGATTTGGCTAGATGGTCACACTCAAAGGGTTGTGGTCAACAGATCAATGTCCAAGTGGAGACCAGTGTCAAGTGGTGTTCCTCAGGGGCTGGTATTGGGACTGGCACTGTTCAACATGTTTGTCAGCGACATGGACAATGGCATTGAGTGCACCCTCAGCAAGTTTGCTGATGACATGAAGCTGTATGGTGCAGTCGACACACTGGAGTGAAGGGATGCCATCCAGAGGGACCCTGGCACGCTTGTGAGGTGGGCAAATGCAAACCTCATGAAGTTCAGCAAGGCCAGGTGCAAGGTACTGCAGGTGGGTCAGGCAATTCCAAGCACAAATACAGGCTGTGTGGAGAATTCATTGAGAGCAGGAGGAGAAGGACTTGCGGGTGTTGGTTGATGAGAAGCTAAACATGAGCCAGCAGTGTGCACTCACAGCCCAGAAAGCCAACCGTATCCTGGGCTGCATCAAAAGAAGCATGACCAGCAGGTCGAAGAAGGTGATCCTGCCCCTCTACTCTGCTCCTGTGAGACCCCACTTGGAGTATGGCATTCACTTCTGGGCCCCCAACATAAGAGGGATGTGGATCTGTTGGAGCAAGTCCATAGGAGGGCTGCAAAGATGATAGGGCTGGAGCATCTCTCCTATTAAGACAGGCTGAGAGAGTTGGGCTTGTTCAGCCTGGAGAAGAGAAGGCTCTGGGAAGACCTTAGAGCAGCTTCCAGTATGTAAAGGGCCCCTACAAGAAATCTGGAGAGGGGCTTCTTACAAGGGCATGTAGTAATAGGACAAGGGGTAATGTCTTTAAACTGAAAAAGGGTAGATTTGGATTAGATAATAGGAAGAAATTCTTCACTGTGAGGCTGGTGAGGCACTGGAGAAGGCTGCTCAGAGAAGCTGTGGCTGTCCCATCCCTGGCAGTGTTCAAGGCCAGGTTGGATGGCACTTTGAGCAACCCGGTTTAGTGGAAGATGATCCTTCTCATTGCATCTAGAGGACTAGACGACCTTTAAAGGTACCTTCCAACCCAAACCAATTTGTAGTTCTGTGATTTTATGATTCTATGGCAGTCTTTCAGAATACAGTTTGGGAAGCCCAGATGTTAACATTTTGTTTTCATCCAAACTCTGTATTACCCTCCAATGGACAGATGAATGAAGAACTCTTATCCTGAAGAGTAACCATAACTCAGCTCAGCCCTAAGTATCAGATTTCCCATCCAGGTTATCTTTATTATAACAACAGCTCCTTACTACATTCATAAACAGAGGGTTTGAATATGTTGTTATAATGAATGTCATTATGAGGTTAGAGTAGTGTGAAAAAAGTGATTCATCACTGGAAAACAAAATAAATGTTGGATGATACATCGCCTTGAAGCACGATTCTGGGTTTATAAAAAGAGGTTATATATGTTCCACAGCTATAATCTAATATTATCAAACTAGAGAATACCAAATACACTTAAGATTTTTAGAATAATTCTCATCATAAGAAGAATGAAATCTTAAATGAATACAAATAAATAGCAGAAACTCTAATAAGAGAGGACAAGGGAGTAGTAATTGTATCAGTGAAACTTCTTAAGTTAAAGATGACTGGCAACTTGTAGGTAACTGCAAGGTAACCAACCATCTTTTAAAGTGGAAGTGGAAACTAGGACACAAGGTCAACATAGTACAGCAAATACAGAGATCATCACAGTTTTTAGTTAAAGACAAAATAAGACAACACTTGTTTCCTCATGTGTTCAAATTACACAGCACTACCCAGAACTGACAGTGATTCTGTCATCCCACTATACCTGCAGTTACGGGTCATGGAAATTACTACTGGAAGTGGAAATGACTGTAATGTGGAAAAATTTTCATAGCACTTTATGGATATTCCTCTGTCCCTTGCCGGCATCCAGAAGGTTTTGTCTGAATGTTTGCTACAGCCATTGCAGCTTTGGGATACCCTAAAGATGCTGGTTTGCTGGGAAGACCCAGCTGAACGCCTGCTAACCTGGAGACATCTCAGTATTTGAAGCAGGTCATCATTTCAGGGTGATGCAGAGGCAGCTGGGCTCTCGCTGCCAGACAGGGTCTCCTGGGCAAGCTGGGGCAGCACTGGGAGCTGAGTGTGGAGGGGTAGATTTCCCCCAACAGAAACAACCCCCCAGCTCTGAAAAATTTAGTTCCTCAGGTGACAGACATTTTTTCTTTCTTTACCATCTCTCTGGGATGTGGGAACTGTGTTCTTTATGCTAAACAACTTTTAAGGGGCCATGCTGTCTGGAAAAGTGCTTGGAAGTTAAAGCCAGGTCATCGCCTCCCTGTACCACTACTTGGATTCCCCAGCTGGTGAGATGTTTTCCTTTCTCCAGGCTTTACTGGAGTGAGTCCAGAAAAGGGACGCAAAGGTGATTCCCAGACTCACTGCAGTATGTCCATGTCTCTTGGGTACTGGGGAACCCAAACCTGGACCTAGCACTCCAGACATCTCACCAGGCCTAAGTAGAGGGGAAAGATCACTTCCCTCAGTCGATGCTGCTCATAATGCAGCCCAGGATACTGTTAGCTTTTTTTGACATAAGGACACATCACTGCCTCATGCTCAGCTTGGTGTCTACCAGGACCCCCAGGTCTTTCTCAGAAAAACTCCTTTCTAGCCTGGGGTTGTTCATCCCCAAAGGTAGAACTTTGTGTTTCTTTTTCCCCTTGAGCTTCATGAGGTTCTTGTTAGCCCATTTCTGCAGCATGTGCAGGTCCCTCTGAATGTCACCACACCCCTGGTATGTATCAGCCACTCCTCCTAGTTTCATATTTTCTGTGAACTTGCTGAGAGTGTACTCTTTGCCATCATCCAGGTCACTAATGAAGATGTAAAACAGTACTGGCCCCAGTGCTTGGGGTACTAGTCACTTCCTTACAACTGGCCTGGCTGTTCAGCCAGTCTTCAATTCACCTCATCAACTTGACAGAGTTTATAGTTCCTGATGGTCCCAAGGAGCTGCCTGATGGAGCCTGTGAGCCAGGGCTGCTGTGAAGATCCCCCTCCTTTTCCGGCCAGGTCCAGCCCTTGAGATAGACTGGTGACCAATATGCAGCCTGTCCTGACTGCTTTGGAAAATACAGTTTGTAACCTGAATTGAAGAGCTCTGGAGATCCCACAACATAGTAACTGAGTTAAAGGCAAATTACTTCATCATTTATGAAGTTTCAAAAATGCAAGTGCTCTTCTAAACTAATTGAAATAGAAATAAACTGTTTTTCCTGGAGTGCTGCTGAGCTTTACCAACTGCTGCTTTGTGCTATCTGTGTAAAGGGTTATATGTGATTACCCAGACCCTGCACATGTGGGGAAGCTTTATGAGCTCTGAGATCAGCTCTGGATGGCAGCTGAGTGCTATCCTTTTCCTGACACCCTTGGGATGCCCAGCAAGAAGGGGCTGCAGCCCCCAGCAGCACAATCTGCAGAGAAGAGGCAGGTTTCTCAGCAGGGCTGGTGGCAGAGCTGGCCATGACAGACCCTCGGGGGTGGACTAGCAGGCGGATTGGAAATCCTACACAACCAAACTCTTCCCACCCTGTAGTAAAATGTCAACTGCCCTGTGCTTGAAAGTCACTCCAGAGTGCCTGTTTGTTACAGTAAGATGCTCTAGGCTAGCTTGGTATGGTAGATATGAGCTCACTTGTTAAAAGTGGCCTTAAAATATGAAATGCTGAGCCCAGTTCCCATCTCTGCATCTTTTTCAATCAATAACATTAGGAAAACACATGAGGCCATCTCAGAACAGCAATATGCAGGATCAGCATCAACAATGAGCATGCTAGTTTGGGGTTCACAAACATTTGAGTGCATTGGTGCTTTGCCTTGGAACTTGCTTTTTAAACAGCTTTGGCTTCATAAAATTATTTATGGTACTTATTTATATTTATATTATCTCCACTATGTCCTTCCAGAAATGTGTATTCCACAGAAAGGAAGGGATGGAAATTTACCTAAAATGCTGCATAAAATTCAGAATTATGGTCTTTCATTTGCAAAAAAAATAAAAAGGATGCTGCTCATCTCTATTAAAAGATATGAAGAGAAAAATAATTTTGTAGAGTTAGGTTTCATTTTAAAGAACAACTTTCTGGGTAAGGATAGTTTTGGGATCAGACAAGGCTGATGTTTGATGATCCTGGTGTGCCTGTATCACTGAGCCCTGCAGCCTCATGCACGTTTAACACATGGCTGCAGCCCCTCAAGAAGCACACAGCAGCTCTGCAAGGTGTGCTAGGGCTGCTGTCTGTGCAGGTCTTATTTCCTTATTAAAAATGAACGTAGACCTATTTTTTGCTCTGGCTTAATCAAGTCAGTGACCCTCCATTTTCTAGAAAATCCTCAGATGTGTCTTCTGTGGGAAAAATATCGGGTCCTTCTTGTGTTCATTAAAAATAGAAGAGAAAAAAACTTAGCACCTGGGATAATAGCATTTGTCAGTTCCATTTACAGGTTGCTTAGCTCAGCTGAATTAATGTCTGCCAAATGGGCAAACTTGAAAGATCTTTTTTCCGTCATCTCCTTTAAAAATTCTGTGTTGTTGGCATACTTAAAAATCCCAGGTAGAAAAGATCATCTCGGCTCTCCACTTTGACCTCTTACCTTTACACAGTTCCTTATTATATCATTTCCACTGTTACCTTATCTAACATGGCCATACATAGATATAGACAGAGCTTTTGATTCAGACAAATGGTGTCCTATCTACACCATTGCCTAACTATCCTTATTAACTTACTCTTGAATTTAAATTTCCAATTTCAGCATTCACTTTTCTACTTCCAGCAAATGTTGTTCCTAAAACTATAGATGAAATACAGAAACTTCTGACAAAGAAGAGTAATAGCCAGAGGGAGGGGGGAAATGCATAGGGGGACTTCTGCCCTGCTTGGTTAAGCAGGACTTCCACTGACATCCTGAAATAGATGTGGTCCTGATAAAACCGGTCATGATTGACTGCTATGCTATCTGGCTGCATTCTAGATTTTTAAGTGAATATGAAAACTTGCCAGGCACCTGATCTTTTTTAAAGGAATAGCCAAGGGGGAAAAGAATTATGCTATGCAGTTTTGAGGCTAACAGCCTACAGTAAATGAAATCCTGATCAAGCACAGTGCAATACCCATGTCACTGTAGGAGGCATTTATATTACCCAGTGTTGCCTATCTAAGAGCCTTAACTAGTACTTTACATTCCTGGGAGGGAGGTATGGAAGATGGACTAACCTGTAGAGGTACCCGTTGCTGCCTGGTAGCAATAGTAGGAGCCCGAGTGAACTAGGTTAGAACAGACACATTTTTTTTTCAGTGGCTAAATCTTGGAGAAATTAATCCCAGTGTTAATTTGATTTTTTATGAAAAAGAAATGTAGGATCATGGTTGTTTTCTATTGATAGAAAAGTTTTCAAGTTTTTTACATGCTTCTAAATCAGTGCTTGAGATCAGTAATATTCTGTGACAATCATATTCAGGAACTGAACATGTAGGTGACAAATAGGATCATACCAGTTTGATCAAGGTCTCCTCACATACACATGTGTTGTCCTTGAGCTGCAAGTAAGGCTAATGAGAGTTTAGTGAACTCCAAACTGTTTGAGCTGCTCTGCACTTGTGTCTTCCGCATCTCCCAGCTTTTTTCATTTACTCTTTTTAGGGTACCGGGTTCCTGGCACCATATGCCATGTCTCCTTTACTTCACATCGAGTGGATGTGGGATGAGGATGCAAATAGTCAGGGTCAGATATGTATTCCTTTATCCTCTGGAGACCTAATCCAGAGCTGACTGATAGCAGCAGAGAGGCTCAGAGTAACTTCAGCAGACCTTGATTCAAGACTAAGATTGTCTGATTCTGCTGATGGACAGTGGAAGAGTGCATTTGTATGGGACGCATGTCTGTGACACCAAAAGACTAAGTCCCACTATCTGTCATCTTGGACTTCAAGGACATGGTTTCTATTCCAGCAAAATGCTAAATTCTCCAAGTAGAAAAAACCTTGCACCAGGTCTTTGCCTCTAAAAGCATTTCTAAAAGGATTCCTTTTACAAACAGAGACATTATTCTCTGACCTCTTATTTTGAAGAAAGTATACAAGGTAGATTAAAGCGTTATTGCTTGATCAAACAATGCACTTGAATGTTTGTTGGGAAAAAGGCTTTTCAAAATATAGAAAAGTATCCTTTCAAAACACAGTGTCAGACCTTTTGATGAATTGCAGTATGTCACCCAACTCTGATTCCTCTTGCTCAAACAGCGAAATGTGTTTGCATACATTATGTAGGCTTTATATTTCTCCTTAATATAGCTGTATGGAAAAAAAAAACCCACCAAAACCCATCAAAATGGAACAAAACAAGCAACGAATAAGCATTTGTACTGCCCACGAGGGCAATTAAGACCACATTTATCTAGTGCAATTCCCTTCACATTCCTATAAATAAAAGGTAGATTTGTTTTGGAATAAAAGTGGTTTGTATTTATGAAAACAAAATATGCCTGCATATGTCTCAGAAGACTAGATAAGCAGAGAGCAGAAAATGTAAAGGAGGGGGCGAAAGCTGCCCATGACAAGGAAAGAACAGCCCTCTGTGTTGCATCCTCTCCAGCAGAGAGTGGCCTCCTGGCTGCTGCCAGTCAAGCTCTAGAGGGATTTGCTTCGCTGACCAAGAGGTCTGCACATTGGCGAAGGTTAGCTGTACACTGGAGCTGAGCACCCAAGGACCTCGGTATGAAGAGAAGAAAGGAACAAGCCCTTCCAGAGGCTGATTCATGCATCCCAAGGTAGAAGTTTAAGACCTGAGAAGAATCACAGTCAATATTGCCTGCTTTTCTCCACTGATCATTTCACAGTTAGTGATATGGACAGCCAATGTTTCCTCAACTTCAAATGGTTGAGGCAGCCCAACAGCTTTAAGCCATATCCTCAGCCATGGAGAACTTAAGAGGTCAAGTCATATTTCTAAGGATTTTGTACATGAATAATAAGCAATGTGGGGCTAACGGATAATTAAAAGCCCTAGGTGAGGCTGCAGTGTGGTGATAACTTCAGACAGACTTTATTATCTTGCTAGCTGGATATCCCCTTGATTAATTCCTGCAGCTTCTGTACCTGTATTTGCTGCAGGTGATCTGCCTCACTGTGCCTTTTATCTGTATATGATCAGATATTTCTCAGAAGCAACCCTTTTTATTCAGGTGCCACGAACACAGGAAGCATTTGCCTTACCCAAATCTTTTTTTCAGACGGAATGCTGCCCAAAGAGGTTGTTTGGCTCACAGCCTTCTCCTGAAGCCATGCTGCAGCTTGCTCCACTTGCTGTTTCCAGACTCCAGATTCTTGAAGGATTTCTTGTCAGCTCTTTCCCTCTGACTCACAGCCCCAGAGTATGCCATTAACCATTAAGACCACCACACTATGTGCCCTGACCGTCAAATTAGCCTACAATTTGGTCAGCTAACATTGAGTAAAAAGGCATTTAACCACCACCTCTTTTAGACCTCATGGAAAGCTGTCGCTCTCTGCAGTGGTTTCAGTAAGATTTTTGGGTCAGACAGGCTCACTAGAAACCACTCAAACTTTCTCATAATAGTAAAATACCGAATCCTTCCCTGGACCTGACAGAGTTCTTGGTGTCAGTGATGTTGCAGCATGTGTAAGGTTTGTGCATAACGAACCACACTAGCATGTAGTATTATTTTCGTAACCCTTCCACCTCTTCCATCCAACCCTTCCTTTGTTTGCCATGCTTACGTGTCCTGTGATGCTTAAACACAGAAAGAAATCTTCTTAGGTCAGGGACCTGTCAATCAGTTAATGTATCTAAAGTGCAATGCACTTTTAACAGGGCTGTATTAATAATGAATCACATTTACTTTGCAGATGGAAAACACTTGTCTGAGTTTTCTCTCCTGTGTATTAAAGCGCATAGGGACTCACTACATCCAAAGAGCAAAAAGCCATTCCTAGGATGGCAACATAACTGCTGTAGCCCAGCTGTGAGAGGAAGGACTGACCTCTTGTCTATTAGCAGTAAGATCTTGTTGTAGCAGCCTCTCCACGGCTGAATTACCAAGACATTAAAATGGACACAGGGTCCAACATGTCCCAACATGTCCAGTTTTACTGTGGTGGTACTCAGATACTCATGTTTCACTACATCAAAGGGTAGGCCAGACAGTTATCAGCATGGATGTTTTTCCTGAGGTAAAACAACACCATCTTCCTTCTGTTCCCTTTCAGAATTTAAAGTCAGTCAAGAGCTCACTTCAAAGACAAGTAGGTGAGGAAACAGAGGGAATATTGACATTTAAAGTAGCTTCTTGCCTCTATAGGATTAAGGAAGTTGGGTATGTAGATAGTGACTTTGTCTCCCTCATCATCATCATCTTCTCCTGAGCACTACTTTTCTCCTGATTTCAGCTCATATCCCAATACACCATCCATCAGTCTCCTCAGAGGATGGTCCACTGACATGGCAAACACAGGGGGCAGGAAGAAAGCAAACAAAATCAGCCCCATGCAATATGGCCTGAGGCATGTTTTATCACCGCAGTGCACCCACAGCTTCTGTGCAAATGATGGACGTGTGGTCAAGCTGCAGTCAGAGCAGGGTTGTGTTCCCAGGAAACAGGGCTGAAAGAGTTCATCTTCTCACCATGATGGAAAAGAGTGGGATGTGTAGCTGAAACTGGTTATGTTTTGGAAATATGCACGTTACCTCTGAGTCTGATGGCAACAGGAGTTTTCCATTGACATTATTAAGAACAATGGAAAACTCCTGCTCTGTTCGTTGCATTTGCTGGCATTTCCATTTCTATTGCATTCTTCAATGACATTGACATTGTCTATTCATGTTTGGGACCTGGCCAGTGCCTCTGTTGCCAGCTACTCATTCTCCATTACACATATTGCTTTTACTTCAGTTCAAGTCATTCGTATTTCATGACAAAACCACTATTTTTTTGTTTAGCAGCTGTCTCCTCTTTGAGTCACCTTTTTATGCACACTATGGGCCAGTCTCTCATCATCCCTAGAGCGGTGGCTTGGATAGCCCAAGTGGGTAACTCTTCTTACAGGTGGAGAGGATTTCCAAAAGAGCTGAGGCAGGCAAGCAATTGCAATGAGCCTGCTACAGGCTTTGTACATCCCACTTTTGAGTCTTGCAATTCCTCCTGTCATTAGCTACCTTCAGAGACTCATCACCCTGCTGCTGGCTTTCCTCCTGTCTCTCCTCATCCTTCTGGCCACACAGTGTGGATTTAGTTAGACATTAGATACTCCCCGGCTGCAGCTCAGCTGGCTCCCACCCACATGTCAGCAATGTCACGTCTCCTTTTGCATTGCCCACCATTATGTGTAATTTCTACAGTGTGTACAAGAGCAGGCTGTGAGCAAGAGATAAACTCTTCGTCCCTGCACATGTTTGCTATAGCTTTAGGACTCATCCCTCTGCGTATTAAGAGATTTAAAAAATGGACACGAAATATAAAGATGTAAAAACTCCCATCTGATCCGGAAAAGAAGGATTAATCTCTCTCTGATCTTTTAGCTCCTGAAAGGGCCTGAAAATCGATTGGCCTTGCAGTGTGTGGGGAAGTTAACGAACAGAGACTTCACTAGCCCAGGGAGGGGAGGGAAAGGAGCTCTCGAGTACAGTTTCTCAGCCATGGATTCCTGTCCTCACCTTCCAGAGGTACAAACACAACACTGCTGGTAGCTGCATCTTAGCTGATGGTACTGCTGTGGCAAAACACTCTGGGTGATATTTTTCATACGATTTTGCCTCTCATATATCCCAAGACTGTATTTGCCTTTTCTTAATTATGGCTTTTCATTAACTAATCATCCTAATTTCTTCATGAGTAATTACCCCAGGTTCTTTCCTTGCACCATTCTTGTCCAGTCATCGATAGCTTGTTTTGTATTTGCATTTGTAATTCTCCTAACTGTGCTGTGCCTATACTCATTACATTCTGTTCCTTCCTGACAGCTCCTCTAACTCATCCAGGTTGCTGCAGTACCTCCTAGATTATTAATTACTCTCCCCAAGTGTTGGGTCATCTCTGTACTAATATTTTTCCCATTCCTTCCTGTAGATTTCTCTTAAATGTATTAAGAAACACCAGGCCCCTGAGAGATGCCTGGAGAGCCCAGCCCTTAGGTGGGGATCGGATGTGGGGAGGGCAGAGCAGGGTAAGGAATGGTAAGAGGTCAGAGATGTTCAGTGCATAATGCAATCAGATGTATGGGCTAGCAAAACCACTTTCACAGAGGTAGGAAAAAAAGAGACAAACAGGCGTACCAGCAAGAGATATAGCAGGCTGCATATGGAAAGAGATGGAAAACAGAGTTCATCAGCATTATCCTGACCCTTCCATTAAAATATACTTCCTTGGCTTGACAAGAGCAAAAATGTCGAAAGAGCTGCTGTTTGTGAAAGGTAGGTCTGGTCAGCCTTGGGGCTGCACAGTGCCAGCAGGTACTAACCACAGTGTCAGGCATGCATCTTGATGGTGTGATGAGCCCTTGAGCCCTGTCCCTCCCGGGCGGGGACACAGCCAGGCTCACCCCAGAAGAAGGGGAGGGTGGGACAAAGCAGCCCTCCTACAGGACAGGAGGACATGCTTGGCCAGGGAGCTCTCACGGTTGCTCACAGAGAGGTGATTTCAGCCTGCCTGATGCTCAGCCACAGCCGCAGCCCCCGCTGCCACCATCCACCCAAATGACCAGATACTTCTCAGAAGCAATCCTTTTTATTCAGGTGCCATGAACACAGGAAGCATTTCCTTTACCCAAAATTTGAAATCTCTTTTTTTTCAGCTGGAATGCTGCCCAAAGAGGTTGTCTGTCTCTTAGCCTTCTCCTGAGGCCATGTTGCAGCTCGCTCTGACTTACTGCCCTTTGTTGTGAGCACCCCTGCTCTTTTACTGTGTAAAGTGGTTTCCTTTCTTGTCACATAATTTTTCTGTGAGCATCATGCGAGACCAACCACAAGAAAGACCCAGAAAAGCACAGGTTATGAATTTGAGGGAAGACATAGAGAAAACTCCAGTCAGCTTGGTACATGTGCTTAGGAAAGCAGCTAAAGAAAAGAATAAAAGCCCCACAGTGTGAAAAGATTAAGATAGAAAAGAAGCGGCAAAGCATGGAGACACATTACTGTCCTCTGAGAGCATTTTGAGTGCACACACACCGTTGCCCAGTTTTGTTGTACCCTCAGACCCTCCTATCATAGGGGCATCACTGGGAAATGAATCACTGCAAAAGAGCTGAGAACGTTTCTTGAACCTGATGGCACCATACAAGGAAGGAGCACAAGAATGGATGGATCTACATGACAGCAGGTCTGCTCTGACCTAAGCATTCACACCAAATCCAGCCCAAAGTTCCCAACAAGCAAAACATTAGGGTATAAAAGAGGTGTGAACAGCCCCTTCCTACCCTCAAGTCTTCCAAAGCCAGCTGCCTCGACTCTCCCAAAGTGAACAGGCAGTACTGTCCCTAGCAGAGACATAGCCAAGAAGACATATTACTGCCTCAACGGCTTCAATCACCAGTGTGGTAGTCCACATCTAAAGGTGATTGTCAGTTCTAGCCCTTAAAAATAAGGGCTGCAGGGCAAATATCAACCCTGGGACCCATCCGCCTGGGACACTCTCTGGAGCAGGCACTTGCAGCTTCTGCTTAACAGCCGGGCCCTACGTGGTATGGGCTGTTAGTGCTGAAGAGCTCTTGACGGCACAAAGAGATACATGCAGAATGGTAAATGGCGATGTAGTGACTGCTCTGGATTCAGATAACTACAGCTTCTTCTTGATTTGACTAATCCCTGCAGGGTCCTTTTAGAAAAGAGCATTGTAATTATGTGTATATTCAGTTCATTATGAGACTTGTGACCCACCAAAGGTTAGCTTTACTGACAGGGTAGCTATTTCCTATCTTCCCAGATGTAAGCTGCAGCCTGCCTGTGCTAGGCTCCGCACAGCAGGAGCTGCCTGTGCTAAGGGATGGGCTGGAGCATGTACAGCTTTTGCCCTACCTTGCCCAGGATTGCACAGAACTGACATGTCCAGAAGTGTTTAGGTTTCATGTCATGCTTAGCACTGTTGCAGGGGTCACTTATCAGTGACGCACTGGAAATGATGGTCTTAACCTCTGCTTCTGTTTGTGTGGGCTGCATTTATGGGGATGGAGAGGAATGGTGCTTGTCAAACAGCTCGTCCTTTATATGTGGCAGGATAGAGAATGCCTGTTGTGGAGGGGACATGTAGATCAGTGCTACAAAAGGGAGCAGTTTGTTGTGCACTGAAGGTTTACGGTGCTGGAGTGCACGACACCTGGTTGTGACCTCCACAGCCATCTCAGAGTGGTGGTAGCTAAGTTTCCCAACTACTCCACTGAGTGTCCAAGGACACTTCAGAGCTTACCGCCTCTTTACATTATTTGTTCTGTGACAATACCTGAATGCCTGAGCCAGGTGGTGCTATATGGCCTGGCACAAACACTGAGTCAGAGGCATTTCTTGCTTTGAGGAGATGATGTAAGAACCACCACTTTGGTCACCAACAGAGCTGCTGTCTCTAAAGAGGAACTAGAGCCAAAACCCTGATTCATCTTCTAATCTATACGTGAATGCTCAGCTTCAAGCGCATGATTGAGACTTACACAAAACATCTCAGAGCAATCAGGCTGTGAAATTTTGCTTGTCCTCTGCTGCACAAGAAGAAACATTGTGCTTAGTTATATATAGGGTCTCCATGATTAGAAATAGACTTGTTCTTTCCTGACTGAAGGAGAGAGTAAGATTCAAGACAGACCTATTTGCTGCTTAGTAAACTTCATATCAACATTTCCTTTTACACTGACACAATAACTGCATGTGTATGCTCCTGCCTCACTGTGAAGGCTGTGATTAGGTCCTTGCCCAGCTTATTAAAAGTCTGACTTGCCCATCTCTTGTCAAGGAATGTGGCAAGAGAATCCTGTTTGCCATGGAGACCATCCCCTGTCTCATCTATCAAGATGAGAGCCTCCTGCAAGCTGCAGCAAGGAAACTTCCCAAGCCAGGTTGTGCCTGGGGGTTCCTGGGACCACTGCTCTGCTTTTCTCCTAGCCAGCGCTCCAGGACAGCCCCTAGACAGTGCAAAACACCTCTCTGCCAGCTCTGTTAGACCTGCCAGCTGTCTCTGGGAGTGCAGAATGGTGGTGCACCCTTGTCCTAACCAAGGTGAGCCTCACTGTAATGTCACCTGGCCTCAGAGCTGCAAATAATGGTCTAAAGCCCAGGGCTGACTTCCTTTGGGGATGATCACACCTACCTGCCTCACGGGCTGGTAAATGTTATCTTCAAGGCTTCAGATGGGAGATGTTGTAAATGCCAGCTCTAATCATTTATATGTCACAAGCTGGAAATACACTTTCACGTGTTCCCACCAGGGAAAGTGTCATTCAGGGAGTTAGGAAGAGTCGGGCATCTCTGCCACATTGCTGCACTCCTTTCCTTCCCATTGCACCGATGCCACTGGGAGTAAAACTCAGCAAGGAGGGTTTAATAGTGAATTGAAGTGTAGAAGGCTAGAGAAGGAGGTTGAGGTCACAGCACAGCTAGTATGCAAGAGCCAGATCTATCTGAGCTGGTAGATAATGAGTTGTCAGGATTATATGTGGCAGCAGAACGGCTGGATTTGAAGTGGAATTATTGAACTGATTATGGGCAAGTTCTTGTACCTACATCCTGCAAATAATGAGTGGCAAATAATGGGCAGCAAACAAGGCAAGAGGCACACCAAGCCAGGAGAACAGGGAGACAAAGTATTATCTCTCAAAGAGAGACACAAATTGAAAAAAGGGAGTCGTTAACAGAAGGAGATAAATCTGTGGAGGGGGAAGAGTGACAAGAAAGAGAGAGGGTTTTGCTGTACAATGAGAAGTACGCATTTTTTAATGCAGTGTATCCCCAAAAAGCTGTATTAAGAAACCTGGCTGCTGTGGTACATCTGAGACTGTATGTGTCATGCCATGATACTGCTGCATGTACCTTCCCTGGTCTGACACATGTGTGCCTCCTGTTCCATATGTGCTGCAGTGAGCGTGGTGCATCCCTGTGAGTGATGAACTACTGTCATCAGTTGCATTAAATGTTGAGAATTAGCAGAGCTATAAACCATATTTCATGTTAGGTTACAGGAGAAAACAGTAGGAGATAGGATTTATGCTCTCTGTATAAATGAATTTCATAAGCTTTTCTTTGTAAAGGAAACAGAAATTGTGCCTGATAAAGTTCTGCACTAAAAAAAACCAAAACCAAAAACAAAAAACCAAAAAAACTAACAACATTTCTGAAGTGGGAAAAAACCAACTTTTGTTATCACTGGTGATTAATTGAATTGATGCGTAACTGGTGTTCCAGAGCAGTGAAGATTAGAAACAGTGACAGAGTACGCCCCAGCGGTCCCACTTCTGCTATTACCTGAAATTACAGTCTAAAGCAGACTGACTTGTATGCCCACAAATTCATAAAAATTCAAGAACCACTCTCACCAGTCTACTTTTGATAAATTATTTTTGATTCAGTAACCTTTCTTAATGGAATTTCTCCCTCTCTTCCTCTCTTTTATTTTACCTTTTTTTTTCTTCCACTTTGGTCCTTACATTTATTATTGCCTCCCACACCGTGGGAGTGCAGACCTCTGACTAAACATCCATGTTGTAATCTGTACAGGAATTTACTGATGGTGCATGACAGAAAGGACTTAAAGAAAATTATGCATTTCTCAGATCTACCCTGGGGCACACAAATCAAAGTCTCCCCTGAACACTATATAGTAAAACTGGAAGTAGCTACACTTTATATGGAAATTAGATGATGCCGGGACATAACACAACTAAGCATATATCAAAACATAGCGACAATGAATACAGAAACTGCTTTTTCTCTAGTGAGGATGTAAACGTCTATTTTGTTTTATTTCTCCCAATGTGTCTTTTTTCTCAGGTGACGAGGAAAAACCCACTAGGAATACACACTCACTGGACAGGCTCCAGAGCTTGTGATTCTTTTTTCATTTTCATTTTGCTTATAGGCCATCTTTATTTTCCCCCACCTTAAGAAGGGTATTTAGAATAGGTCACACAATAACAAAAACTTTGATCTCGTATGGACTCGATCAGAAAGGGAAAAAGGGAAGAGCATAACTGGGAAGGGGGGGAGGCATTATCTCATGGTACTTCTAGGGCAGGCAGAAATGCAAGGGGACATGTCTGATTTTGCTTTCTTTTTCACTGCTTTCTTGCTTGTCTTATAACAAAAGGAAACGTAAAATGTGGCAATGTGATATCCTGTACACAATGCCTGCTTCTTTTCCTCATGCTAGTTTCTTCCTGGGGGATGAGCAGAGCCCCTCCAGCTGCTATTGTTGATGGCTGTGCAAAACCAGCTGCCACATGCAGGTTCCTTGCAGCTGGGACATAGATCCTACAACATCTGGGATTGTGTTACTTCCCTCCAGGGCTTCTGCAGACCTTTCATACTCCAGTTTTTTGATGAAATGGGGAGTGGAGGCTCTAGAGATCCATGTATAGTTTGTGCACTGAAACAAACCAAAGAGGGACAGAGAAAGTTTGATGCCAAAACCAAACAGAAAAGCAGACTAGCCATAGGAAGATCATGTTTATTCCACTAGTATTCCTTGTTCAGCATTCGAAGAATTAGCTTTCTGCAATGCTTTGTATTTGTATTATAACATGAGAAATCAGCTCATTTTGAGGTAGCGTAAGAAAGAAAGGAGATGCCAAAGTTCAGCATCCCTTGGGGCTGTTGGTTTTGATGGGCGGACAGATTAGCCCACGCCCTTTCCCACTTCCATAGGTGTGAGGGGTCAGATTGCAGCTTGCAGCACATCTCCACAGAGTGCAGTGGTACAGGTCAGCTCATCACCGAATGCAACAGGACACCAAAATAGAAGCAGGAAAGAACAAATAGCCATTACACAGAGCATGTTAGCTGAGCAGGTATGAGTTCAGGCTCCTATTCTGTGACAATCTTTCTTTGGGTAAGTCTATTAGTTTCTCTGTGCGTCATTTACATATTCATAAATTCAGAATGAAACTAGTTTCCTGTCTCACAGGACCACTATGGAAGGTAAATTATATTAAATAGTGTAACCTACTCTAGTATGTGATACCAGAGGCTATTTAAGTATCAAAGGGAAAAAGAGGGGAATTTTTTATGCTGTTTCCCTTTGTGGCAGAAGAAGAGCAGACGGTGATGTCAGCCTTTAGAAGACCAACGTAACATTGGAAAAAGCATTCAAGGCCAGGCTGGATGTGGTTCTGGGCAACATGTTCTAGTTGAAGATGTCTTTGCTCATTGCAGGGAGGTTGGACTAGATGACCTTTGAAGGTCCCTTCGAGCCCAAACTATTCTATGATTCTGTGATTTGTGCTTTCCCCCAAAATACGCAGGGGCCTTGAGAAGTGGGAATCTATTGAGGGCCCAATTGGAACAAACAAATCACTGGGATATCACATTCTAACTGCCTGCTGCTTGCATATGTTGTGGAAATATATCTCCCTGTACGGATGATGGTGGTGGGTGACTCCCTGCTCTGGAGGAGGCAGCTGATGGAGGCAAGGGATTATTTCTCTTTAATTATTAGACCACCTAGGATACTGCATCCACTTTTGAGCTCCCTGATAAACAGCAAAGGCATTGGTAAACAGGAACAAGTTCAGTGGAGGGCCAGCAAGATGGCTGGGGACACTAGCCCCATGAGGATGTGCTAAGAGAGCTGAGCTTGTTAACAGTAAAGAGAGAGAGGCACAGTCATCTTATGTGGAATGGGATTTGTCTATGTTTAAAGAGATAGCAAATATAGATGTAACATGTGGAAAAAGCCCTACCAGTACACTGTATCCTGTAAATATCTGAGGAAATGGAATAAGATGTGTTCAGTGCCTGGGTCATATTTCTCAGCAGATGTTATCTCTTAATTTCTTTTACATGGCAGATGAGAAGATGTTTCCCCTTCAATAACACAGATTTATAACAGACATCACAGGTGCCATTGAGAAACAGGTTTTCCTGCCTTGCTTTTTCTTTTCCTGTTGTGAACAATACATAAACTGTCCTACTGAAGACAAAAAAACTGCTCAGAGTTAAAAATGCCCCTATTTACAGCAGTCCTTCAATACTGCTGGCATCACAATGTTATCATTCATGCAAGAAATGGTACTAAGAAATTGAGGTGATAAAGGAGGAACCAGAGGTGATGCTTCTGCTAATGAAAAGAAAAATACAGGTACCTCAGCAAGTCTGGCCCTCCTGCCTCCCCCTCTAGCTGTGTTCAGATATTTCTGCTGACTGAGGGAAAGGCACTGTGACAGAAGAGCCACTTTCTACATGAAAAAGAGAAAGGGCAGTGCGTGCATTCATCCTGGACTGAGCAGCCCGTACAAACCTGCTTCAGCTCAACTCCAGCAGCAGTGCGTGGCTCCCTGCAGCCCCCTCTCCTCTGCTGCCGGTTCCCCTGGCCTCACCAGGAGCATTAGCATTCCTACGGCACACAAGATACAGCCCTGACTTATTTATGGCTCCAGCAAAATGTTAATTCCGACATCTTGGCAATTCCTTTCCCTTCACAGGCACAGTGCCCATCATATACAACTAACACTGACTTTGGATAGATCCCTTACCCTCTGGGGGCTTCTCATGTATCCTCCTGTGTATCTAAGGCTTGCCCATGCCACAGACATCTGGGGAGGATCCACCCATGAATCTCCAGGAAAAGACATATAATGGGTTGTTATTTATCTCTGCTTTTCAGGTGAAAATGGCTGTGCAGCAGTGAGGTCAAAATCCCAGCTTGGAGCTTGAAGGATAGCTGATGCTGTCCTGCATCTGTATCAACTGCAAATGCTTTAGTATCCTGCAGGATAAAACCATACAAGGGGTATGCTTACAGTGTTCATTGCACAGCTAGATGTAGCTAGGCAGTATATCACCCTTCCAGAAAACAACCAGGAGAGAGAGGCTATCTTCATGTTAAACAGCACTCTGTATTATAGCAGTTGAAATTCAGCCAGTTGCTTCTCAAAGAGCAAAGCATGGCAGATGCCTTCACCATCATGACCTGTCACATGAAGATTTATAAGCCATGAGGATGCAAACTATTCAGCTCTCCCACTTGGCCAACAAAATAAAATACTTGCTATTTGTCTGGAAAGTAAAGAGTGTAGTTCTGGACTGGTACAGCCATCGTGCCTGCTCAGAGAAATACAGCCTGTCACCCCACTTCTCTGCTGGCACCGCAATGCAAGCAACTGTCTCCTCCAGTGAGCAAGTATTTCAGGAAGGTCATGGGCTGGAAGGAGGGCATGGTGCTTGCCAGCTGAATCACAGCAGTTGGTACGGAGAAGATTGATGGGAAGGCAGATGGAGGTAACTTCACCAGGAAACATGACTGGTTGTCTTTAGGAGGGACACCTTTGCTATAGAAGAGAAAATTATAGCAAGAACAATGAGCAGAAGAGGATCCTGGATAGACTGCAACTGGAATAAGGCATACCTCTGAAGGAGAAATGGGAAAATCTATCAGGAAAAGAGCAGATCAGGAAGGAATAAAGTTTACAGATGTGAAGGTTTGCTTAAGGTGGACAAGGAAAGATGAAGGAGATCTCAATGCAAGCGAAAAATGTGGCTAGTGGCTAGAAGGCAGAGAGGAAGACTGTGGTGGGGCAGGGGGATAAAGTGAAGAGAAGGAGCAAAACAGAGGGCAGAAAGAAATAGGAGTGAAGATGTTGCTGTATCAAGTTTGCACAGGCTCTTGTGATGATGGTTACCCAGGTGCCTACGTGCTGTGCTCCTCACCATCTCCCTGCGGGGAGCACAATACAGATGCCTGCCATGGCCCTGCATGAAGCCAGCACAGTCCCACAGGACTTATAGGCTGAGCAGCACATCTTCCTTACCTCAGATGTGTACTTCCACAATAAGGCCTGCTTACAGATTGGTAACCATGTGCTGCAGAGCCCAGGAGCCAATACCTGAAGGGCAATTATTTGCTCGATGTTCATAAATTAATACCCAGCTCCTGGAGTCATCTGTCTCTTCAGTCTTCAGCAAGCTGCTGTCTCTCTTTTCCTTTCCTTTTCTTTCTTTCCCCCTCTCTCTCCACCACCACCCCCCACCCCCACCCTTAATGCATAAAAGATAGTGCGGAGCTGTTGATGTGTTTAGTACAGGTTTATCTTGAAGACATCTGCTTATGCCAAGGGAATAGCATGAACTCCCAGTGACCTGTAGAGCCCGCATTCCTAATCAGCGGAAAAATATTCTATAATCAGGGTATTGCCATTTCAATGGAGTCTAAAGATAGAAAGGTTATGTTCTTGTCTGGGGTCATGAATAATCAGTTCTGACTATATAGCTTCATTTTGACCTAGAGTTAACCAGGTGTAAAGCTGGTAAGCAGCAGGACCAGATTACACTGTCTCACAGAGTACATCTGTCCTTAGGGCTTGCCTTATGTTTTTGCTCACACTTTTGCTTCCAACCTCTAACAAACATGTACAAACCCTGTAAGTATGACTGGGTAAGTGCTTTGAAACAATGCCTGCTTTTTCGGCTGCTTTGCTGCAGGTCATCAGCCCTGAGAAGGTGCAACAAGCATGAAGAGCTGAGCTTGTGCCCTCCAGCATCCTCCCACCATCCCCAGCACCTGCCAGCCTGTCTCACCACTTGCTCCCCATTTGCATCCTACCCACCTGCCTTTTTATTTATTTCATTTTTATTTGCTTCCTGCCCACCTGCCTTTTTGTATTCTTCAGAGCAGCTCTGGGAGCCACTCTGCCTCCTCCATCCACTGCACCACCTCACCACAATGAGCGGTCAGAAACTGGCCCACCATATGGGCCCTCTTCACTGCAGTAAGTGGTTGGGCAGCAGCAGTCCTGCCTGGGAATGGTTCCCTGTACAGGAAACCATTCCCAGGGCCATTCAAAGTTCAAATGACTGATTGTGGCGGCAGCATTTCATTTTGGAGTTTGGCAGCATTGATAGTAGCTTCCCAGAGGACGGGCTGGGCTATCCCTTGTTTAAATACCCTATGAGCATCTTCTGTGGTGCAAACACAGCCACAAATGTATTCAGAGGGGTGAGGGGAAAGGCAAAGGTGACATACCCACAACATACCGGTGGGATATGTCGTAGCTGGGTGAATAGAGACAGCCATAAACAGTAACAGAGCTGCTCATCCAAACTGCAAGCTGATCTGGAGATGCCTTGTCTTCCCTTCTCTCCCAGCCTTCTTCTTGACTGGTAAATCCATCACTACATCTATACCCTAGAGAACATAAAACCCTGTAAATTTCCGTAACTATGCCTTGTTCCTTCTGCCAGCTGAGTTGTTTCAGGCACAAATGTAGGTAAGAACATTTCTCATATGGCTAAGCATAAGTTTGTAGCTGGGGAAAGATGCTTCACTCTGATTTTATGCTTTTGCTAGAGGATGTCTCCCCACCTTCAGAACATCTATTTCACAGCAAAGACTGCGAATCAGGTTCAGTTTGTGTAATGGATCTATATGGCTTCTCTGTAGAGCAGGCACACAAACCTGAAAGCAGTGCACCGTTAGTGTAGTTGTAAGGATGGCCTCCCAGACTGGAAAGCAGTGGCACAAAAGCCACCAGGAAGAGTCCTCCCAACACAAGAGTAGTTTCCAGGAAATTGTGTGGAGATTATAATTACAGTTCAGTTAACACATGAATATCAGTTTCTTCTCTGCCAGTGGTCAGGCTCCCTGATGTTGCCTGCAGGATTTCTGCAGTGGATTAATAAACAGGATTACATGATCTTTGATAGGTATGCCTCTGCCCACCCTCCTCCTGTCAGCTACACACAGCCTAAACTCTGTGAAATCCTGCTGGAAGCCCTTCAGAAATGTTCTTGCTTACTTCCAAAAATCTATTCTGAAACAAAAAAAAGAAATTGTTGATGAAATATGTTATGTTGTGAAAAATATTGTTGCCACCCCCAGGAAATCCAGAATGACTGTTCATTTGTCCAGGGTTTGTTCCCTTACAGAGTGCATATGTTTGTGGATGCTCGCTATTATCTTTGTTGTTTTTATTTGCGCAGGGGAACAGTGTCAATATTCCATGATTCTGGTCATCTAGAGGACAGGGAAGCAGTGATGGCAGATTTAGTTCTTTTAGGAGTAGTGTCCAAACAGTGATTATTAGAGCTGAATAATTCAGAAAGTTGTCAGATAATCTTAGCTTAGGCTCTGATCTTCCCAAGACAATGCTCATACTTCATTTTATGCTTGCTCAGTCACACTGAATTCAATGGGAGCAGGACCGCACATTTAAAGCTAAGCCTATCATAAATCACCTTTCTGCATCAGGGCCTCAATCACAGTCTGTTCATAGATATTTCATTAAAAAAAAAACCAAACCAAACCAAAACAAAAGAGTAAATAAGTTTGCTTTGGCCCCAGTAAAATTTCCTTTGTGTTCATTTTCTGTGACAATTTGGGAAACAGACCTTTGGTAGCAAAACAAAACAAAACAAAAAGGCACAAAGAAACAGTTTTTAAAGCCACATCTGTAAGTTCTTGTGAAAATCCAGTCATATGTTTGCATAAACAAGGATTCAGCTTAGGCATCTGCCCTGTGTTCCTGTCAGGAAACAGGAATGATCCATATGATTTATCAAAGCATCAGCAACTACATACTGTGGATATTTGCTTTCAATCCACAGAGTTAAATATTAGAAAAGGTATCTGTTGAATTCATTTGAATAACAAATAGACTGGGGAATCACAATCTGTTCTCAGCTATTCAATGGATGAAATTCATTGAATATATTAGTCTCCCAATTCTAGTAATTATTAGAGCAGAGTTAGAGATTTGAAAACAATAATTTCAGGAGCTATACATTATTTCTACAAGCAACTGATAAGTGATGTTACTTCTTGGCTTCAGGCTCAGTCACAAGTAGTTTGTAACAAATCCTCTCCACTTGCCGTTCAGTGGCTGGCTAGCAGTACCCAGCCAAGCACAGGTATAAGGATTTCTAAGATCAAAGCAAGGGTTAGCTACATTATTCATGTGGTATAAGATTTTTGACCCCCGCTTGTAACTCACAAAGTACAGTTATGAAACTTAGTCACCTACAATGTTTGCAAATGAATTTCAGCAACCATTTGAACAGTCAAGCTAATCTGTACCGTGGGTACACATGGTAGGAAATCTTGGACATTTTAATTATGCATGAAAGCATGAATGAAAGGACTTCAAGGAAAACTGGCAGCAAAAAGCAAAATCATTTTAGGGAGAGGAGAGACAACACTGGAGATCTGTTAGATCTGGTATTTCCAGCACCAGTGCTGAATTTTTGCGGAATTTGGTCAGAAATTAAGGCAGGTTTTGCAACCCTCCTATCAGGCAGCTTTTCCCCAGAGTGTCCATCCCTGCAGAGAGGTGCCAGGCTCCCAGGTTCTGGCACCCCCAGATGCTGGAAGGGTCCTGGGAGCCCCTGGCTCCTGCAACCCCACCAAGGGCACTGGGCTCCTAGGTCTCCCAGTGGGGACCAGGGGCTGTGGCCTCCCCTGTCCACAGTCTCATAATTTGGAGATCCAGGATTGGAGAACCAGCATTCTGCAGCTCTGTCTCAGAGAGAGTATTTAGGAAATAGTCATTCTTCCCTCAGAAGCCACTTCATCAACTCAAGTCAGAAGCAGCTGGATGTCTACAGAAAAATCTGGAAATCCAGCATTACATGTGGAAAGAAGAGGACAGAGCACTAAGAGAGATGGCGGATTGCCATTTTGTACTCACCCAATTAATATGCTCCTTCCTCCATTTGCTCACTTTGTCTTTCCAGGCTTCATAATCTCTGGTGAACAGATCAAGGGGTGGAGCTGAACTGGCAACTGTCACCTTATAACATCGCTCCTATAAACACATAGTACTAGCACAGGCAGAAGGCACCGTCGTGCTGATCATCATCCTCTGAGTCAGCCATTTGCGAACACCTTCTCCAGGCTGTCATCTTGCCACTATGAATTCAAAATCTGAGTCAGAACCCAATTTAAACTGCTATAATTAACAGTCCCGATTTAACCAAACCTAGCAGTTTGTCATGTTGCATTCTCTGCATACATCTGAGCATCTTGCGTTTGGGCTCCTTTGTACTCTTTTGCTTGGCCCTTTGTGCTGCAAAGCAACTCATGCCCAAAGACCATCATCGGGTTTAGGTTCCCATAAGGGCAGAGTCCAGCAACAGCTGAACAACAAAACTCATCTGTGATGGATTCATTTGCTTGTTAAATAGCAAAGTACCAAACATGATGGACTGGATGCTGCTGTGTGCTATAAATACTGATGAGTAAAAAGGGGGTGAAACTTTGCAAGTCGTTCATCAGTAAAACAGAGCTATTGTATAATACAGTGGCCCACTGCAAGGAGGGTGCTCCAGGGCAGGGCCAGGGAAAAGCCAGGGAAAAGCCTGGGTGCCACATAAGGGAAAGAGGGGTGGAAAGACCTTGGTTGCTGGGGAGACCCAGGAAACTCAGACCAGCCAAGGTTCCTACATAGAAGATAATTGTACATCAAATGAGCTAAACATGAGCACTCTGTCCCTTATCATTTCTACATGCTGTTGTTACTAATGAATACTTCACTCAGAAAAGTCTCCGATCACTGTGGATGGCTTAGGAGTGTCCCTGCATTTATTTTTTAGGGAATTCCCTGCATTTATTTTTAGGGAATTGCAAATAGGTGACTTACTGACTAACTCAGTTTTTGCAGCCACAGGTGATGGCATGCTAAAACTGTAAGTGGAAGCATATTTTTGAAAAATGTGTCTTTTTAAGATTGAGGGAGTATTTTTTTCCTCCTCTTTCTTTCCCTTGTTTCCTTTCTCTCAGTATCCGGTCTGAATGATGCATTTAGTCTTTTGCATTTTGCTGTTACTTATTTTTACAGTTCTGCCTTAAGGCTACCACCAAGAGCTCCTCTGTCTTGACCCAAGTACAGCTGGAGAACCATGCACTGCCCAGAAGTCCTTACAATCTGCATCAATTAGGAACATGTGAACAAATTAATTCAAATTCATGTTGCAGATCAGCAGGAAAGTTGAGATAAACTCCATGTCTCCAAACCTGAGTTAGGTAGCTTGTGCCCTAAACTGCACCCATTCTGCTGTCTCAACGCTTTACTGTTATTCCTCTCCATCCTGCAGCCTCCTATGGATGCCCACTGTGTGTATCCTTCTGTCAACACATCCAGTTGAGCTCATTACAATGGAATTTTTTTTAATGATACTTATACATTGCTCTCCTTTCTTACAGAAATACCTACATGTCAAAAAGTCTTTTAAGAAGTCACTGAGAAACCCATGACTCCCCTGCTCGCTGCGTCAAATATTCATATTTAGGTGTTAATCAATTCGTAGTCTTCTCATGATGTTCTTTTTGTTATTTTGGCATCAGTTTTACATATCACTGTATAAATGTTCATTATATGTCTTTGGAGAGGAATATATTTTTGACAATACACTTTAGAATGTCTAAAACTGTACATTTCCACACTGATCAGGAAAGTACAGAGCTCTTCAAATCCAACTCTTGTTCTTCACTTGCTATTATAGAACATAGCATACACATAATAGACATACAATATTATATATCTGCATATACACTTACATCTGCAGAAAAAATCCCACAGAGTTCTCATTTATGCTCTCAGTGACCAAGTTGAGAAATAAAAAAATCTTGCCTCATCATACATTTTTCTACTTCAGTGAATTATTTTTTATTGATGTTGCAAGTCTTAATTTTAAATTCGGTTTTGATGAAGAAAGTAGCAGATCATCTGCCCTGTTATTATACAAAATATATTTCTATCAAGTGGAAGGAAATATAATTTGTAAAATGATCAATTACATAATGATTATAGTGGAGAAATATATTCTCTAACATAATTTGTTAAATGGAGGAATTTAATATGAAATAGTAGATTTCCAAATTTATACAAATAACACCAGATGGTGAGTAGCTAGTTTTAATTAAATTAGGTTTGATAATTATAGCTGTTTAATTTTTAGGTTTGACTCAGATTAGAAAGAATGTATTATTTCCCTGTAAATGTATTTTTAGTTTCCTTCCAAGGTTGTGAATATTGCATTACTCTCCACAGTCCGGAGCAGCAGAGTGCTGCGGTCAGCTTTCCAACAGCTCATTTCGGCCTGCCTCAGTCCCGCTTCAGCAATGCAGAGGATGAACCATGCCGCGCTTGGGCTGGGACCCCCCTGACGGGAGTCAGAGGGAATTTTGCCAATACAAGCAGGAGGGAGTTTCTGCCACGGCACTGAAATGTGTTTTCACAGCCCAGTCTATTGGCTCCAGCACTGCACTTCAGCTGCTTTTGAGCAAAGGAAGAAGCCTAACAAGAACAATGGCTTTGCAGTTGCACAGAGCTGATGACCCGTGCTTGGCCACTTGCTTTTCCATGCTGTGTCTGCAGTGACCTGTTTATGCACGCACACACTTGCACTTGCTGCAGCTCGTGTCCTGAGACACTTTCTTGGGGAGGACCGTGCAAGGCTAAAGCCTGGCCAGCTGCACACCTCCACTCTGACACATCTTTTTCATCACTGCTGCTTTCCAGAAATTCATCTGGGCTGGGCCCAGTGTTGAGCTCATGGAGTCCCAGTGATTCCACGTGGAAATATGCTTAAAGCTACAAATGTGTCCGAGCTCTTTTTAGACCGCGGACAGAGTCCAAAGCCTATCTTGCAGGACCAACTCCCTGATAATCAGTGCTCATAATCCCATGGGAGTCACCTCTTATCTTTGGACCAAGCGAGGTGTAATTGGGACCCATATAATTGAGCCTGTTCTCATTTACAGGTTTGCAGTTTCAGCTACAAGCCCAAATGGACACGTTCATCAACTTCTTAGGCCACATCTACAAAATGGGTGTTTCCTGCAGTAGTGTCTGGGAATGCACAGCTTCTTTCCAGCAGTGAGATGTTGCAGGTAGAAATATCCATATAAGAATAACTGTAAGACATTTGGTCCTTCACGCCTATCTGATGCTCAGGGGAATGACTCTTTCAGTGTGACTGACTTCGTGGCATACTTCTCAATTGCTTGAGCTGTTAACCCATCTCCTGAAGCCTGTACACCATAAAAAGAGGTGGGGTGGGGAATGAAGAGGTTTGATTCATCAGATCATCACAGTTCAAAGGCACTTGGAATATTTTAATTGTAACTGAATGTTACAATTAAAATTGAACATTGTAGTTTAGAATTTGAATATTGCGATTAAAGGATGTGTTCAGGACCTGCCTATCTCTCCTGGAAACCAGATACTTGTGACTTCCAGCAAAGAACATTTTAGACTGCAAGAAGCCAGTCCAGGGGCTTACTCTCCATTTCAGATGACATTATGAAACTTAAAAGATGCCTTAAATCATCTCCCCCACTGCAGCTTTCTTAGAGCCAGCACTTGGGCTGGCACACAGGCAAGGTGGTGCTGTTCTGCCTTCTCCCTCTAAAAAGTCCTTTTTCTTTTATCTCAGTTTTCTCTCGGCAGGGTTCTTCTTCCATTATCTGCCTAGTGCAAATCCCGTCTCCTGCTCTGCTTTCTTTTTTTACGTGTGTTGAAAAGTGGCCTCCCTGAATTTGTATTATATTGATTATGTAAATCAGCAGTTCTCCTCTAGATTGCTTTTTCTTTGTGAACTGGGAGTATAATTTGCAGTCTTCTACCTGATAATTGTGAGGGTAATTTGAGTTGTCTCTTTGTGGAGTCATCAATGACTGTTTTAATTTCCATATGTGAGCAGTGCTGGGTTGTTGGGTTTTTTTAACTTTTTGCCTAATCCTGGTTCCTTCTGAACTACTGGGTTGATTCTGCTGTTCATAATAGCATCACCTGAACTGTATTTTGGAATTTCCAGTGCTAGTGAGATTGCAATTTATCTACAACGTGACAGGTTTTTCAACATTTCCAGAAAAGACATAATCCCGTAACTATCAGCCTGACAATAAAATTGTCTATCTCTGAGGGAAAATTGAGGACTCAAATATGGTCATTTTTCTCATTGCAAAAATGTTTCAGAATGAAGTAAAACAATACCATTTTGTTGTGAACAGTACATGTCTTTCATCAACTTGAAGTGACAACTATAGATACCAAAATTAAAATAATGAGAGGTTTGTGACATCCTGTTCTTTTATTCAGCACCAAACACAACCCACTTACATAGTGCTATGTAGCACATTTAACAGCAAATGAGATTTAATAAATCTATTCACAAGGTTTCTAAAGGATAGATGAAAAAAATGTAATAGCCTCTTACTGGTGTCTCAGAAAAGAAGACCATTGCTTTATTATGGCATTTTTAAAAACATGCTACAAGTAAGTTTCTTTCTCCCTTGTTGATATGATATTGGTATTGGCTAAGCACTGAAAAAATGCTGAGGTTTTATAATTCACAGGTGGAGAGGAACTCTGAGCCCATATGTTTAGGTGTGAGATCCTAAGCCAGCTCTCTTTGGTGTCAGTGGTCCTCTGGAGACAGCTCCCAGAGCATCCAGAGGCTGTGTAGAGTATAAAGCTAGAATATCTCTATAGTGCCCTAGGCAGGACTAATGAAAACATGACCATGGTAGTCTCTTCAGCTTTCCATTCAGACCTTTCAAGCCTGCCCCCATGGAAAATAGGCACAAGATGTGGTTGTGATTGAACTAGTTTCTTTGGGACTGAGTTTCACTAGGAATTGTACCATTAAAAAAAAAGGAGAGAAAAATCTCTTAAGCTGCAGCAAAATCCAAACACCTCTCTCCAATTTCTCACAAAACCATTTCTCCACCAAAAAAAAGAAAAAAAAGATTATGTTGACTAAGGAGTTCTATTTTTGTAATTTTTCTTTCTTTTGCTATTTTAATTAATGAAACATGTATCAAATGCTACATAAACTTTTCTGAATGCAAAAGAGTTTGAAAAATGTATCAGTATGTTCCATTCCAAACATGTCCAAAATGGGTGACATCTTGACCCAATCAATATGCTTTCTTTTATTTCTGTCTGCAAGAGAAATGTCATCATAATTAGTACATTTTCATGAAATATTTCCCTTTGGACAAACTGGCATTTTCTAACAGGAAAATACTCCGTTAGGGAGTTTCTGAATGATGCTACTGTTAATGCACTACTCGACTGCACCTGCATATAAGCTCACACACCTGGGCTCTGTTGAAATCAGCAGTAATTCTATCAGAGGCTTCAAAGAGTCCAGATTTACAAATGTGTAGGTACGTGCGTATGGATATACGTATCTGTATCATTTATGTGTATCATCTATCTTTTACATATCTATACCTAGATAATTATAGCTCTTGCTATATACACACCAGGAAAATGACTGGTCTAACAGATGGGAGTCCTGCAGGAAACCCTAAGAAGAGCCAGGGTTGGGGGAGAAGCGAGGCAAAGGCATATGTTTTGTTGTAGCTTGAATTACCAGAGAGCTAATCCCCACGAAGGGGGTACATTTGACCTTCTGCAGCACAGGGAAGGTTAACCTTTAATATTTCTCAATCAACACATTCCAGGGGAAACTTTCTGTTTCATTGCATTTTTTAAAAAAAGCATCGAGATATTTGCATTTTTAGCAAGACAGAGATTCTAGAGGCTTTTTTTTTCAGCACTAGTCATGCAATTTGTCAACACTGTACTAGCTGAACAGTCAGTCAAATGAGAATCTCTCTTATGCTTGAAATGTGGCCAGTTTTTCAAATCTAAACAAAGTGGCCCAAGATGTTTATTTTCATTCTTGGTTAGCTGGTTAAAGACTTGAATGTGATATTAACCATCATTATCAACTGGTGAAAGGTGAAATGATTAAAATTAATAAGAAATGCTACACTTAAAAATGTATGGGGCAGTATTGCTCCCATGAGAAGTCTCTGATAGATTTAGGGTACAGAGAGTCAATTTTTTTATCATCATGCCTGCCCTGTTCTTAAATATTCTGACATCAAACTGAACACGAAAGTATAACACTGGAATATACCACACAAGTAATAATTTTGTGATAGAAACTCGTGTCCTCATAGCAAAAAATTCAGAAGTAGGTGAATTTGAATGGTGGGGGAAATGGGAGGAATGGGGGAAAATGTGAATGACCATTAAGAACACATTTTCAATGCATGCATAATAGCAACAAAAATTACAGATACTAATATTTTTTAGCATATGGAGGCTAAAAAATAGGCTAGCAAATTTTCAATGCATGCACAATAGTACTAAGAAAACCCAGATATAAATAGGCTAAAAAATACAGATGTATGTTCTCTGTTAGCAGTGTGTAAGCAGATGTGTGCCTGTGTCTGTAAGGGTGAGTACATGTCTGTGCACATACGCATGCAGATATGAAGCAAAGGCATCTCTTTCTCTTTGACACCTACATAGAAATATCTTTTCCCACTAGCTCTGCTTTTGGAAAGTCAGTAATATTCTTTGTCTTAAGCCCAGCACAAAAATCCTCTGAGGATTCATCTTCTGTTCTGACCTTAATTCTGTTAGTCATGTCTAGGTACTGTAGCAATCTTTAGGGTAAAGTATGATATATAGCACACATTCAGAAAACAGAAGCTTTAACCTCAAATTTTTCTGCTTCTGTGTACTTATGTCAAAGCTCTAGCATTTCTCTTTCAGTGGGCAAAGAGGGAGATTATGGGCTTGTTATCTAGCCAGGAGCTTCTGTACTTCAAAAAACATAGGTCTTGATAAGCTGTTGCCCCAGTAAGGAAATTAATATCCCTATTGGGCTTCTTAGAATCATAGGTTCTGTACATGCCAAGCATCTGTCTATCTATCCCTCACCATTCACTGTAAGAAATGTACACATGTATGTAAATATGGGTGTGTGCATAAATGTGTACAAATATAGATGTGAATATTTGTAATTATATATAATGACAATTAAAGACAGTATCTCTGTACATAGAGCTGAAATGATATTTGTTCTGGTTGCCATGTTCTGCGGATGTATATTGGAAGCCCTTAGATTTACTTCACCAACATATCACACAGAATTGGCAAATGAGGCTTCAAAATGTTGGGTTAATTGCAAAAGCAGAATCATAAAGGTTAAAAAATGTTAATGTGCATCACTGGGGCAGCGCAACCTATTGAGCACCAACTGATGAGAATTTATTGCGGGAGTTAAGACAGGCACGTACCACAAGGGTAAGAAGAATTAAAATGCACCAGAGTGCCCTTTTATATCCAATACTCCTGATAATGTTCTCACATGCTCACAGTAATAACTTTGCATTTGATTTTAATTGTTTCTCTGGCTGGATGGTGATCTCTATCTATCAAGTACTTACACTATTTAAACTCACCAGTGAGGTGCCTGGGAACTCATGGAGGGCATCCACCGGTATCTCAGTAGTACAGTTTACAGCCCCTGAATGTTCACCATAATATTTTACCATGCTCTGCAATCGCAGCATATGGTAGGGTCTCTGTTTAATCTGTACAGGGAGATGAAAGAGCAAACCTTGCTAATGCACCCACACTCTCTCTGTCTGGCTAAGGGAACAAGCACGATGTTTCTGTTATAAAAGACTTCACTGTGTGCATTAGAGATGGCAGTGAAGTAGCCTGAGGGATATGCTTGTGTGTTGTGCTAACAACATATGTTACATCTATGCCAACATCCTCCTCGCTCACTCTCCCAGGTGCCTTAACTACAGCTGCTGAGACACAAAGGCTGGTGGTACCTGCTCCAAGGGGAAAAGAGCCAGGACCAAAGAGGTACATGCTGGAGACAGATTTCAGGAATGGAGAACATGAGTTGTGTCACGCATTTGTTTGGTTTCAGAGCTAGTGGTAAATCCAGACCCCTAGTAGGACCTAATTACCTCCCATCTGAACACTAACTCAGAAGCAAAATGCTGTTGAGAAGAGACGGGGACTCACTTCCAAGAACACAGGCACAAACACATTTTTATTGGCCATAGAGAATGGTACTGTGTGTGCCAATATAGCATGGATGTCTGACTCAGAACTTAAAGTGCAGATGCCAGCAGCAAGATGCTGCTAAGAAATACCAGCTCTCTGGGACTGCAAAGTATCAGTTGTCTGGGGAGACCAGAACTGGGAAGAGAAAGAGCTGCTGATGACTGAAGACATGTTTTCTTTGCCATCTCGTCATGTCCCCTCGTGCTCTTCACCCTGGAGTCAGAGTACAGAGCCGTGGCAGTGGGAATGATGGAGCTGCCCCTTCTGAGACTGATCCAAAAACTCTGACCCGATCTTCCTTAGGGAAACTTGCACCCTCAGACACTCTTCATCCACATGGGAGAGGAGTGAGAGGACAGCATTAGATAAATGAAGCTATCCCTCTCCTCCTCCCGGGATGTTCCTGGCAGTGGATAAGACCTTGTGGCTTGCTCTCATCCCTGGAGTCTGCTCTAGGAGGTAATCTTCAGAGAAAAGAAAATGAACAGCATTACTGTATTTCGTGCAGTGTCTTGCACAGTGTATCCCTGATCTGACTGGGCCTTTTGGGCACACCAGACCTACAGGTAATAACAACAAAGAGTGACTGTCTCTGAGGATAAGAGTGGGAAATGAAATTGTCTTTGGATATAAATAGGTCCTTTTGATTGTGTATTTTCTGCTGTCTCTTTGCCTTCAGGCAATGCATGACAACTTGAGGAGCAGGGGTTTTTATCCCCTAAGCAATGTTTTATTGTTCTCTGCCTTAAAGTCAGTCAATATTTGTGATTATCTGTCCTTCCCACAGGTAACTGCAGGACTTTTTGGGGAAGAAAAAAAAAAAAAGAATGAAGATGGCAGCACAGTTTCTGACAAGATTTGGAGAATTAAGATGACAAAAAGCAGTCTGGTGGGCTTAAACCTGCAGTGATCTGAGAGACTTTCTTGTTTTATAAAACCTTCTGGTCCTTTATACTTTCATGTTATGCTTACTACGCAAAACCCATGTAGGTGCAAGTGTATGTCAAGTGTATGTGTGTATGCACTCGCATATGACTATATTTGCTTATTTGCATATGTGTATGAATACATGCAGCACATGTGGGTGGTGAGAAGCTAAAGGAACATTTTCAAGGTTGACAAGACCAAAATTCGATCTTCCTTCAACCTGCTGGGTTTTTCTAAGTGCAGGCTGAGGCGGCAGGACAACAAACCCCCTTTTGGGCTGAAGGATGCAGCAAGACTAAGGCTGCAGAGGATAGAAAACCCAGCTCATCAGCTTGATGCTGAAGAGTTAACTCAGCACATGGGGTTTTCATTTAGCATAGTTATGCTGCTGACAAGCCTCAATAGTACAGTCGTCCTCTCCTCTCACCCAATGTGAGCCAGCAGAAACTTGCCTGGAGATGAGTCTCTTGAACTCTCCACACAGGATCCTAACGGCCCACGTCCCTTGCCAGCTATCAGTGACTGAGCTGACACAGAGAAGCAAGAGAGGGCACAGCTGGCATGCAAAACCCTGCCATCAGCATGCCCACATCTGCTGAATCTGTTGTGAGCAGTTCACCCAGCTGGGATTTTAATACGGCTGCACCCCGCCTTTTGGAAAGCGGTATTTTTCCTCCTTAATAATAGAGATGTGAAAAAAAGAACCAACACCAAATTAAATGTTTTTAGGGTAGCACACGTGTGTGAAATTTTAGGCCTGTTGACCTTGGCAGGGTACCCGTAAGAAATTAGTACAAAATTAGTGGCATTTGTTGCTCTGAAAGGCCATCAGCCATGCAGGCAAAGGCAGGCAGAGGGAGAAGCAGCCTGCTGGTGCAGGGACCGATCCTGGTGATCCTGCCTGTGATCCCACAGCGCTCCACAGGTTTGGGTGCAGGGTGCTTGGTGGGTAGTGGCAAAATGAAGGGGTGGATGTGTGGCACAGCCAGTCCTACTCTTCACAGCTTCACAATTGCAGCTGCCATTGGTGGGAGTTTATAGCACCAGGCACCCTACACCCAAACCTGCGAAGCACTGTGGGAGCTCGCAGGTGCTGACAGCTCTTGTCACCTCCTGGGAAGTGCTCAGACCCACACACCACTGGACCATACACACCACTCCCACCTGGCACCTCGCCTGCTGGATAATGACACCAGCTGAGAGCCCTTAGCAGAATTTTTTGTTCCATGGATGACAGACAGCTCTTGAATTGACCCAGCAGACTTCTTCCCTTTCTTCCACAGCCTCTTCATTTTAGTGAAACACCTTAAACAGCATTTGTGCAATCATGATTTTCTGCTGACCCACATTCTTAGCACAGCTTCAAACCCTGCCAGCAGCTGCTCTAGGTTCAGCTTGTTAAATCCTCTCCCTGGGTAGCTGGGGAAGCAGAATTCATTATCCAGGAGGAGAACCAGGTGCTAGGAGCAGGGGAGAGAAATGTAAGGGACAGCTCAGTTCTTGGAGGTGCTAGGGCTGAGCTCTATGTTTGGTTTCTTTTCTGCTGTGACTCTTACAAGCCAAAGACCTTCACAGGCATGAACCCAGATGCTGATGTAAAGGCTGTGTGCTCTGCTAGAGATAGGGAAATGATTTAGAGCTGAAAATGATTTATGAAACTTGATGCTGGATTTTGAGGTGACTGGACCTTGGGATGAAGTCCAGAGCCAGAGATAAGTTGCTGAGCTCCCTGCACTTGGAAATAAAAGCCAGGAAAGCCAGAGGGCAGAGTATACAGCTCAGTGTAGGTTACCCCATATGAAATGCTGATACTGGCTGCATAACGTAATGGCACCACTTCCTCCACCAATAGGACAGAGATGCATGCATGCTGCAAGAAAGAGATTATTTGAAATTGATGCTTACAGAGCTGAATGCATTTGGGGTTTATTTCTTTCTACCTCCTCCCCTTTTGCACAGTATCCTTGTGACAAGCACTTGGGATAGTGGCGATCCCAAGCAAAAATCCCTTTTCTCTGAATCTCCGCTCCCCCTCTTCAATCTGGTCATTCTTAAAAACCAAATACATTTTTTAATTTAAATTTTATTTTCTCCTACCATGGGAACATGTGGATGCCAGTCCTTGCTTCAAGATGCTCTTTTTAAAGGCAAGATTCAAGAACAAGGTAGTCCCCAGGAAGGTGGGAAAAGGGATTTAAACTTCTCCAGGCAGGAGAGTAAACTGAACCTGTATTTGCCACAGCTAGGGTAAGTGCCTTCATCACACTGCTAGGATGTAAAAAATCCTATTTTTGCTGTCCTCACTTTGTGCCAAAACCCCATTTTCCAGTCTGGACCACCCGTAAAATACACTTTGTGGATGTCACTGGGCTTAAGCATGTGATAAGGGCTGAATTGCTAAGCCGTGACAACGTGCTCAGGTACTTAAAGGTCCTAGAAAACACAGCTGTCAGAAATGTAGCTAAAGGCCAGGAATGAGGATTAAAGATCCACAGGAGCAAGCACAGGTATATAGGCTCTTACTCCTGTACTGGATTAACAGAATTTTGCCCATATCTTTTCTGGACTTGAGCCTTAACGCTATTCATAGCACAGTAATAGGGTCCCACCACCCTTTAATAAGTCTCATGAAGTTGCTGAACTAAAATTTGCCTCCAAAGCCACTATGGGATAATGATTGCTTATGTTTTAAGTTGGTAAGCCCTCAGTGCATGGTCCTTCCAAGAGCAGAATATTTTCTTTTCACACTGATAACTCACCTGGAAGTCTATAAATATAGAGGGCAATCTTGTATTTCCTCAAACAAGAGATGGGTAAGGGGGGTATTTTTGGTTCTCCGATGAAAAAAGATGCTTAATTACAGACCTCAGAAAAAACTTAGGCAGCACTATAGTTGCAAATGCGACAAAGAAGATCAATCTTTCAGAGATGCAGTAATAGGGAGTGCACCAGTACGGTCCCATTATCGGCATGAACCCATTACACTTGCCTACATATTTCTAAAAGGACTGAGAGTGGAAGCAGACCAATAGGCACCAAAAAATCTTGTAGGATGACTTTGTTGAGCTGCTATAACTGCTTTGTAGTTCCCAAATCCAACTTTTCATAAACTGGAGAGGAAATAATAGAGCACTGCAAACACCTCTATTAATTGACTCTGCTGTGATATTGCAAAGGTAAAATATGACCATTCATCCCTCAACTTAAGGAACACAGGGTAAGTCCATTCTGGTTTAGCTCTGCTGAAGAGGTATTGCATAGGGATACATTTTAATCTTTAATGAGAGTTTGGACCAGACAATTAATCTCTGTCTTTAAGGATGAAGAGGTGGATAATATTGCCAGCTTAATACTGTAAGTCTTTGGTGCTGGATGAAAGCTACTGTGGGAGCAAAAAGTGATGGTATGTTTCTGCCTGGTCGAATGCTTACAGGAAAATCCTTTGCTGGTTTGCTGGCCACAAACAGAACTCACACAGGGAAAAACAAAGTTCTGCTGAACTTCAGGACTCCCAGCAGTCAGTCTTAAACTTCAGACTTTGTAGGAGGAAGTGCAAAATAATAAAAGAGAATAACACTTGCATTTTGAAAAGAAACAAAGATCATTTAAACTGCAGTAGAAGATTGATAATTTTGGGGTGGTTTTGGTGCCACGTGTTCACCCCTAATCCAAATAAATATTTTCCTTCTCAGGTATTTTTGTTTCAGGAGTTACCAAACATTGTGACACTTTGAGGGAAAGTGTCTGCTCTGCTCCTGTCCTTTCACACTTTTTTTAAGAGGTGCTGCAGGGCTCCAATAGTTCCTTACCCTCCTCTTGGAGCAGTTCAAGCACTGCAGAGACCACCAGAAAGTGCCTGTGCCAAGCACTGAAGGTCTCTGCTGAGATGATGTGGGCATTCAGGGCAGGGCCAAGGGCACAGCAGAGCCTGGAGGAGATCCCACATTGTGCCCCAGGAGTGCTAGAACACTGCCAACACCTTAACGCTCTCCGGAGCAGCCAAGGACCCAGAGGGCACAAGCACGATCTGTAACCATATTGGTCCCTTCCCTCCCACACCACCCCCTCGCCTGCCACACACACCCTGCTGTGATTTGCTGTGATCATCCAAAGTGACGTTATACTGGGGCACGTTTTGAATGCCTGAATCCTAAAGGCAGACAGACAGATGTGCCTGGAACTTCCTAAGCTCTGCCATAGATGGTTATAACTGTCAGTTCTGGCATGTGCCAAGTAGCCCCCATGAGACAGGGGCACTAAGAGACTTCTGCCAGGGTTTATGTTCTGTACTGAATATCCCACGGGAGCAGCTCAGCTACATAGAAACCCACTAGTCTGCAATATTGTGGATTTTTCAGAGAAGCCTCCATCACAGTGCCTGGTACTTAGGAGCTCTTGTGTGCCCCAGCAAGTCAAATACGCATAATTATGAAGTAACTGCAAAGGTGAATAATGTATCACATATCATTTGAACATATGGATTTGAAGATTCTATGTAACTAGTGATAGTCTGTGTACTGCTGGGATCTCATACACTTTGGGGAGTAGGTTATATATTAATACAGTGTGATGTGGCAGTCCCTCAGCTTATATGTGTCCACAAAAATAGATGAGCTGCCTCAGCCCTGCAGTAATGCTGCTGGATGCAAGAGTGGTCGGAAATGGACATCTGAAGGAAGCATTAAGTGCATCAAGTCCCTGAGTCCATTCTAGAAATGGCAGTGCTAAACCCCAGCTCTACAGGGTGCCTAACCAAAAACTGTCATAGAGTACGTCCCCTCTAGTGGAACAGGCCCAGGGCAAAGGCACAAGTAGTCGCATGCTCTTCCTGGTACTGTCAGATGGTTAATAGGGGCCCTGGAAAGGTTTTGATGTGGATCAAATAGTGCTCTTCCAGTGACTACCACAGACCAGAGTGCTCCTGTTGCTGGGCACTGTGAGGAGAAAGGATTTCCTTATTCCAGTTTATGCATCTGGCATTTGACACACATAGGCCCAATGCTGGGAGTATCAGCTCAGCTCAGCCCTTGAGCTTCTCCATCCGTATCTGTGCCTCCCTGCTGAGCCCCACTGCACCAGCACAACGGAAGGCTTTGCCTCACCTTGCTAACACTCCTGTGGCCATGAAATTCTCCTGGAACTGGGGATTTCTGGGCTCAAATACACACAATACTAGTTGTATCTGGTGTGCAGCCCCATCTGGGCACAGAAAAGCAGGGGCAGGGAGCAGCAATGTCTTCCTCAGCTGTTTTTCTAGAAGGGGGAGGGTTTGTCTGTGAGCAACTGCTTGTGCTGAGGACAAGACATGCACCTCTGCATCACGCATGAACAGTGGTAGCTGTGACAGCTGTGACAGCTGTGACAGTTGTGACCCAACTGTCCAGATCTCCCATGGTAGCAGCCCTGGTGCCTATCCAAGGGATTCAGGACTAGGAAGGCCAAGCACCAATGCCATAGCACCCAGGAGCAGGTGGGCTTTCCAACGGATATGGAGTTTGCTGCTACCTATAGTAACCTCAAACATCCATTCTATGGGGAATTCCAACATTTTTCATTCATCATTGGCATAAAAGGCCCCCAGGTTTACACTTCCCATACTGCAGATTTTTTACAAGGAAATGTAAGTGCTGTCAGCTGAAAGGTTTTGCTTCTGTTTTGATTTGGAGAGCTTTTTCAGTTTAGTAATTTGATTTTTATATATGAATAGAGCATAATAATTATTTTAATTATAAACAATATCAGATATGGTAATGCAATAATTCATCAGTATTCTAATTGTTAAGTGTTACTGTAACTGGTATTTGCTTTGGTAATTGGTATTTTAATTGGCAATTGCTATTCCAAATGGCCATTGGGGTAATTCTTACTAGTGACTGGTAATTACAATGGAAATTGTTAATTGGTATTCTAATTGGTTTGGTAATTCATATTTGGTTTCCTCATTGGTAACAGAGCAAAGTGGTCATTTGTAATAGATAATTGGTTTGGTAATTGATTTAGCAATCGGCATTGTGGAGAGTAGAAAATAAGTGATCAAAACAGACTCATTTCTTAATAATATAAAATACATAACATTTTGCAATGAAAGCTAGTTTAGCAAACTGACAACTAAATGTTCCCAAAAAAAAGAAAAAAACCCTCTTACTAAAATGACTATTTTTAAGAAAAATGTCTCATTTTAAGGACTTATTTTTAAAAATGGAAATTTGAGGACATCAAGAAGATCCTGTCAAAGTTTCAATTTCAGCAAATAGTTATTTTCCATTAAATAAGCATTCCCCTGGAGGATTTTTGACTGGCTTAAGTGTACCATCCTGTGGCATCAACACCCACACCTGCTATGGAGCTGGTCTGTCACATGCCTGCTACCTCCGCGGGATAACAGTGGGGTGAAGCACCTCTGCAGGTACATCTATGCAGGCAGTTCTGATTCCACTTACGTCACTCACATCCCCAGTGGCATCAGAATAGCTGTCTCTGAAGAATATCCTAAATGTTACTGAACCAAGGGTGAGTTTACACGGGCAATGGGTGAGGGATCTCCTCTCATTAAAATGACTTGGCATGTGCAGATTGACACAGCAAGGGATCAGCTCTGTGATTGAGCTGGTCCTGCTGAAACCCAACCCCAACAGTATCCACCTGCACACCTTCTGGGCACAAGCCTGGTTATCCTGCTGTGAAACATCCCCTCCTGGACTATCATCTGAACATCACATCTCCCTGCAGATAGGGCAGAATTTTCCCCAAGATTGCTCTTCACCTGGATATTTAATGCTGTATGAAGTCATATATGGTAAAAGAAGCAGGGTCATCGAACAGATTATTCCTCACTTCCCATACACACTAACGCTTTTTTCCAGTACCACGGGCCCTTTGTTTGACATTCTGCAATACAGGGAAGTCATAGTGCAGTCCACTGGGTGGGAAATCATGAGACTTTAGCTGATATGCTAATGACATCCACATAAAAACAGTGAGTCTAAGACACGAAGGGAAGAGTAACTAAAATTGCTCACTACAGCCTTTGATAATGCAAAAATACTTGGTTGCTTATATAACTGATGGTACAAATTTTCACAGTGAAACATCCAGAACTGCCAGGACTATTTCTGTCTTATTATGGCCTTTGGAAAACTATTGATTTTCTTTCAGATGCATCAAGTTGAGCATCCAACATACATTCTTCCTGGCCAAAATGGTTTGCCTGAAGATATTTGAATATCTGGCTCATTAGACTGTGCACTTCCATGATCAGCATAGAAATCCAAGATAGAATAGACCTCTTTTTGGTCATCCATCCCAACCCTTGCACTGCAGAATTGTTCTCTCTCCTTCCTATACACTTTTGAGTGTTCTATCCAGCCCAGTTATAAATGCCTCAGATAATGGTTTCCCCCTGGAAAACTGCTCACCACCAGTGACCACTATTATTATGAACTGGGACTGGGATTACATCCAGTTACAAGAAGGGAAATTCAATGCAATACACACAAAAGGAGAACGGAGGAAGCAGCCAAAGAAAAGCTATGAACTGAATACAAAGAGCCTGTGTTTCAAAGTAAAAGACCCACCGCTTAACAAAAGAGTATAATTTTTGAGACAGCAGCTATTTCAGACAATCAGAAGGTAATCTGGACCTTTAACTACAAAACAGAAATTTCTCAGAGTTGGGTGGTTTGTTTTCCATCAACTAAACGTCCTTCAGCAGGTAGTAGGAGTCTTGATGAAAATTCAGTGGCTAAGACAGACATTTTGAGAGCCTGATCTTCAAACTGTAAAGTTCTGCTTCCAATTTCACCTATCTGAATTCTAGGAGAGATTTCTTTCTGTTCCCCCTACTTCAAATAATAATAAGGATGGGGAATTATTTTTAAGAGGCTCCTTACAAACTGAAATATGAAGGCGCATTTCTAACATCATTTTTGAGACCACCTTTATCCTTCTCAAATTATTTTCAATCTCTATGAGGGTTTCAGCAAAACAATTCAAAATGCTTGTCTCCACTACCCAGTAATTCAGGGCTGATTTGTAAATCCTTACATAATGTTCACAGATTTGGTAGTGTGAAACTACTTTTTTCAAATGTTTCTCCTTTCTTCTATTCTTTTCCCAAGACTTGTTTAATTTAACCAATCAAAAATCCATTTATTTCTGATTTGAAAATTAGTTAATGCAAATAAAGGCTGGCTGACATTTGCAAATAATTTGCAAATGCCCTAATAGCCTGCAATCACTACTCTTTCCTCTTCCGAAACCGCATTTACTCGTGTCTCTGTATGATTGATTGTGTGTTGGGTATGTACTTTGACATACATTAAGAAAGTATGATATATTGCTGCTGGTGTGTATGCATGCCACATATTAATTATTATTCACATGTAAAAGTTTTGGCTATGTCTACATTGGATCCTACTGCAGAGACTCCTTCAAAATTAATGATGAAGATACCTGAAAAAGTTCTTTCTACACAGCAAAGACACCAGCTGGGGTCAAAAATACAAGGTAGCCACACTGTACATCACTATGCCTAATAAAGCCCATGTGCACTAGGTTCTGGTTCTGTGCTTTATTGATATACTGTATTTCTTCTGGATCCAGTACAAATATTAGTATGGGCAGATCATACCACACTCCTTTGCAGGGGTAGGCTTGTCCTTCATTAGTCTACAGTCAGTGTTAAAAGATTTGCTACCTTATTTCTGCTGCAAGAAAAAAGCAAAAGAACCACAAGTCTTATTAAAAAGCACAACATTAAAGACCTCGGTTTCTACCTTCCCCCAACTCTTCAGTTCTGAACTAACCTCTCCCCCAGCATCATCAAGTGCTCATTTTCTCTCCTTCTGCATATATTTTTGAAGCTACTTTAATCTTGAAGCTAATCTTAAAGCTGGTATCTACACCTTCCGTGGTAGTAGCAGTGCTGGTCAAGTGATTGCTAACATTACTGATGTGGCACTTCTCCTTTTTTTTTTCCTTTTTCCTTCCTTCTCCCCAAGAGGAACTGCAGGAAAAATATAGGATATTTTGGTTTGAATCCTGATTTACATGGTTAACAGTTTCAGTACCAGTTAAAAAACCACAAGGTTACATCACCAAGTTAACCCACAATTCTCCTGCAAAGTGCAGTAACCCCCTGATCCTGGAGAAGGTGGTTCAACAGCAACATTACCCTAAGAACCAGAAAATTTCAAGTGCCCTTCCATTGCAAGCATGAGGACATCAGACAGATTTAAACGCATTAGCTCAGGTACTGGAAGCTGATTTACTGCAGTGGCACACAGCTCTCTACATGTGCTAATTTAAGTTGCTTCTCAACTAACAGCTGTGTCCTTGCAGTAATTGCTATGACTTTTATCCATTGTTTTCTGGAGTCTCACTGTAAGAGAGGCCAAAGTGGAATCACAACCAGATTAAGACACCCACATTTTGGTATGTACATACAGGTGTTTAGGTGTTAGCTATAGCTGTCCAAGCCCCCAAGGTAAGTCAGCAGAGAGGTAGTCAGTGCAGTCAGTGGAATTTGCAGGCTAATTCAATCAGCTCCAACTTACAAACCTAGAGCTTGACCAGGTTTCCAAAACTAGGTGCATCTCGATATCTGAGATATCTCAATATCTGAGATATCCAGGGTTTATCCTGGAGCAGCAGGTATGATCAGGACCTACAGAAGAGCTACGAACTTCTGAAAGGCTGGCTGTAGGCAAAATGGGATGCTCTTAAGAGGACTGGATTGCACCTGAGGTGTGTTGTTATGTATGTTTAGAAGTGCGCCACCTGCATCACTTGCCATGATTTCTTTACTATGTTGACTGGGTCTTCACAGACTACCACGGGATCTCAGACATCCCACATGCAGACACCTACAAGCAGTCATGTATGTTAGGTGTCTTAAGACATGAAAGTGGCTGCCACTCCTGGTGTGTGATTATGGAGCACATCATATGGACGAGCAAGTTCGCTGCTGTGATGACCCTAAAAGATGGATGTAGGCTTCAGCCTGTACTGAGGCACCAGACCACAGCGTGTTCCCATTCTGGTGCACAGCAGTGTCTAAGTACACAAATACGAGAGCTTCACTCTTCTCCCTTCCTTCCCACTCTGTTGCCCAAGATCTTTACCAACCTCACCTCTGCAAATGCTCACTTAGTTTTAGGCTGTACTACAGAAAAAAGTACTCCCCTGTTCCTGTCCTTAACATGTTGCGTCCTGTGCCCCACCAACCAACATCTACAATTTGCCCTTCCTTCCTGATGAGGTCAGGCAAATTTTGCTTTGTGTCCTTATGTGGAACAGCCTAGCCCTAAATACAAAGGATGACAGGCAACAAGGGTACAACATCCACTGGCAAGTGGGAAGGGGTGAAGAAGGACATGAGTAACCAAACCCCAATAACGTAGCACCTCCAATTAGACTCATCTTTGTCAGTGAGGCTTAGGGAGGGGTGTCAGTTACTGGTGGCTTGGTTTCTTTCTTTCCTCTCTTCAATGTGAGACCCGGGTGCTAGGCAGCTGGTGTGCTGTGACAGCTGCTTATCACGCTGTTCATAATTGCCCCATTGATACCCCGCACTGCCTCTGGCTGTTTGTTGTATCCACCTGTTGCCTCTGGTCTGAGCTCCCAAACCCTGTGTTACAAGGGCTGTTGCTTTTCAGAGTGCTCTCTCCAGCCCTCCAAGACGAACCTCCACGTGCTATCACAAGGTGAGCAATAAATAGTGAAGCACACAATTATCGTAGGAACAGTGCTGCAGGAGCTGGTGAGGTTTAAGCTAAGCATAGGTGGATTTCTGGTGGAAAGATTTGTCAATGGACATGTTTTATTATGGCCATTGGGCTCATTACTAATGTACTACTTCACCACCTTTCACTGCAGTAATGTCAATGGAAATTAAAAAAACAGTAAGAAAAAAAAATACATTTATGATGGCTTTGTATGTATTTTTTTCTTAAGTTCCTGTGTCCATATATTCCCAATAAGGGGGTCTGGAATATTTGGGTCTTCAGATCCATGGAGACTTCTAAACACTGCCAGCTCAATGACTGATTGCACTTGAGATGGGCAATGACATTATAAAATGTTGTGTTCCATGAAAATAATAGTTCCTTTTTTTTTTCCCACTTCAGCCAAGTTTTCCAGAGTATACTATTCAAAATTATAGAAGAAAAGTAGTTACTTTACAAAGTATCTGCGGGAGACACTAACTCCAGTGGTCTTACTGTCTGCATTGCATTCTCCAGTTTATCAGAGAGGGAGGTGCAAAAGCTGGAGGTTTTTATAGAATTTGAAGCTTCACAGTGACTACACACAGTTTACATGAAACAATGAGGAAACTAAGATTCAGAAAATACTGAAGACTTAATAGAAAAGCTCTAGTTTGTTTCAGATGGTAAAGATATGAACTTTTTCACAGAGCGTTTGCTCATGCCAGCATGCACATACTGTTTATCAGAACATCATGTTCCCGAAGAATTTGACCTTGACTGTGGTTCTTCCTGGGTTACAGAGGCCTACAGAAATGAAATCTAAAGTAATACAGAAGCACAGAAACTCTAGATCAGAAGGGATCTCTGGAGGTCATCTGGTCCAGTCCCCATTCAAAGCAGAAGTCACAGAAACTAGCTCCAGTCTTTCCCTAGCTGACTTCCAAGTATTTCCAAGGACAGAGACTCTATACACTTTCTGGGCAGCCTGCACCTTGACTGTGAAAAAAAACCCCAAAACCTAAACCTAATATTTAATTTCCCTTGCTGCAACTTTGCCTTTTAACTATGTGCTTAAAAAGACTGAAAAGTCTTTACATCATCTCTTATGAAGTAAAGCAGGATTATTCACCTGCTAGTTTAAAGAACCTGGGCACAGAAACATTATTACAAGGAACAAGAATTCAAGCAAAATTTTAGGCTGATTTCCCAAAGAAAAGAGGTTCACAAGATCACATATTCAATGTCTTTGTGTCTGTTCCCCACTAATACTTTCTGAACTTGATAGTTTGTTTCATCCAAGTATGATGGAAGTGTAGCAATCTCAGATGTTAGATTTCTACAAGTTTGATGAAAACCGTTGTGTGGGTAGATGAGACAGACCATTGTCAGTACTCTCATTGACAGAAAGCTGCAATTTGAACTCAATTGTTATTAGATACCTGAGGATCCACATGGCACAAAGGCATTCTGAATGCCTCAGCTAAAAGAAAGATGTGATCAGACGGCTAGCATTGTATTAGTCATCAGAGAATCCAGCCACGGGATACAAATCCATAGGGAACTAGGCTTCATTAGTTCTGCAGCTCATGAAATGCTTTTGGTTTTTTACCTTTACTCTTATGCTTCAGCTGAGTGGTCATAAATTTCTACAAGCAAAAAAGCTCCTTCATATAATCTCCCTTTATATATCATCCTTCTCTAACATGAGAAAGAGAATGGCTAAGAATAGCTGGTCAGATGATTTACTATCACAATTTTCTGCGGGTATATGGGATTTCTGGATGTCACTCAGCTGCCCTTAACAATAGCAAGGACACAATTGTTTCCATAGTAATACTCATTCCAAAGGGGTGAAGGTGTGTGTGTTGGGGGGAGAGTACAAAGCAAGTGGGAGGCACAGCTACATAGACTTGCATAAAGGACAAAAATCAGATGCTACAGAATTTGATTCTGCGATCCTTGCTACAGAAATTCCTCTTCTAAGGTTAGCTTATTGCACTGGATCCAGCAGAAAACTGGCTTGGGCAAGTGTGCAGGCTAAGACACTTTCACATTTTAGACAGTGTAAATATGTGGGAAAGCCTTGTGTTTTGTCTCTCTTCTGTCTTTAATAACCACAACTGCACCACTGCTGAAGTGAGAAGATATCCCAATTTTGTGGTGACAGAATAATATACCTGGCCATACTATTTCATTTCTTAGCACAACAGAAAAGTGTGGTCCCACAGGCTAGCCTCCTAACTAACCTAATGGTCTAAAACAGATGGTGTCTCTGTGTTGCTCTTAAAAGTAGTTAACCAAGTAACAATTTCCTGACAAACAGGCTAAATGTGTCTTACACCTTTTCATCTAAAAATACCTTCTGAACAGAGAAATTCTGCTGCTGCAGCATCTGTCAGGGCTTTTCTGCTGCATTCTAGTATTTTCGGTCACCCTAAAGGAAATAAGCATTGCAGAAACAAATGAAAGCCAACACTGAAGTAAACAAAGCACTTCTGCCTCTTTTTTCTATGGTTTAATAGAAAATGATCATCACATGGTCTCCCAGCTGCAGCAGGAGAAGTACCCAAGAAGGTTTTAATAAAAATAGCTTTTATAAATGGCTGGGGGAGGGGGGAAATTGAAGAATTTATCCACAATTCCATTTGTCCAAGATGGCTCCTGGTGCCTGTGCTAAAAGCTCTGCTATTGATGCAGCCAGTTATATGACCCTTTGAGCCGGAGCCAGTACAGTTGAGCAGAAGATAAGCTCAGGCCTCAGAAACAGGAAAAGGGCATTGCAACGTAGATAATAAAATAATCTAGTCCATCTTCTAGTCCTTAAATGATACTGTTGGGGTTTTTTTTAATATTCTGCAACATGAGCTGTGAATCTAAATATTCAGTAGCTATGAAAAGAGCACACTTTATTTCCGGATCTCCTTCCAAGGTTGGAGTTCAGAAGTCAGCTTTCCCTAGCCAACCATTGAGGATGCTTCCAAGACAGTGCTCTCTCAGGAAGACATTACGCTGTTGATTTTCCTTGAGATAAAATACGTCTTCTGGTCCTGATTTTTTTTACTGTTTTCTTCATAAAGTGAATTGATTCTGGAAGCCAAAAGCCCCTTCCCAACCACAAAATGATGCGAGAAACTCTAACTCTTCTCAGCAGGGGGTTGTGCCAAAACGCAATGACAGGAGGGCTGCTTCTTCTAAATGCCCGTCCCATCAGTTGTTTGCCCTGTTCTCTTCCTTACGTTAATTCTGCAAGGTGAGCTGCATGGGCTGATCCCAGGCTGATCTGTGTCCAGAACCTCACTGCCATTAATATGGATTTGTTTTCCAGTTGGTTCAGAGTTGGTGTGGGCCTGTGAAGTGATCAGCTCTCAGCATCCAGTTCCCCCTTGCCCTAGTAGAGAAAATGTTGAGTGGGCCTGAGCTTTGTGATTTGTGTTTTGTTGTTTAAACCTGCAGTTGTAAAGCACACCCACACACCCCCTCTGCTTTACAGAGCAGAAAATGCTAGGTGACCTCTCCATCACAGAAGCGGCACAAGATTTAAGGTGAGTATTCTGAAATAACAAAACCTTGAGCTGACAGTGCTTCCGTGACCAAAGTGTTTTATTAAATGAAAACAAGCACGCAAGTGTACATTTTCTGCTGAGTACTATATGACACCATATGAATAATTTGTGGGGCAGGAAGGGATGGCATTAGCATCTTTGACCATATGAACAAATGTAGCCACAATAATTGCAATAATTGTAGAAAAGGCATAAAAAAGCTGGCAGAGGCAAAAGAAGTAGCCAGACTGTCTCTTGAGGACCAGACTGTGATACAGTCGGAGGGCTGGCACAAAAGAAGAGAGGGAAGTTTGTGTTTCTTTCTACTTTGGAGTCACTGTTTGTTTCTCACGAAACGCAAGGGGAAGCAAGTTCTCCAGACTCAGTACACTTCCCTGTGCTGGGCAAACTGATGGGAAGACCCAGCCTGGGGAGAAAGGGGAGGCTGAGGGGAGCCTTAAGTACGCACACCCCCGGAGCACAGATGCACCAGTGCACCAAACAGAGTGTGCTATGTTAGGAAAAAGACCCACTGCAGTCCTCTGCATCCTGTTAGCAGTGACAAGAAAAGTAGATTATGAGCTACCAAGTCCCTTTCCCTTCTGCAGCAGTGACAGAACAGTGCACCTTTCCCTAGGATAGCACTTATGCACTGCTACTTTCAGTGCTTTTCATCATAGCTGGGTTTTACAGTCATTAGGATAGCAGTTGATCTCTTTCCCTCACCCTCCAATAATGGCCTCATTTATTAAGTGCCCTACAAACACATATACAGAAAGAGTGCCTCCTCTGCACAGCTGCATCTCTGAATGAACTTGAGCTAGAAAATGTGTAGTTCTCATCCAAACTCCTAACTGTTTCTCTTTTCTGGAACTGAAGATGTATGCCACGCAGACTGATATATACAGTCCCTATTTAAAAACTGAGATGATAGGTTATTTTCCTGTCTAGTAGGAGCAAGGAAAATGCGAACAAAAGTCAAGAGAGAAAACAAATCTGTATATTTCCATGAAAGAACCAATCTACTTAAGAGTCATCTTAGGCTGTGTTTTCAGTTGGGTTTTGTTTGTTTACTTGTTGGTTTATTTTGCCATACTGATGAATGATACCGATTTGCATCCCACGGAAGTTGCAGATACAATCCTATGCCTATTTCCATTAAACACAACATTCAGAGCACCCATCACTTGGAGACCTTCCTGACTTTGATGCCTCTGTACACTAGCAAAGGTAGAGCATCAGGAAAAAGCTTTGTCATCTTGTTTTTCTCAATTCCTTCCTTTCACCACATAGTTGTTTTGTTTGCTTATTTATTTATTTATTTGAGGAACCCTTTTTTTTTTTTTTTACTTTGCTATGCATATTTATAATGAAAAGATGATCTGTGTCCTCATTACTGCTCTATTGCTTGATGATGAAAAAACATGTTAACAAAGGAAAATGCTTTTCAGTCAGCTCATAATGTTCTCTGCTGTTCAACTGGGACTGAAAAGAGTATGGTTTAATGAAAGAAGGTGAGAAGGTGAAAAAAAACCCTAATGAGGGTGTTTCTCTGTATTGAAAGATCACTTAGGAGCGGCAGCAATTTCCTTTGTGTTAGAAAAATATAAAAAATAAGGTTCAAAAGCAGCATCCCCAAGGTCAAAGAGGCCCATCCTCTCTAACACAGTATACTTGCTCTCTTCCCTGACCACCTTTCTCCACCTGGAGCATCATTTTGTAATTTTAGGATGGTGGAAAAGAAACTGCTGTACCTCAGACATCTTTTAGCTCTGAAGGAACGTGCAGAAATGCCAAAGCAGGTGCTTAAAGCTGCATACACCATTACTGGAGCAGCACATGAACGCTTACCTAGTTCTGCAGCCACAGATTCAAACTCTGCAGAAAAAGAGACTCCAAAATCATGATCGTTAAGCTCAAGAGATTACTGCCATTTGCTCTGGAGACTCGAGATGAAGAGTGAGTCAATACCAAGCCACACTGAGCAGAGCACAAAGTGCTGAATGGTTCAAAGCACAGAGCCAATTAGAGTCGCTGAAGCCAGAAGGCACTGCTCTGAACGGGAGCACCATGTCATGGGTTCACACTGAACACAGCAGCTTCCTACCAGTGTGCCAGAGCTGAGACTTGAGCATCAGAGGGAGACTGAGAAAGGAAGGAGGAGGGGACTGTGGACTTCAGCCCAAAGGAACATTTCTAACAGTCCTTCCCCAGGCATCAGCAAATGTGTGACGGGCAACAGATGTCAGATAAGCAATTCCCCGCCTCTGAAACTGGGAAAGCCTTTGTTTTTGAAACACAGGTTTCTCCGTAGCAAGCGCTCACCAATCTTCTGGTTCTTCTTTTCTGTCATCTTTGTCAGGAGTTGGTGGAAGGAATGTGATGATACAGCACAGTATCGCTGCCATTAGAGCAAAAGAAGAAACCTTGTTAGTACCCTGCAGTGCCACCCACAACAGAACAGGCAAAACATTACCAAAAATCAATACAGCAGAAGATTAAGCTCAAATGCGTTCTGCCTGGTACGGCTGCTAACATCATGAGTAGTAAACTGAGAATTTTTTAAAAACATACGTATTCTTAACTGTGATGCATGTCGCCTTCTTAATTCATTGAGTTCATAAACCTAAATTACACAGAACAGTGGCTAAATTGGTTCAGCACTGCTCAACTCCTATTTAAAAGGAAAGACAAAGCAAGAAGCTGAAGAGAATAATATCTGGGGAGCAGGATAGCTTCAGGGGATAGCTAATGATGAGATAGAGAGACTTGAATGCCTGCATCACTGGTTTTAATTTGGTTCAGGGGCAGTGGTGACACAAAGTCATTATTGTATGAGAGCTGTCTGTTTTCCTGCATGAGATGAGTTGGTGGTTTTGGTCCATTCCTAGCTGGTGGACATCTACATTACAATAGGAGCAGCACATCTCCCACTCTCCAGCCAGTGGAAAAGCCAAGGTCAGGCTTGGGGAAGGATCAGGGCTACCATGCCACCTGAGCAACAGCCTGAAGTGTGCTGCAGGGACAGCCCAAAACAAGGACATTGCCATGCCTCACCAGTGACATGAACAGTGGCTGCCCACTGGCAGCTCAACCCTTTCACAAGAGACCAACACTTGACTAAATATGGAGCTGGATAATTAGCAAAGCCCCCGGGTAACCCACTCACTTTCATGGGTTCCGTCATTCCCTGGGCTGTGGTTTTTTTCCATTTGCTGGATGGCAGTAAAGCTACTGCCGGACAATAACATTTCTGATTGAGTTTTTATTGTTATTATTTGCAATGTGTTAGTGCCTGGAGGTCACAGACAGGATGATGACTTTGTTGTGATAGGTGCTCACAAACTCCTAGTAGGAGACAGTTTTCGCTTTGATGACAGAGTTTAAATAGAAATGCCTGAGAGCAGTGAAGAGATACTATTATCCTTATTTTACAACTGGGTAGCACCAGCAGAGAAAGGCAAACAGCATGATGTCCTGAGGCGCTGTGCTCATGGAGCTCTTGCTGAATTCAGTGAAACTTGCAGTTTCAGCACTACTGAAAAAAGGGGGAAAACATCACATAACAAGAGGGTCCCAACCTGACCTTGCTTGTCTAATAGCTTGAGGAGAAAACAGAAAAGCTGAAAAAACCTGTTGCCTTAAGAGTACTTATCTGTGCTGCAGCAGCACCAGAACATTTCGGGTCCTCAGGCTCCGTGGTTGAGGAAAAGAAGGCTAGCACAGGAGGTCAAGGTTTAAGGTCTTGGTTCCCAACCTTTTGTCTTCCTTGTTCAAAGGGATTTCTGTTGTGGCCCTCAAAATATGCAGCGGCAGAACTGTATTTATGGTGAAGACTCTCTTCAACTTTTTCCAGAGATTTAATGCCTGTGAAATGGTGGAAGGGCTGTGTTCATCCATGATGCTCATTGCTATCCTAGCAGCAAAGTCTTCTAAACTGGACAGATAATGATTAATCTTTGGGACAAGCAGGCAGTCTTCTGATGCAGGAACTAGACGTAAGACCAAATCTTGTCTCTCATTTAAAAATGATTTAAGAAACTGCCACATAAACATTGTAAAAACCCATTTGCCTGTGGACAGGACACAGGATAAGAGTATCAGAAGCCAGTGTGCTTCCAAACGCCTCCTGGGAGATCACATATGTCTTGTTTGATAGTTGTATCTACCTATGGATGAAGGCATAAAAGTGAGCAAAACCTCCAAGCCCATATGAGGCAGCAGCAGGAAACACTCTTTAAAAGAAGAGATGGAGAAATCTTGAAAGCAGGTGCGGAAATCCGGGTGTTTCTGAGATAACCAAAGCATCTAACCTCATTGTTGTACGGATTTTTGACAAGTAAATCACCAAGCTCACTCATTAGGCACCTTTGATCAACCTAAACAGACAAATAACATGCCTCATAGTTGGAAGACAACATTCATAACATGGCAGACTAAGTTTATTTTTCATTAAAGCATGAAATACAGGTATTTGGGAAAAAAAAAAAGTGACCAAGAGGCCAAGAATTGATGGAATTTGTGATTTAGAAAGAGCATAGGATCACCTGGATTACCTCATCTGTTACCCTCTTTTCTCTTCTTCCTGAAACAAGAACTGAAGGAAATTCCAGTTGCCCTATGTCATGATTTTACCCCAGCCAGTCACTCAGCCACCCCCAGGAGACAGGGGAGAAAATCAGAAGAATAAAAGTAACATTCATGGGTTGAGATAAAGGCAGTTTAAGAGGACAGAAAGGAAGGGAGAATAATAATAAGAATAATAATAGTAATCATAGAGTTTGAATATACAAAACAAGTAATACACAATGCCCAGCCTCTTCCCAAGCAGCAGCCCCCAGCCAGCTTTCCCCCCAGTTTATAAACTCAGCATGGTGCCATACGGTATGGAATATCCCTTTGGCCAGTGGAGGTCAGCTGTCCCGGCTGTGTTCCCTCCCAGCTTCTTGTGCACCCCCAGCCTACTCACTGGTGAGGTGGTATGAGAGGCAGAAAAGTTCCCAACTTAGTGTAAACACTGCTTAGCAACAACTGAAGCATTATTGTGTTATCAGCATTATTCTCATTCTAAATCCAAACCACAACACTGCACCAGCTACTAGGAAGAAAATTAACTCTATCCCAGCTGAAACCAGGACACAATAGTACTGGGGGTGGCCACCTGACTGATGCATTGCTTTGAAATATGTTAACTGAGAGCAATCAAAAGGAAAGTGAGAACTTCTGCTCTCGGGGTCTATGTCTACCCCCAGCTTTTCCTTCAGACCTCACTTTTGTTGTAATTAGTTTTCTCTTGATTGGTAGCAAGGCTTAAAGTGTGAGTAAAGACAAGAACGCATGTAGCCCTCCACTGTTTTAAGTATTTTGCAATCCTGCACTTTAGAAAGGCAGCAGTGGATGTGTGCTGGAATTCCATCATGGGGCTGAGAGCCCAACAAAAAACAGATATTCTAGTTTCCCTAGGTGTCTGGGGTTTAAAATTTTGTTCCAAATCAGAATAGCAGAATTCTTTACCTCGAGAAAGCTGTGGAAAACATTAATTTCAGATCAATGGAAACATGTGATTCAGCTTTTCAAATTTGGTATTATTTCATAATATATAATATAAAAGGAAATATTTTGAAACCAAAACCCATTTTGAAGGAAGAAACTGAAACATTTAGCTTGGAAATGTCAAAATGAGATGTTCCCACACTGTTGGAACATCCCTCCACCACTTACTCTTTTTTAAAATGACATTTTCAGTGCAACCGACACAAGTTTGCAAAGCGTTTCGATTTTGACAGGGTTGCATTTTCCAGTGGAAAGCTGTTCTTTAAAAGGTTTTCCAACCAGCTCCACTAGGAACAGGTGTCACAGGATTGCAGCAACCTTCCCTTTGCCAGACTCCTAAATTAAAAGCAGTATCCTGGAAAAGTGGCTGGGTGTGCAAGGCAGGAGGGGTCACAGGGTGCCCTGCCATGAAGCAGGTTGAGAACCTGGTGCTCGGATCGCCTCTGGCCACCCATGCTTCTTGTCTCCTGTAGAACTGCTATGCTTGTGGGCTGAACTGGCAGTAGCAACTGTGGGGGATTTTAGGGGGAAAAAAATAAAGCCTCTGTGTGTGGGCATGGCTACATGCTCAACACTGCAATTTCCCTCTTTACCATCTGAGTAAGAAAGAAGGATTACCCCAAGATTGGAGTAACGCCCAGTTCAGGATGGGGATCTTCAGCAAGCCATGAATGTGGAGGTGGGATGTGCAGTAACACATGCCCTTAAATTCTCTCTGTGGGCTGATTTTAATCCGGTGATGTCCACTGGGTGTGACTTGCCTTTGCCACGGGGATGTGTCCCTCCACGTGGAAGAGAAGTTTAACCTGGTAGGTTCACCCTAAAAGCAAAAGAACCCAACTCTTTCAAAGAATTAAACGAAAAGTCTTAGCCCTCTGAGAAGCCGGTATGTTCTGAAACACATAGCCAAAGAGAAATCTGTTCTGATTTACTGCAGTGTTAAATAAAGTTCTTTTTATATACCACCATCCACTTCCGAATGACCAGACAGACTGACTAATATCAGAAACTCGAGCTGGGCACAAATGAGTTAGCCTTTTTTTCTTTTCCACTTTTCTCACAGGAATGCCATTTGAAATAATCTCCTTTCTTGTTAATTTAACGATTACCATCAGAAAGAGCCAGCGGCAGAAAAAATATAGGCAGTAATTTTGATCTTGGAGGCTCACTGTGGGACTAGATGCACGGAAAAAAACTGGATTGTGAGAATGGGTCAGTGCTCCTTGGCAGATGCACTTCCCTGAATGGAGCCCTGAGATTTTGGGTGCCTCAGGCCTTGGGGACCCAGCTCAAGAGACCTTCAAGAGGAAGACTCGCTGTCAGATGGCAGACACACCTTCGGTTGGGTACTCCTGAAAAATACAGCCACCCGAAATCTTTAACACTCACTCGTGAAGAGTTGGGTGCTTTTCTTCCTGAGAAAGGAGGAATATGGCCTATTCCTTCTCCATGACTGGATGTGGTAGATAGACCAGTTGATTTCATTAAACACTATGTCAAATGATAAATATTTATCATGATTCTGTATTAATATGTGTGAAGACAAATACATATTTATGGCACTGCAGAGGCAGAAGCATGCAGAGCAAAGCCAGCTGGATATTACAGCCTTTAGGAACCAGCTGTTGAATAAAGCCCAGCTTTTACGGATTTGCCCATTGCCCATGGCCTTTGGAGCCATTTCATCCCTCAGAGATGAGGGATTCCCCAGTATTTCTGAGGGAAGTCGTATAAACCCCAAAATACCCAAGACAGGACTCAAGAAGCGTGAGGAAAAGCGAAATGAACGATGGTAAAACTCTGGCGTTCCATAGCGAAAAGGTTCAGCCTTGAGGGTAGCCCCGCGGGCGCGGCCACAGACCAATACCACCGGCCGCCAGACCCCACAACTCCCGGGTGCACCAACGCCGAGGCCCCGGGCCGAGTGCGGGGCCTGGCCCCGCTCTCCCCACGCCACGCCGGAGTGACCCCTGGACCGCTCGCCTCTGCACCGGCGGGGCGGAGGGTGCGGGCGGCCGCGCCGTGCCGTGCCGTGCAGGGCCCGTCGGCGGGGCAGCGCTGCCCCCCGCGGCGGGGAGGCGCCGTCCGGCTCCGCGGTGCGGAGGAGGCGCTGCCGGCCGGCCACATTGGCTGGAGGCCGCGCTCCCCGCTCGGCGGGGCGCCGGCACGACGGGGCTCATCACGGTTAATCACCCACGGCCCCAGCGCCTGGACAGCGGCGGCCGGGCTGGCGGGGGCGCGTGGCACGGCCCGGGCACGACGGGGCGGTCGGGGCCCGCTCTCCGCCGCCGCCGCCCGCCCCCCCGCGTCCCTCCCCCGAGGCGAAGTTTAGCCGCTGCGGCCGCCCGTGTGCCCCAGCGCTGCCCGCGCGTGCGGGGCGCCTCCGCCGCTGCCAGGGCCGGGACAAAAGGCACACGGACACGTGATGGGAGACGGGCTTCATAAATGGGACCGGAGCGGGGCGGAAGGCGGGGGGGGAACGCGGCGGCGGCGGCGTGTGCCGGAGCCGCGCCAGGCGCCCCGTGGCTCCCGCGCTGCCTCCCCGCGCCGAGGCGGCGGCGGCGGGCGGAGGCGGCGGAGGAGGGCCGGGGGCGGCGGCCTCGGGGGGCGGGCGGCACATGGAGCGGCGGCAGCGGCAGGGCGGCGGAGCCCAGCGCACCGCCTGAGCCGGGCGAGCGAGGGCGGCGGTGGTCGGAGAGGAGGCGCCGAGGGGAGGCAAGCGAAGGAGAGGCAGTCGGGGGGAGAAGTCTCCCACCTCCTCCTTCCCCTCGCCGGCACCGCCTCCTCGGCGCTCCCCAGTGCCGGGGTGCCCGGGCGGGGCGGCGCTCCCGTTCCCTGCCGGGGGTCGGCGCGGCCGGAGCAGGCGGGGGACGCGGCCGGTGCCGTGCGGAGGGTAAGGACGGCGCGGGGCGGAGGGGCGGGAGCGGGCGGCGGGTGCCCCTCGGCCGGGGACCAGGTAGCCGTCGTCCCCCTCAAAGTTTGTTGGCGGCGTGGGTACGGGGGGTGCTGGGGGTGACACCGCCCGCCCCGACGGCAGAGCGGCCGGAGGAGAGGTGGCTGCCTGCGGGCGCATCCTTCCCCGGAGCCTCCGCCTGTCGCGGTGCGGAGGGGCCGGGGGAGCGCGGGTCTCGCCTCTGCCCCGGGCACGGCCCCGGGCAGCTGGGGAGAGCTGGCGGGTGCTTCGGGGCCGCCCGGGAGAAGCCGGTGGCCCGAGGTGCGCGGTTCGCGTTCGCGATCCCGGGCAGAGGACAGGGGGACTCCGCTGCCCCTCCAGGGGAGCCCGCGGTGGGCGGGGGTTCGGGGAGCGAGTGCCGCCGTGGTTAAGGCGCGTCTATTCTTCTGCTTACGGGGCCGGCGGCCTCCCGGGTTCCCACAGGACCTCATCTGACATCGGAGGTTTCGCCTCTCGTCCTTACCCATCGGTGATGTACAGCGGGTGGCATTCACCCCGGTTTTCCTGTGCACTTCTCCTCCCAAAACTCTGCCGTTGAGGCTGGAACCGAAATAAAAGGCGGTTCGTGATTTTTGTGCGCAGTGATGTTCCGTTAAAAGATGTCACTTTAGGCATCCAGCATCTTCAGAATATCCCAGTAGGGTTTTTGGTTGGTTGGCTGGGTTTGTATTTTTTTTGTCTGAAATTTGGAGGTCTGGGGGAAAACAGCCGAAAAAGAGTGAGCTTTTTAAACTTCACGCAGTGTTTGTCACGCGAAATCTTCAGCTGTTGAGAAATAATTAAGAGTAACCAGATGGGCTTATTTTAAATGGGCATCTTTTTGTCTCAAAGACGTCTGCAAATCTCCATTGAGAACACCCCTGGATGAGGTACGTACCAAGCCTTTGGTAGGAGAGAGCTCTTTACTGCGTTTTCAGTTTGGTTAAGTAAAATGGTGTCAGAAGATGAAGTCCATAGTTTTCTTCTTTCTCTAAAATTATCATCAGTGTTATTTTCTGTATGGCGGCAAATGATCATATGAACAGTTTTGTTTGTTATGTTTTTTTCTTTCAGAAGATAAAGGGACATATATAACATAGACCCAGATAGCAAAATACTCCTTCTTGAGTATCTACAAGTTTTTTTTTTTAAAATACCCGCAGTGTGGCTTTTTTAAACTGTTAAAGATGTAGTAATGTTTCTTTCTGTTTTTTCCCCTTAGATGTATCATCTTGTTTTCATTGTTATTGTTCACCTTTTCTTAAAGGAATATAGCATTTGCTGCTGGGGTGGCATTGCTGTTCGTGTGTACCAAAATCATGCAAAGGATCAGAATGTTATTTAATATAATATTTAGTAACTATATATGCAACATTGCAAAAATTACTTGGGTGTGCTTAATGCTTTCGAATTACACCTCATACCAACTGCCACCATGGGTTTTCTCTTCTCAAGAAAGGAAGAAAAACATGTGACTATAGTAGGAATATTTATTATGCAGGCAGAGTTTATTAAATCAGCTGTAAAAGAAATGAACGTAACATCTTTAACAGTTTAGAAGATGAATGTGTAATTCCTGATTTGCTTGAGGTTAAAATTAGTTTTGTAGCAACCAGGAACAGCTTTGCTTTATTATCTGTTGGTCTTTGGAATGAGAGGCAGAACCATTTGAATAGAAACATTTTAAAGCAGAATTGATAAAAGCAATTATTCTCTGACTGAGCCAGCAGGCATCTATTGCCAGGAGGAAAAAAAAGTTGGCTATGTAGAGATATCAGCTATTTGCTGTGAATTTAACTCGTTGACCATTTGATAACACCTAAATCCACAGTAATCAAATCAAAATACCTATAAAACTCAAGGTGAAGGTGGAAGTAGGTTATAGTACCATGAGGATGAGCCGGTGGGCGCCTTTGATCCTAGCTGTTGTTCTTTGGTGAATTATGTTAGCTCAGTGGCATAAAGGACCCCATTAAAGGCTTTCATGCTCTGCTGAAGGAATGGCAGGTCTTAGCCAATGCAAGCCTGCCTTTTCCTTTCTCCTTTCACAGGTTTCTGATTGGGCAATGGACGTTTAGAAATTTTATAACTTTTTTTTAAGTAATTTCTGACTTTCAGCCTTTTGTGGCCATCCCAAAATGCTTGGAGACTGTTATCCCATTGGGAATTTTGGTGATGAAAGTGCTATGTGCTAAAGTGAGAGCTGGGATGGCTTTCGTTTATCCTGAGTAGAGGTAGGTGAGGAGGTTAAGAGGCAAGGGGGAGTCCAAACCCAGATATTAATTTAGTATTGCCCAAGATTTTTACCAATACGTCGCTGGTTGTGTAGGTCTCGTCCACTATCTTCCACTCACCTAGTTTCTTTACTTCTGCATGTTCTAAGAGAAATTACTGTAACTTCTCCAATGCAAACTTTGTGACCTGTCTCTGGTCATGCAGTTGGCTACCTAGGCATCTGCAGAATTCATTTTTCTCAGTGGTGATTGTTCTTCATTTCTCTGCAGATGTCTATGTTGGCTTTATCTGAGTCTCCTGAAACAGTAAATGATTTTAGGTGTGTTTCACAAATATTTTAGGATGAATGTTCTACAAAACCACTCATCGACCATTTAAGTGAGAATCTGGAGGTTTTTCTCCTCTCTAATAGCAAATTCACACACTCTGATGCTGATTTAAAATATGTACTGTGGGCGACCCTAACACTGGGATTTGGCCAAGTTCAAAGCAGCTGTGCAGATGGACACAGAAGGCAGAGGGAAATAGACCCTTTTAATCATAACAAGGCTGCTCTTATTTTCCTGTCTATAGTGGAAATGCATGCCAGCCCCTTGTACTTAAAAGCAAGCTTGCAAATGTGCCAGAATAGACAGCAACAGCATTTGTTATTAATGCAAAGTTAAAAATGTGACAACCCGTCTTCTCAGTACTGCTCTTTATGTCTCCATATCTAGACTGTACTGCTGCAAAAAGTGCACATCCGATCGCTGTTGGTGGGATGAGAATTCCCCCCCTCCCCAGAACTCAGGCTCTTTGAAAGTGCATGGCTCTGTTAATGATCGCTGAAACCAGCCACAACCTGTCCTTTTGAAATGGTTATAATGACTTATAAATCAATTTCTCGTTAGAAAGAACTTTTTTTTTTTTTTCCTTTTTCCCGAAGGTGCCATTGTTGCCCATGAAAAATGATTGAGTTTGCAGCATAAGGTTGGAGCACATTTTATTCTGCCATTTGTGCCTCATGCAGGGGCATTATGGTGATGCACACACCAAGCCCAGTTCTGCCTCTCTGCAGTAGGAACATCCTTTTTTCATCAATCTACCCACATCCAAATTACAGATAAAATAGGTACTTCACTATTCTGTGTGTTAGTATAACGTCACTCCTCATACTTTGGCTGAACTGTTGGTGAAACTGGATGTTTTAACATGTTTCAGATGTTGTCTTGTTTGTGTAGATTGGGGCTGGATGGCATCAAATAATAGCTCATCCTGTGTTAACCTGTTTTATGGCAGTTGTATAGTCTTAGGAAAGGTGTGTTAACTCGCTGCAAAGTACTGAGCAGGAGCACTTTTGCAAGGGATACTGTTAGTTCCCTTTCAGCCCTTGCTGGAGTCATTTTCATCTTAATGAATTTTAGGAAACCTCTTAAAGTTTGTGCTTAGGGGCTTGGGGAGCTCCCATTGTGATGACTGTGTGAAACATGCTCTTGGAAGTCACTGGGTTTAGTCAGTTCTGCCTCTATTTTAAACAGTGCAGTACTGGAGTTCAGACTATGCACATGCCTGGAAAATTAGGTGGCATAGGTTTGGAGTGTGTATGTAAGTACCTGTATGTATATATACACATGCAAAGTAATTTTTACAGGTTCTCAGTGACAGATGTATTCAGTTTAGATTCCTGCTTTTCCCCAGGAACTCTGCTTATACAGGAATTCTGAAGACGTTCACACTGAAGATGTTCAGTGTCACACTGAACATGTTCACTGAAGATGTTCAGTGGTCATCTTGCCTATATTTTTTTGTACCTACACTTCTAGCTTGTTTGCTTGTCTTCTGGCACTGGGAATTTGTATTTATGCATGACAAACACTACTGCAACGTTCGTGAGACTTTACTTGTTCCTCTAGGCATGTGTATGTGTTTGTGTATGTCTATCTGTAAGCTTATGCATAGAAAAAAAAAGACACACACACACAAATAACAAGTCATAACTCATCACTCAGTATCTTTTAACTGTTTTTCCAAATCTGGTGTAATACTGGTTTGAGTGTCTCTGCAATTTGTTGCTCTGGCTACTCAGATATCAGATTCTACTGTAATTCTTTCTCACTTCTCCTCTTCTCTCCCTCTTTTCTTTTTTTTTAAAAAAGAGAAGTATCTGCATATTTCGAAGACATGCACCATTGCCAGGCAATCTGGTGTAGTGGCTTAATATGCTGGCAAATAATTTCACAAGTTGTTTGTGTGTGTGAAGGCAGTATATTTGAATATCATTATATTCCGAATGTAGCTATGGAGAGAGTTGTCTGAGCTTATTTAAATTTTGTGAAAGGCCAGACAGCTCCAGAAATGAAAAGATGTTTTACATTTTTTAATTGGAATGCATATTTTCATCCTTCACTAATGCTGATGGCATGGGACATTGCATTTGCCAAAAGCCGCCTTGTCCTAGCTTATGAGCATGACCAATACTTGGTGGCCTAATAACAGTTTTCGGGAGAAGTAGACTCCTGAGGACTGAGGTAGAAGCGATGTTGCTTTGCAGTGTGTTGCTGACCTTCTGTGCGCTAACTTTCTGTCATTGCCTGTAAACTCCTTTTCCCATTCTGGTGTGTTTATCTGCTGTATGGGTCACTCAGTGGTTCCATTTGAGCATTCTCTCTTCCTTTCCACCTCTGAGGCCTGTACCCTACTTGTTTTTAGTTTTTTTGCTTAAGCAGTTTCATTTTTATTAACGTCCCTGGCCAGATTTGCTCAACTGATCTCTCCTGAGTGTCCCCAGCTTGGTCCCATGTGTCAGTGTGTACAGCACTGTCCTTTCCTCTGACCTTACTGAGGATGGCTTCTCTGAGCCCTTTGCATTTTCCTTCACCGTTTGAATACAGATCAGAAATGGACTTTCAAAAGAGCAAGTTGTTGCCTGCAGAGCAGTGGGTCTGTTCTCTTCTTTACGGTGAGATCTGAAAATCCCACTAGCTATATCCTTCAGCTTACAGAGCTGTCTCTGAAGTTCGCATAGCTTGGAAGAGGAGGGAGGTTTTTCTCCTGTGGGTTTTCTCCTTCACCTGAGCTGCTTTCCCTAAGCTGATCACAAAGGCAGTTCTTCTCTGTCCTTAAAATCTGCATCCCTGCCTCCCATGGCCTCCTTCTATTTGTGTCTCCCTCTCTTTCCTTGTTTGCTCCCATCTGACCTGGAGATGTCCTATTCCCTGTATGAGGACAGTAGTTACTTCTCCTGCCAGTCCCCTTCACACCATCACTTAACCAGCATTACCTTTGTTCTCAGCATTTCCTGGTTATTTCAGAAAGTCTTGGATTAAAACTTGTTATGGCCACAGTTTGTTGCAGGGGTTAGGAGGAGGCAGACATGCACTCTGTGCAGTTTATGAGTGTTCTCCCTGAAGCGTGATGGTTTTGCTACCTGTCTCCAATCCTGACTCTTCTAAAAAAGTTCACTAATATTTTCTGCTGCAACAAATTCTTGACCTTTTTTGTTCTCCTCTGGCCATTACCTGGAAGCTGTTTTCTCTGACTGTATTTATTGTATCTTTTTTTCCTAATAAATGTATTTTTCCCCCCATTTCCATCCTCTAGACGATATATTCTTCTGGGGACCTTTAGCATTTAGCATCCAGTGGAGCCTGGGTCTTTCATGTCCTTCTCTGCTCTTTCAAATGACTTCTCTCCCTCCAACTACATGTTGTGTGTTAAGCTGCTGTCTCTTCTAGGTACTTCTAGGAGACTGAGTGTTCAGCCCCCATCTCTTTTGCACCTGGCTGGGCTTCTCTGTCCCCATTTAACATTTGTGTCAGTTCTGCTCAGCAGTAATAAGTGCCTGCACCTTTTGACATTAGAGAATGGCTAGAAAAGAGGCTGGAAATGAAGCAGTTTCTGTTGGAATATTGAAATCCAAGATAAATCCTTTTTTACTTTTGTGAAAAAGTTTGAGAGTTAAAAGTTGACAAGCTTAATGAGCTCTCTTCCTTTTCCTTTAAAATGTAAATACCAAAGCATCGTATCAGACTTTTCATACTACCTGCTTATTCTACTTTATTGGGAAATACGTCCCTAAACTGGAGCTGATAAAGCAAATACAGGCTCACTCTTGCTTTCATCTGAGCCTTTCAGACTTCAGCAAGCCTCTTCATCCTATCCCTAAACTCTGTCTTTAGATGAAATTAAGATACACAAAGTAATCTGTGAAAGACCTTAAAATCCCACATTGTTTTAAGATAGCCACCTCCACCTTCCCTCCTTTCTCACAAAAGCCATGTATACCAGGTATCTGTAGTTTCCTGTTAACTCCCCTTACACTCCTCTTGCTGGTTTGTGACTTCAGTACTTCATCTTGTCTCCGACTTGGTAGGAAATGTGTGTGTAGGGGGTTGTATTTCACAAGCTGAGGGGTTTCGAGTGAACTCGGGAGCTTTGGGGGTTATTCAGAGGCAGATGGGGCAGCTGTCCCCACTTTTCTCCCTGCGGCTGGGTGGCATGTGGGAGATCCTTGTTTGCTTAATTCAGAGACAGGGCTTCAAGCTAAGCCTCTCACTTGCCAGGTGTGCACCCTGCCTGCTGGAATATCAGTTAGTGCCTTTATTTCTGGATGTTTAACTCTCAATCCAACACACAACAGCTCGAGCAATTTAGAGACAGGCAGCAGAATGGAGAGGCTGCCAGAATGCTCACCTGGCTCACAGGAGAGCAAAGTTCGGGTCCTTCACCTGTGCCAAACAGAGCAGGACTTCAACATAGCTTTTGAGCCTCTCTGATGTTAAACACGCATGTATGCCCTGGCTGTCCAGGAGGTAAGGCACAGCCCCTTTTGACCTGTGCCTGCAAGTCACCTGTGCTAAAACTGGTGCACACATCTCCCCAGCAAAACCTTGGAGGGAGGAAATAATGTTACTGTTTTTAAAAAACATTGTTGGCCACTGATTAAGTCTTTGTTTTGTTTTTGTCATTCAGATTGTCAGCTGCTGGATGCTGGGGGGTGTCACGTAGGGGCAATTTTGCCCCCAGATTAGAACCTTATCCTGCTAGTGTGCAAACGGTATGTTAACTGACATAAATAACCATGTAGCTATGGTTTCTTGATAATTAGGGTTCAACTTCCCAAAGATATCATCATGATACATAAGAACATTTGGTTCAGTACTTGCATGCCCTAGTTTACCCCACAGCTGGTAGTGCCTTGTTGTAACTAGAAGATAGCATCCTTCATTTGCTTCTCTCCTAGCGTCTGTGCTCCTTCCCAATCCCTCACACAGAGAAAATTCCCACTGAAGTGAATGCAGGTTTTCCTGAATTAGGAGTGAACAACATATTTGCCATTTATAGCTTAGGAGTAGCACAGTGTTTGAGATGGAATAGTAAACCAGTGGTAAATAGGATAGGGGTAACATTGCTTTCACATCGTTGTCAACACGTGTTTTTTCCTTGCTTGGTGTTACTGAGTCTGAAAGTGCCATTTCTCAGACTGTGCATTTCTTTCTCCAAGGCTTGGAAACCTTGTTCTGTCCTCGAAGCAATATTGTTCATCGCCATATGGGATAAGGTAATTATTAGCCATATAAATTTTCATTTTATAGGACAGTTCTAATTCCTGGAGGCCAACAGTTATTATGGTAGATCTCATTTCTCTCAAGCTTTTTCAGCTGACTACACATGAGTATAAATTACTGCTGTTTCTCCCATGGTAGTACTTCGTGCACCCAGTTTGGTAGGAGTCCCAGTGTACTGGGCACTATGCTAACTTATCAGAAGCCCTTCTCCGAAGGACTTATAAACCTTATAGTGTGTAAGCAAGGAGAAAGCGTTTACATATTTTTATGCATTCAGAAACTTTCAATTATACCCACTTGTCCTTTAGCCTGTTCTTAATTAGCTGTGGGGTATCATAGAAGAAATGTATAGGCATGGAGATCAAAATATTTTCTGAAATAGAAGCTAGAAAGGTTTGATTGTGCATTTCCCTTCCTTGTTTTGATTCCTTTTCTTGCCACATAAACAGTTTTGCAGTTATCAGTAGCATCATTGTATTGCTCATAATTACTTTCTGAGGAAGAACGCAAATATTCACTGTTTCTATTCAGGCTATTAAAATTGCTCTATCAATCATCCTGGGTTGAAAATTATAATAAATTCAGCCCTTTTTTTAGACAATGATAAAAATGTTCCAGCCTTCCCTCTCCCCCAGAACAGCAGGAGGAGATAGGCAATAGCATTTTAATGAAGTCACGTTCTTGTTCCCTGAGTGAACTGGTCCTGTGGACCAACAAGAAGTCCAGGGGAGGTACAGTTCTCCCCTGGAGATGAGTTACCAGCCTTTTATGTGTTACATATTTTATATTTTACCTAAGGGGTCTTTATATTCTGATAGCATCTGAGCTTCTTTTAAGGCTGTATGTAACCACACAGTGGAGAACAGTAGTAAGACTTGCCCCCTCAACTCTCTACTAATTCTTTCGCTTTGAGGGCAAAAGCTTACAAAGGTGTGTCTTCGGCTGATGTTTAACACCTCGTATGTTTGAACCCCCATAAACCAGACTGGAGAAAAAAGGGTTATAGGAAACTAAATCCAGGTCTCTGCAGGCAGCTAAGTAGTGTGCTTGTAAAAGCCACTCCATCTAGTGGCAGTCACTTTGCACAGCTGGTCTGGCAATGCCCATCAACAGCCACCCGTTGGTGAGAGAAAAGTCTAAACGTTGTTCAGCTATGGGTTTTCTGGTTTTGGTCTTCAAGATAAAAGATGCTTGAAATTTTTATCTATTGTTTAATCCTTATCCATAATCATAATTCATTACTCACTGTGAATTGCTGCATGCAGTCATGGAAATCCATCAGAAATTTTGAGTGCCAGCATCAGCACGGGCTCTTCCACATCTGGAATCAATATTTCAGTTCTTTTTAAAGCTGTTTTAAAATGAGTGAGGTAGTAGAGCTCATTTAAGCATGGGACAAAGCTGAGAGCTTTGGAGACTCAAAGGCTCTGTTGGAAATGTGGATTCTGGCAGGGCAGGGAGGGTCTTCATTTACGGAGCAAGGAGCCTCTCCCTCACTGCCACCCTGCCCATGAAGGGACCTTGCTGGGGTACGTGGCCATCAGCACATCCCCATCCAGAGAGGAGGGGTCTTCTACGGAGCTGCGAGAAGCCACAGAGGCTCATGGTGTATTTAATGTAGAGGTGGTCATGAGTCTTTGACAGTATGGGTTTGGTTTGCGTTCAAGCCAACTGCAAAGAGCAATGTGGCCACATGGTGTGGTGTGTCTTGTTTCCTTGGCCAGTGACTGCTTGCCACTCCAGGTTTCAACAGAAGAGCTCAGAGCCAGAACTTGTGTGGCACTGACACGTGCACCTGATCAAACAAAAAGACCAAGAACCAGACCACTGCTTCTGCTGTTGGCTTTTCAGTCAATGTCAAATTGTGCAACACCTCAGACTGGGACCCTCGTGATAACCACAGTGCCAAAGGTCCAGTCTTAGTTTTACTAGACAGCCATGGAAAACTTCACTGGTTGCTTCGGTGTCCACAGAGTTTCAGTATTGTAACTTATACTGACTGGGACAAGCTAGTATCTAAATGAAAATAAACGAAATTCCAGTAAAGTGCAGTTCCAGATCAGGCAAATGGCTGTTTTACTGCAACTTTAATAAAAATCAACTGCTACTCGAATAGGTGCATGCACACATACTGCTAGAAATTTCCAATTATGATATTCCCAGCAGCAAACAAAAACAAAATTAATGTCAGCTGCATCCCCCAAAGCCTAAGCTACACCACTAATGAACTCCCAAGTACTCTCAAAGAAAACTCTCTTTGCAGAGACAATAAGGTGGAAATTACTGTAATAATCTCAATGTAAAAATACAGAGGGAAAAAAAAAATCATTGACATTCAGAGCAAGACTTGCCTCTCCTGATCCCATTAACCATGTTGTTAGCACAGCATATGCATGCATAGTGATATTGTCACATAACTCACTGCCACCTTCAAAAGAGCACACAGGAATTCGTGTTCTTTCATTTGTATTTCAAACAAAGGTAGGGGTTGCACGGCAGCTTGCACCTTATTCTGAGGAAGTCTGTGCTTAACATGACTCCAGCAGGGACCAGCTACTTCGTAGCAATTTGTTTGTCTGTCTAGCAGAAGTGCTCAGTTGCATACAATTTTTGAAGCTTTACTCAACCATAATCTTCTCGACATGGGGCTGTGTCTTGAATCATTAAAATGGTTGTCTGTCTTCTGTCAGAAATAAGCTGGAATAACAGAGAATACGACAGCCATCTTTACATGTTTATAGAAGTACTTGATTTATTTAATAACTTTTTTTGATAGTTTAAAATTAGTAACACATTTTTCACTTCTGATTCTAAACTGGTGTTAATAATGCCATGTTTAAAGTTGCCAGACTTCACTCAAAGCAGATTTGTCAGTTGTCAGCAGGGTCATTTTTGCAACATAAAACATCTGCAAATTCTACTAGGAACAGATGTAAAGCACCTTCTGGTAGAAGAGTACCTTACGTATTAGATGACTGCTGTTCATTTTTAATGTGTACTTCAGTGGCATTTCCCTTCCTCACTGCTCACACTCTCAGAATTAAGTTTCTTAATATTGTCTGTCTGTCTAATAATTAAGTTGTTATTTGCTGAACAAATCATGTCAGCAAAAGCTGACACAGCCAGTATGTGTTGTGTATTGGACCATACTGGTAAGGGTTGTTTATACTTATCTTTGTTTGCAGCACTGGAGTTGCAGTATCTTCTGGAATTCTAGGTTCATCTATTCCCTTTAACACTTGAATGTCCAGGCCTGCTGAATCAAATGCAAAACTTTAAAGAACTATGGAAAAAGTCTTGAGTATTCAGATGCTGTGTGTAAGGCAGTATAAATATCTCAGCAGCCAAATGATCTCCGCTTCTTTTGGAAATGCTCCTGATTTCTTCTGGTTTAAGTACTGGTATTGTTGTAGAGAGGAATCCTTTTCTTCTTTGTTTTATTTTTCATGGGAAAACTCAGCTGAGGTACCTGTTGTGCATGTCCCGTCTTAGGAGTTGAGGTGATCAATATGCTGGGGTTTGGCAGATAACCTCTCATGGCCTTTCTGGCTCTTTATGGTCAGTTGTGTAAAGTGAACAGGTTAAGTCTATACCCACTTAACCTGCCTATATATAGCATCTGGGATTTCTTGAGTGTCACAATTCCTTCCACTCTAAAAGCATGAAGAATCTTGGGTTTGCGCCTGTTGCTGATGCAGTCATCAAGATGTCCTCTATCAGATGCAGAATAGCTGTAGCACACCGAAGCAGTGATTCTGGCTCTTATTTACATTCAGACCACTCTCAGCCACTCTGGCAGTGGAAGGGGGCCCCAAAGCAGATGTTCAGTACATATTCAAGGCGTGTTACGTGGGCAAAGTTATATAAAGGAGCACAGCATAAGAAGAGCTATAAGACCTGTCTTACATATTGATGCATGTAAGATGCTCAAATGCTGATGAGGGTGCTCTCCCAAGGTTACACCCTGCAATTAACCACTATCTATGAGCAAAGGCTGGGTATGATGGGACTCAGGGCCACTGGCTTCCAGGGGACCTTCTGAGGGGACAGAATGTTTTTGAGGGTGTCCCCCAGTGGAACGAATTACATTTCCTTGCTTCTCGGCTCCTGGTCCCTTTTGCCTGGAGTTTTGGCCAGAGCTGCGCTCTGCCCCAAGCTTGGTGCCATGTTTGCGTCAGTTAAAGCTTTTGATCTATGCATAATGGGTCACACTGATGCACTCACTGACTTAGCAGTGCTAGTCACCTTTCCTGAAACTGTGGACAGGGCTGCTTAACAACCTACCTCCCCCATATAGCCCAGACATCCCAGTAGCTTTGGTTTGCTTAGCAGAAGGAAGAAGTAATGAAGCCTGTATTTGTATATCAAGTACTGTGCTAATAAATTTGCAGTAACAAATTCAGGATGTTGGTAGACCTCAGATTGCCGTGACAGGGTAATGTGAATACACAGGCATCCTGGATGAACTGTGAAACTTACGAGTGCATGGCTCTTTCCTCGTTTGCTTTCTGTTATCAGGTTTTCAAAACCCTTGGTGCCTTTTGAAAGAAAAGTAGTGAAGCCTGATGATTCAGTTTAATGCTGCTCCTGCAGTGGCACTTGGTACTTAAATGAAGCATGCCCAAGGAATATTGGTCTGCAGGGTACTTTGCAATCAGAAGCCAAGTTCAGATCTAGAGAAAAATATCTTTCTAGTGGAGCAGCTCAGGTGGTTTTGATGAGAAATGAAAATTACTTTCCTGTGGAATACTCAATTCCATGTGCCTCTGTTTTTCATGTCACTTCTTAGAGTAATTCAGTTCTTGTGAAATCCAGGTGATTTCTAAGTGCTCAACTCACCTTGATTCCCACAGGTGGCAAAGGCTAGACCTGCTAGACTGACTACAAGAGAAAGGTCGATTTTGTTTGACACAGTTCAACTAAGTTGTTTGTGGAGTTTGTCTCCCTGTTTATCTTAATGAATTTTGATCTTTTCCCCTTCTAGGATTTCCTCCAATGCATTTTTCCTTGCCCCAAGTCTCTCTGAAACCAACAAGGCTGGGGTTATGAAGTCAATCCTAGATGGCCTCGCAGATACAACTTTCCGAACAATCACAACAGATCTCGTTTACGTGGGTTCCAATGATATCCAGTACGAAGACATGAAAGGCGACATGGCATCCAAGCTGGGATACTACCCCCAGAAGTTCCCTCTCTCTTCCTTCAGGGGTGATCCTTTCCAAGAAAAAATGACTGCGGGAGAGGATCCCCTGTTAAGCATTATTCCCTCAGATCAGGTCAACATCACAGAATTTTACAACAAGTCCCTGTCCACGTTTAAGGATAATGAGGAGAACATACAGTGTGGGGAGAACTTTATGGATATGGAGTGCTTTATGATCCTGAACCCCAGCCAGCAGCTGGCCATTGCTGTGCTGTCGCTCACCCTGGGCACCTTCACGGTCCTAGAGAACCTCCTTGTCCTGTGCGTCATCCTCCACTCCCGAAGCCTTCGGTGTAGACCCTCCTACCATTTCATCGGCAGCCTGGCTGTGGCCGATCTCCTGGGCAGCGTGATTTTTGTCTACAGTTTTGTGGATTTCCATGTTTTCCACCGGAAGGACAGCCCCAACGTATTCTTGTTCAAACTGGGTGGAGTTACAGCCTCCTTCACTGCATCCGTAGGTAGCCTTTTCCTCACGGCAATAGACCGGTACATATCTATACACAGGCCACTAGCTTACAAAAGGATTGTTACCCGACCAAAGGCTGTTGTAGCGTTTTGTGTGATGTGGACCATCGCTATTGTAATAGCCGTTCTTCCTCTGCTTGGCTGGAACTGCAAAAAGCTCAATTCTGTTTGTTCAGACATATTCCCTCTCATCGACGAGACATACCTGATGTTCTGGATCGGGGTCACCAGCGTCCTCTTGCTGTTCATTGTCTATGCCTACATGTACATACTGTGGAAGGCTCACAGCCACGCTGTTCGCATGATTCAGCGGGGCACGCAGAAAAGCATCATCATCCAGTCTACGGAGGATGGTAAGGTACAGATCACTAGGCCTGACCAAACTCGTATGGACATCAGGTTAGCCAAAACTTTGGTCCTTATCCTAGTCGTTTTAATCATATGCTGGGGCCCTCTCCTAGCCATCATGGTGTACGATGTCTTTGGCAAAATGAACAAGCTCATCAAAACTGTCTTTGCCTTCTGTAGCATGCTCTGTTTGCTGAATTCCACAGTGAATCCCATCATCTACGCTCTGAGGAGCAAGGACTTGCGACACGCCTTCCGCAGCATGTTCCCCACCTGCGAAGGAACCGCACAGCCCCTCGACAACAGCATGGAGTCTGACTGCCAGCACAAACACGCCAACAACGCGGGGAACGTGCATAGGGCTGCTGAGAGCTGCATTAAGAGCACAGTTAAGATTGCCAAAGTTACCATGTCTGTCTCCACAGACACGACTGCTGAAGCGTTGTAAGTCAGAGACTTCTCAGACTTGTGAGAAAAGGAGTTAGTTTAGAAAATAAAAATTTAAGAAATCAACAACAGAGAAAACCAAACCTGTGGCTTAAAGTGTTTGTACCCTCCTGTAATATTTCTTTGGTTTGTCAGTGTAAGCTGAGCTATGATTGTGTTAAGAACATTACCATCAGCCAGTTCTTCAGGTTTTACAATTAGGGATTCAAGCTAAATTTTCAAAAGTCTGTTTCTCAGAAAGTGTTTACTGAGTAATAGTATGTTTCCTGAAAGAACACAGAGAAAATACCAGATTAGCAGTGGTTCCTTTTGGGGTGTGAAGAAAAATGGTGAAACCTAATTGAAAACTAATGCATCCTAAACCAATGCCATCATGTAAGAGAAAAAGCCTTGTAATCATGCTGTTCATTTCAATGTGAAGTGTATTTCATGTCTGTAAGTAATAGGAGTTTTTAATTTTTTCCAAAAGCGGCAGTGTTGAGTTTTAGAGGTTTTGTAAAACGTGTTGTGTCCCGTGAATTGTATGCTGTTTTATTCTGTGTTATTGATATTTGTCTGATTAAACAAAGTGATAAGGTAGACTTCCGTGGAAATAATGTGAAACGTGATATGTAAACCCCATTGAAAACACTTACTGTGTTTGAAGAATTCCTATGAGCTGTTTTGGAAATTTTACACTTTTAGTGGTCTTCTGTGGACTTAGAGGAGAGGCTTTGTGTTGTTCTACTAAGTTATTTCCCCACTACCTTTTACTTTCACACGCATATGAGAGTGACAGCAACAGAGGAATAGAGGAGGAATATAAGAGAGGAATGCACTGGTTCAGACTTTTAAATACCACTGCATTTATACAGAAGGACATTTATGGTTGTACAGACTATCGCCCTGCTCTTGGGCATTGCGTGAATACGAACACTGAGAATTGAAGGTCCTGGATATTGGCTCCCTTAACATGCAGCTGGTTTTGAGCCACGTGCTGGTGCTGGACCACTGAAGACAGCATGCGTCAGACTCAATGTGCGATGTTATCACTGTGCAGTCGATGTATACTTGAATTGTGTTGCATTCCTGTATCCCAGGTTTAAGCAGATGTGGAGCCTGAGATGCCAAACTCCTGTCTTCGCTAAAAGAGGAGGAAATATTGTCAGACTTAGACATTTTCTTATTGTGTGAGCGTGTATATAAATAAATATCTGTGTGTGTACGTGTGTGTGTGCGTGTGTAAGTATACTAATCAGTGTGAGTCATGGTAGCATAAGTAAGATAGGAGACTGACCAAATGTAAACTGTATTTCTTGTTGCACGCTTTGCACATGAATTCTGTTTCTAAAATTGAGTTCTTCCAACTGATTGATTACTGATGAAAGTACCGTATTGAGAACATCCTGATCCACTCTGGGAGGTGTATCCATGTGCTAGAGGAAGCTGTCTTTCAGTTGTATTTGGGAATAAGGGGAAACAAGAGGCAGAGCATGGCATGAGCCCACACTAACAACTGCAGTGGCTGTAGATGGTGTTCCTGAAAACTGAGAAAGCCAGAAATAAACGATAACATCTTTTAAGGCCATCAGTATTCAAATCAGATTGCTTAAAATGAGGTGAGTCTCACTGTGAAACCAGGATACAGATGACAAGGTTTGACACAATCAGCTCTGAGGAAGAAGTTATTGAAGGAAAATGACTGTTCGGTAGCAGGATTGTTTCTGCAGCCTGGGACTTTCACAAGGAACATGTTACCAGATAGTCTTTGAGGCATGGATATTCTGTGATTCTGTTCTGAACCGGAAGGTCTGGTGTCCTCCTCTCTGCTGCCTTTCTTTTTTTTTTTTTTTTTTTTTTTGACTGTTTCCTCACTCTTCTTCTGGCTGATTTCTGCCAAAATAGCTGCAAAGGAGGCTTAGCCCGTTGGCTGCCTGATGCTTGCCGCAAGAGGGTGGCTCCCTCCATGGCATCGGGTAAGAGGAGCCAAATCCATGCTGCCCTGCCATCTGTCCTTGGGGTTACATAGGGAGAGAGAGGGGGATGGCACCCCCAGGTCTCTGGCCTCTGTGGTGTCTCCATGGCATTTCTGATACCTCAGTGCAAGACAGAGAAGCAGGTGGCACAGGCAGCACAGCTGATGTCAGCCAGTGGCTCTGTGGGGATGTTAAGTGTCTCCAAGTTCAGGCTTGGTGAGGGGTGGCACACTTCAAAGATCTCATGAGGCGAGCTGGAAGACACAGAGGTACTTTCCTCCTCTGCTCACCTCCCCTGCAGCTTACTTGAGTGGTAGGACAGGGCACCTGGCTCTCGGCGGGGCCATGGCAGTCAGCCAGAACTGGCAGATTGCAGAGGATTCCCAGAGGATGTGCAAGTCCTCCTCCTGAAAGATCTTTCTTGCATCTAGGTCTAGTCCATCCTAAAGCAGTCCTCTTGGAAGAGGGTGGAGGAAGCCTATTTGAAATGTAAAGGTATTTTAAGAGCCATTTTTGAAACTGTCTTCTTGTGAATTAAATGCAAACTTAGTGGACTTTTGTTGTGCATTCGAGTTCTAAATTTCACATGATCAATCATGGGACAATGGGGCTGTCTTGGCACTTAACTTGGTGCTTACTGATATAATAAGAAATAGCATCCTGTGAAATGTTACCATCTATCATCAGTATCTTCGTTTGCATAATGAGTTTTTTTTAAGCTCTGGGAACTGCATCGGTTCACTTGGAACCATTTATTAAAGAGGTGGCAACAATTTCCCTACGTGTTGCATACTAAGTAGAACAACTCTTAAATTAGAAATATCTGCTGCCATTCCAAGATAAACTGTACTTAAACTTCAGCTTTAGGTATTCCTAATTTGCAGTTGCCTACCTTCACTTAGTGATAGCACAGCCAAATGATACTGTGTTCCACAGCCGCCCACACCATCATCAACCAACCAGCGATAGTTGCAGTTACGTATCTGTACCGTCTCCAAGTCTCACATATGTACCGAGAAGACCATCTATGTCACGCGTGTGCAGAGTTAGATTCTCAACAGTCCAATTGTATATTTGTATAATATAATCTCCTCGATGCTGTGCAATCACTATCCACATCTTCTTGCACTGGCCTTTCAACGAAAATTTTAGTGTGTCTATTGTTAGATAGACAGCGCATTTTACCTGCTGTTATTGGGCTGAATGTATGTAAATAAGTGAAAAATACAAAAAGTCATCTGTTCAAGCAGTGGCCTAAAAAGTCTGTAACTGTAGACTAGGACAGTTGTTGAAGTTGCTGTGACATCTCAAATACTACCTTTGATAAACTGTTTACAGGGTTTCTTAGGATGCTGTTCATAGTGAAAGGAAACTTTTTGCTTGTGATAACATAAGGTAAAGAAATTGGATTACCTGAGCTTTTTATTTCCAGTGTTTCAAAGTGGAGAACATAACTCTTTATTGTCTGTAAATCTAACATTATTACTTCCTCTTAGAAGAATATTGTATCATTAGATGTTTGTTTGAGCTGGTAACATCCTTGCAACTGCTGCAATATTTTTCATTAGCAACCTGTATAATAGTTTGTACACAAGTACTGTTCAGATTGTCATGAAAAGTAGCTTTGACCATTTACTTACCAGTAGCAGAATAGTATTTCTGTAAGATTTCCAGTGTATTCCTACCATATCATATTTTATTTCTATAATGTAATTAAACTGTTATTTATTCAAGGAGAAAAAGTATTCTTCTACTTTTTTGTTTTCCAAATTTTGAGATAACTGAGGAAGCCACGTGATGATGCTGCTTCATCCTACAATCTGGTGCTCTACGTTTTGTTTATAAGTTTGTCTGTCAGATTCTGAAACAACTGCTTAAACAACTTGACAACAGGTTGTCAAGCTTTGTGGGTTTTAATTGTACATTGATATGTTTGAAGGAGGAGGTAGATTATATATTTTATATTTGTGTATTCAGTACTATAGAGACAAGAGAGAAATTACATAGTTAAAACCAAATCTCCTGTTTCATTATGTAGGCAATTTCCCCTTTCCTCTGTATTAGCCAAAATGCAATAAATCTCTTTTGCCTTCCTCAGATGCATATGTTTGCACAGAGATGTCACATTAAGACAAACCCATATACTTCAGAAAAACAAAACACAAAAGAGCAGGAGAAAGGAATACAAACTAAAAGAGTGCTGCCAACAGCAACAATGACCTAAGTTAGTTATTGGTGTAAATGTAATCAAAGACTTGAGACAAACAAGAAGTTAGTCTAGTTTCGGATAGTGGCAATGGGGCAGAGTTGTGGGTTGGGCGGGTGGGTGAGTGGGGGATGATGAAGTGGTCCAACAGGGATGGAAACAAGCTGTGCAGGGAGAGCAGGCTCAGCCATGCCACTGCCTATGGGGCACATCAGAGTGCTCCCGCTGCTGCTCATTCACAACTGAAAGGAAGGGTTGAAAACAGACTTAGAGTGTCTCTGAGGTCTCACACGCCCAATCCAAAGCCCACTAAATGCTGTAGAAAGGTCCCTGCCCATTTGAAAGGATCAGTTTTCCATACTACTTAATCTCAGATTCATGTTTCTTGGGCAATTTTCCCTCTCCCCATTTGTGGTTTAAAAACAGTGGAGATGCTTAGTCTCTAAATTGGAGAGACATCAATTTGATAGATGGACCACTCAGTGGATGAAGAACTGGCTGGATGGCTGCACACAAAGAGTTGTGGTAAACGGCTCGATGTCCAGTTGGAAGACAGTAACGAGTGGTGTCCCTCAGGGATCGGTATTGGGACCTGTCTTGTTCAACATCTTTGTCAGTGACATGGACAGTGGGACTGAGTGCGCCCTCAGCAAGTTTGCCAACGACACCAAGCTGTGTGGTTCGGTTGATACGCTGGAGGGAGGGGATGCCATCCAGAGGGACCTTGACACACTTGTGAGGTGGGCCGATGCCAACCTTATGAAGTTTAACCAAGCCAAGTGTAAGGTCCTACACCTGGGTTTGGGCAATCCCAGGCACTGCTACAGGCTGGGCAGAGAAGAGATTCAGAGCAGCCCTGCAGAGAAGGACTTGGGGGTGTTGGTTGATGAGAAGCTTAACATGAGCTGGCTTCAGTGTGCGCTTGCAGCCCAGAAAGCCAACCGTATCCTGGGCTGCATCAAAAGAAGCGTGACCAACAGGTCAAAGGAGGTGATCCTGCCCCTCTGCTCTCGTGAGACCTCACATGGAGTATTGTGTACAGTTCTGGTGTCCTCAATATAAAAAGGATGTGGAGCTGTTGGAGCAAGTCCAGAGGAGCGCCATGACGATGATGAGAGGGCTGGAGCACCTCCTGTATGAAGACAGGCTGAGACAGTTGGGGCTGTTCAGCCTGGAAAAGAGAAGGCTGTGTGGAGACCTCATAGCAGCCTTCCAGTATCTGAAGGGGGCCTATAAGGATGCTGGGGAGGGACTCTTCCTTAGGGACTGTAGTGGTAGGACAAGGGGTAATGGCTTCAAACTTAAACAGGGGAAGTTTAGATTAGATATAAGGAAGAAGTTCTTTACAGTGAGGGTGGTGAAGCACTGGAGTGGGTTGCCCAAGGAAGTTGTGGATGCTCCATCCCTGGCAGTGTTCAGGGCCAGGTTGGACAGAGCCTTGGGTGACATGGTTTAGTGCAAGGTGTCCCTGCCCATGGCAGGAGGTTGGAACTAGGTGATCTTAAGGTCCTATCCAACCCTAACTATTCTGTGATTCTATGATTCTATGTATTGAGCATGTCCTGAGGCCTTGGATCATGGTTGTGCCACAATATTTGTATTATTAAAAATTAGGTCACTGATGAACAGAGAAAGTCTTGGCAAAACAAAAGCAACTAGAAATGAAAGATTAGCTCGTAATCTTTAACGGCATACTACATTTAAAAGAAGAAGTCTGAATATTTCTGCTGAAAGGTGTCATTTCCGAAGCAGCCGGGAGACAATTCCCACTGTATTTGCATGCTCACTAGAAAATAACAGCTATACTGCCACAAACCGACACTTCCTCTTGATGCTAACACCTGACTGCCCTTGTACATCTATTCAAACAACACAAGAGGAAATAATGACAACTTTCCAAGCAACTGCTTTCCCACACTATACCAGCTCAGGAAGCATGCAGGCAAATAATACGCTGTCAATGTTTCAACTTTTTACATTAGCATCCATTATTGTTTCTGCTCTTCTGACAGTTGTTTAAAGAAGTCACGGTATCATCATGCACACACATCATCAATAAAACATCTGTCTTCAGTGGAAGTCCAGCTTTGGCTTGATTTAAAAGTTAAATCATGATATCTGGGAACAGATTATAAAAGAAGGAAAAAAATAATTTCGCCTGTGTTTAAGAAAGCATAGGGTAGGGGGTTTTATCTGACCTTTTAGAATACATGCCTTCCTCTATTCTGCCTTTCTCCATTGGTCTTTGCAGGTAATGGATATAGTTTTCTTTAAATAGCAGCATAACATATGAAGTACATGATTGCCTTTAACAGGGCTCCATAAGATGAACAGTCATCTAATACTAATCTGTGAAATTCAGTTAGGAGAAAAAGGAATCATAAACCTAAGGTAATCTTAATGACTAGGTATGGCATACACATACTCTTCTATTGCTTTCCAATAAATCATCTTTGGTATTCAGAGCAGCACTTAGTTTAATGTTAAAGCATATTAAGGTATGGAATCCTATCTCAGTAAAGTCCCTAAGAAGTCTTTATTGACTTCAGAAGAAATAATGTCTTGCCCCAGATTTTCAAACTGTGAGTCTGCATTTGGAAAGTGCAATTTTATATTCCATTATATTTGCATTTTTACTGACATCAAAACAAAGATGAGACAGAATAAATAACACCCTCACTATTCATTGGTTTGGATTTGGTTTTTTTACCTCCAAAATAATCTATTTTGAGTTCTTGTGGGTCAATGCAGAATCATAAAGTCTGGCAGGAATTCAATGGACTTGTCATGGGAGTGAAGCAATTTATTTATCCATATGTGTGCAGATGGGGTAGAGAACATCATGAACAAAACTGCTTTCAGTAATGCTGACAGAGTCATTTCCTGGCCACTTGCACTGATGCTGTTTTGACACTGCTTTCCTCCCTTCTCTCTGAATATATGCACATATGTGTGTGCATGGTGAAAATGGCAACACACATATTCAAAAATCTTTCCCCAAAATAAAGAAGTACCTCTACACGTGATGATAATAGTTGTAATAATAATAATAGTAATGATTGATAGTAATAATAATAATAATAATAATAATGTGAAACAACTTCACAGCCACTGATTTCATAAAGGGGAAACCTCTTCTGCCATTTGTAGCCATACCTGGATGGATAAAGCCCTACCATTTCTATCTATCTGAACCATTTCTTCTTTTTCCCAGTGGATCTCACTGAATATCCCTCCAGAGCTCAGCACAACAGATATATCCCACATTCCACTGAGCTGAAGAGAGGGAGAAGGGAAGTGAGCTGGAAACTCCCCAGTTCTTGTTTGTTGCAGGCTGTTCCTGAAGCCACTGTGTGATGCTGTGAGGGTCTCTGGGGACCCCACCAGGATGTCCCTATCCTTCAAGGCAGGGCTTGGTGGTTGCTGTAACCTGGCCAAGAGCAGAAACCTCATCAAGAGGGATGAAGAATAATCATCTCTGGTTGAAACTCTAAAAAGAAAGGATTTAAGACATAGCAGGGTAATGATGAAGAGGTGGCAACCTGCTATGTGTCATTTCTTAGTTACGCAACAGGATTAGGGGTATCATTTTAATAGAGGAACATGGGGAACTATGCAGGCTATGGATCCATCCAGTAAATACTCCTCCCAAACCTTCACAAGGGTAATAATAAATGCTGTAAGGCCTTTCAGCAGCAGCCTGGGGAAAAAAAATATAATTATTGTCTCTACAGTGCTTAACTTGCAACCTAATTCAAAGTCATTTTTAAATTATACACCTACCTGCTACCAATGCAGTCTGAGTAGGCAAAATTAACAACAGGCATGCTCAGTAAATCCAAGGTTTAAAGGTTTAGCTAGAATGTTAATGTCTAAATAGAGTAATACTATCAGTCATGAGAATTACAGTTATCTGCCTCCTTATCTTTTTCTATTTATTTGAGGGGTTTTATTTATTCTTATTATAGCACTGGCAAGGCCTTACAGCTCTGGCAGAAGGAGGGACGTTCTCCCTGCATGCGGTCAGTGGTGCTGCAGCATTGCCTGCAGTAGCAGGGCCAGGGCACCCAGCCACTGCAGAACACTGATCTGGACAAGAAGGCAAAGAAAGAGGATTTGCCAGTTCACAACAAGCCTAGTAAGAATGAGACAAGAGCAAAGTCTTCTGGGACACAGCTCCCTACTGAGACACATCCTATATTCCCTTACAGCTTAGGAGATGCTGGGTGGACACTGCTGCAGGGAAGGAAAGCTTCAGGTTCACACCCCCACTCCCACCTTGGTAGCTGATATGGGCTCCTTGGCAGGGACACGGCCAGAATTGTTGCACCCAAGACTTAGTGCCCATGGTGAGACACTTGCAAAGGGAGCTGGCTTTTTCCTGCATGTGCTTCATCACCCATAAGTGTGAACTGTGCATAGTTTGAATGTCTGTTTTTTTACCTCAAATAGCTCTTTAAGAAAAGCTTCCACTTTGAGCTTTGGTGTTCCTGACATGGGATGCTGGAGCTGATCAAAATGTGGCTATGTGCACATGATAAAACCCACACACATCTACAATCCTTAAGGATAGATTACAGGAAGAGTTGTTTAACAGTGAAACATCATAAAAGACTCAAAAAAAGACCACATTATCCACCTACAAATTGGGCATTTAGCCCAAATAATTTTCTGTGCAAGGGATACATGCACGTAAACCATTTAACCTTGTTTTCCCCTAGGAAAGCTGGGGGTCTAGTTTATCTTAGTTAAAAGAGTGAGTTGTTTCATTCAACACCAGTGCAGGCAGTGGTTGCATCTGGTGCTGGAAAGGACCACTGCTATAGTGACCAAAAGCTGACCTCTTAAACAGGTATCTAAGCTGAAAACTTTTGGGTTCTCTCATTCAAGACATTCGGCTCTGATTTGAGGTGAGAGTGTCCATCATTTCATTTCATTTCTTTTTAATCCAATTCAGAATACCGCTGGGCCCTGTGTGCTGCAGATGCTTTATTTTATTACTGCGGGCATGATGAAGCTACTGGCTACCAGAAGAAAGGACAGAGGGGGCTTTCAAACTCAGTGCCACTCTATTCTTACACTTTTGCTCTTTGCCCTTTCTTGCTGATTACACGAGGTTTTTTCATAGTTGTTTGGGATCTAATCTTAGCTGCTGTGTCAGCTGGCCCCTGCTGAGGCTTAAATCCCTCTGCTGACTATGAAAGTGTCAAGTGAAGTCTCAAAAAGGAACGGGTGCTTGCCTGCTAGAGAGCAGTGTGGAGGTGGGAATGAATGGGAAGGTGTTTCTTGAGGAAAGTGAGCAATGGCAAAGCATGAGAACATAGGCTGATGTACGTTTTCTTTGGTCCCTTGCCCTCTGGCAGTTTGTTCCTTCTCCTCTCTGTGCTGCCTCCTCCAGTGTGCCAACACAAGTGCTTGCTGGTGAGACAGATCCAGCTGAACTGATCCAGCTAAAAAAATAACTTTTATTTTTTCTTTTTTGGACATGTTACACCTGACAGATCGCTTCCATGCTGCATGACCTGGGTTTCAGAGCTGGGAACTGGCACAGGATTTGTCACATGAGCATCTTAACAACTACATCAAAACAGGTTCCTGCTGTGCCAAGCATTTAATGGGACCTCAGGGTCTTGTTGTTTGTTATCAGAACAGTCTAAAAGTGTTCTGCACTTCCAAACAGGAACACTGAGGGAAACTTGAGTTTCAGAGTCCACTGAAGCACCAGAACTGCAGGGGATGCATCTGTGTTCTTCAAAGGCAAAGTCCTCACTAGAACTAAGAAAACTTTCCCCATTCTTAGTGCCAATGACTTTGCTGTCATGAATACAATTTTTTTTTTTAACAACAAAAGTAACCGCTGGGATGGAAAATTCCCTTTGTCTTTTCCTTCTCTTGAAAGATACCTATGCTCTCATTGAATCTTTGGAAATTCCCCTATTGGGTTTTTAAAAAAGCCATAGGTAGATGGGGAGAACATGCAAGTCATTCCTTCTGCTACCAGCCACATGGCTGACTTGCCACGGGCACACCTTGCTCTGGGCATGCCATGATGAATGCCTCTGCTATGGTGAACCTCTCTTCACACAGCTACACAAAGTCCCAGGGCAGACAGGGCGAGCTTGGTGTTACAGTGGCCCTCATATCACATGTGAGCACCCCTTGGTACAAATGCTTATCTCCTCTGGGGCAATCTCTTCTCGCTGCCTGCCTCATGTTGCCCCTCTCTGTACTGCTGTGGCTGTTTCTGTATTGTTACTACTGGGAATAAAATAGTAAGTTGCTAGAAAATTACTAGAAATCGAAGCAGTTAGTTTCTAGTCACCGCAGAGACGCAGAGACGCAGAGACACAGAGAAGTAGAAGGAGCTGCTGACCAATTGGTGGGCAATTGCGGATGCAAACTACATCTCTGGTGCATCTGCAGTGCTCAGGCAGGACAACCACAACAACCTCTTCAGCAGCATGAGCACTCAGTGCCTTCTTGCTCTTCAAACTTTATTTGAATCCCTAACAATGACAATATGAGCACTTGGGAAACGTTCACTCACAGAAAAAACAAGTCAAACTTTGATTTTATAGGCCTGTAATGTTAAAAAAAGAAACTGTCTGGTTCCTTATTAAAAGAAAAATCAATCTTCTGTAGAGGCTGGGTTGGTAAATAAATCGGGGAGAAGCTGCTGTGAATTAGAAAAGTTCTACCACATTTGCAAGCAGAGCGATAGAGGCCAGTCATACGCCAGTCAGTCACACTGCTGAGCTGTGGATGGTTTTACTCCACCTAATAATGGCAACTATATCCTTTCACAGCAGGGCAAAGTACCCCACATTTTCCCTGGGGTGCAAAGATGCCCATGGAAAGGTGGTAGCTATCATCATCCCTGGCAGTCCATACTGTACCTCTCCTCACACTAACATATGTGTGTACCTTGTGTACCCTTCAGCCATCCTAACCTAAACTAGGGGACAAACTAGCCAGACATCACCAGTCATGCTTAAGCTCTCTGGCCAAAGAGGCCTAGACTCAATATTCTTCTTTGCAAGTGCTGAGTTAGTAGCCTTTTTTACATATATTGCTGTTACACCTGGCAATTCATGATAATAGAGGCTTGAGATATTAGCAACGGCACATAAAAAATAAACAGCCTTTATCAAACCATTCCTATGAGGGGAAAAAAACCCCAGCATTGCATATGTCAAAGGCTGCATTATTAGAGCGGTATTTAGTCTGCAGCTAAAAGGACACACAAGCCTTTACTTCTAACTGCTAATTCAGGTCTCCTCAAGGGACTTGACTGGGATTTAAAGGGTAAGTATTGTGGAACAGTCTGCAGAGGAGAGCGCAGTCCCCTTAATGCTGTCTTTTCAAGACATTTTTCTTTCCATTTGTATAGAGACAATTGCTCCAGCTAACCTGCCTGTCCTGTACCCTAGGCAACCTGACAAATTAAAACTAACTGCCTAATCTATCAAACAAATGGTTTGCCCTGTCTCCATCAAAAGTAAATAAATAGCTATCCCCCCTCCCTGAAAAATAAAATGTTTCAACATCAAAGAAAGCTTCTTTCCTGCCTCATCTTTCCCTCTCCACATGCCTAAAGGTAGGCTCTTACAGCAAGACCACAAGAAGACTGAGATCTAAGGACTATCTATTAGCACAAGTATTTTCTCTCTAATCCATCCATGAGCTCAGGGATTCAAGGGAGACCTGGGAGTGACACAGCAAACCACATCTCAACCCCTCTGGTAGGGCTCCAAGATAAAACCAAGCCTTGAGGCTGATGGCTTGTCAGCCAGGGGCAGGTCTTGCAGAGCACTCAGCATCTCCTCTTCCTTCCCTGCTGCCTTCAGCAGCCTGCAACCACAATCTTTGCCAGTGCTCCTCACAGCATCTAACTTTGCTTTGAAACTTTGAATGTATTTGCTGCCTTTGATTTCCTGGCTGGGGATGCATGCTCGGAGCCTACTAATGAAGCTTGAAGAGCAGAGTCAAAGCACTTTCTCAGTGCTGGCTGGCACAGGTGGAAGGAAGCTGCCTGGCACCAGTTGCCATCCTTGCATGTGTGCTAGAAGACAATGCCATGAAACACCACACAGCAAGGACAGGCACAGGGCTGGGGCTGTGCATCTCTGCACAGACGATTCTGCCTGATGCCTTCCCTGCCCTGTACTGCCATGAGCCATAAGCAGATGTAAACCCCACCATATGCCAACTTTAGGCAAACAAAACCTCATTAATTCATTAGATTGGCAGCATCTAATATCTAAAGGCGCTTAAAATCTGTAGCAACCACCATTAGCACCTCCATTCTGTAGCATAAAGGTGTATATGCACTTAAATAGGAGCTCTGGAGCTGCACCCTTGTCCTGGTCTGAAGAGATGGGCAAGGGATGGCTGCCTCAGTCATCTACCCTTCACCTTAGACTCGAGCCACATCTAATCTCTTGCAGCAGCAGCACCGGATTAGGCAGCAGGCACAATGACGGGTATTGCTAGCTGTCCAGGATTTAATTGAACACAGATGGAACAGGCAGCCTGAGCCTGATGCAAAGTGCTTCCAGTCTTTCCTTCTCCTTGGGGCCCACAAGCCGCAAAAACAACAGTGCTTCCCAGTTCAGTCATAAAACTTCCTTAATGCTATTTGCTGTTTGTTTTTTGAAGTGAAGTTTTCATTATCTAGAAGAGACATTCAGAGATACAGCTACTTATCACTAATAAAAACAAACATTAGGTCTGGACAAGCTAGGTACATCAGTGCACTTGTTCAATGGCTGCTTCTTCCTTGCCTCTAGTACCAGATGGGAATGACCACTCAGGAGCCTCCTCTCTGGAAGTACCACTGCTTGCACAGAAGTTGCCAGTTCTTGAGGGAGAAAAACACAACACACCACCACCAAAATGAGATTCTCCATGGTGGATCCTTGATGAACCATGCCCAGAAAGTCCATCTACCACATCACAGTGTGGTTGCTCATTCCTCACCACACAATTTGTACCCCATTACAGGAGGTTCATTTCAGAAGCAGCAGAGGCCAGGAGAGTGCCCTGATGAGTACCTGGCTCCTGGAGAGACACACTGCAGTGTACAGCAGGTTTTCAGCCATCTTGGCCAAGGGAACACATGGCAGCATGGCCCTTCCTGCCAATCTCATGATGAGCTGGAAGGGCAGGAGGGAGGATATGCACCCGGATAAAGACTTTGTTAAGCCTGAGGCTCCCTGTCCTGGGAAGGACAAGATTTAATTTTCAGGCTGTGCTGAACAGATTGAGAAAGCTCATCACCTTTCAGGACTGGACCTAAGCATTGAGTTTATGCATGACTATGTCTTCATGGCATCTGGACTATATACTAAATGGACAGAGTAGAAGGCAGCAGGGCTTTCTCCTGCAGATCATAACCAGACATGTCATTTCTTGTTAGGGAAAATTGGAAAAGGTGCCAAAAAAAGCCATAGAAATGATTTAATGGCTTGAAAAATCTATTTGTCTGCAAGAGACCTAGCTTGTAACATTTGGGGTTTTATCAAAGAGAAGACTGAAAGATGACTCTGTTGTAGCATGTGAACTATTTCCATGGGAGGAAATACCAGCTACTAAAAGGCTCTTTAACCAGCAGAAAAATGCATAACAAGAGTCAGTGGCTGGAAGCTAAAGCCAGACAAATTAAAATGGGAAATAAGGCATATATTTTTAAGCGTTGGGGTAATTAACCACTGGAACAAATCCTCAAGGGAAGCTGTGGATTCTTATCTCTGGAGAATTTCAAATCATGTCTGGATGCCTTTCTGGAAGATGTACTTTAGCCAAAGAAGCTATTAGGTTCAATACGTGGGTAATTGTGTGAAATGTAATGGCCTGTGATATACAGGAAGAACAGATGATCTAATGTTTCTTTCCAGCCTTAAACCTAAGCAGCTATTCATCTAGATGGGAGCCCTGTGCCTATAGCTGACAATTTGATCCAAGGCCCCCACTGCAACATTTATAAAACATGTGAAAAATGAATGTATAAATGCACCAAATAGAATCAAACGATGAATGAGGAGCTAAGGACAAAGGAACACACCTATATGATAATTTGTTTCTTCTTTTTTTATTTTTATGAATTATGTTGGAATCCAATGAGCGCCTGTAGAAACCAGGACTGTGAAGCAGTAATTTACACGGGAGAATTTCAATGAAATGGGAAGATACGAGACTATGTTTGGAGACTGTCAGTTTTCTGCTATAAAATTGCGTTAGTAATTAATAATCTCCCAGAAAAGAGGGAGAGAGAGATCATCTGCTACCATATGTCTATTAGCAGATAAATCCAAAGTGAAAGATATCCCCTCTGGGACTACTTGATGGATTGTATTAAATTTAATGGTAATGGAAGGAATACTGTAATTGGAAGATGCTGCAGGGAAAAGGTATGGTGGGAGCAAGGGAAGGAGGTGCACTGCTGATGCAGAAGACCCCATGGTATAGGAATGGGCTCAGTTCCTGCAAAACTGCACCAAAAGAGCAGAAGATGCTCCATTCCTCATAGGCAAGGACCAGAAAACGCACAGGATTATCTTAGCTAATATGGAAGCCAATCTATATTATCCCCAAGGGAGGTATGTTTGGCAACTGCACTATGGAAAATAAATATTAGAAATGCCAGAATTTTTTTAATCTGTGAGTACATTTCAGAGGAATAAAATGACAAGTTCAATTAGGTTCCTCGAAGCAGAGGAGAGAAACTGATTAATCAGGCATGGAAGTTCCTAAGTAACCAAAACAACTGTGTGGGCTTTCTCCTCTTGACTCATGTTACAGGAGGAGGGTGTATCTATTTGAAAATGGAATATATTTCCACATGCTCTATAAAGGAGTGTCCAAACATATCTAGATAGAAAATGGTCCCTGTTACCTAGGTCTCTCCAGAGCCTCTCGTACATTGTGTGAAGCTCTGGAATATGTACAGGAATTTTAGGGTGTTTTCTTTGAAGATAAAGTGCCTTTTAAAGAATATACGGACTCAGTGCTAACATCCCAAAGGGGCAATATAAACTTCACAAGTAAACTTTTATTGAGCAGAAAGGTAACTGCACCAAATGGCAACCTAGATTAAAATAAAACAGCAACACATTTATAGTGTCTGAAGCCCAAAGGGTTCTTGGAAAAATATCCATGTCTGTCGGAAACACACGATGTGGAGAACCATATCCCTGCAAATTGCCAGCAGAACAGAAAGAGTTACCATCCTCAGCCAGTGAAATATCAAATTATTATTACATCTGAGCTGGCTCTTTCCCAGAGCATTGGATACCGTCTCTACCAGCCTCGGAAAGCTGCCTTCTACAGATGGGCTTTTTCAGAGGTGTCATACACCTCACTGCTCAGGGGAAGAGACAAACAAAAGCCAACGCATGTGACACAGAACTGAACTGTGCAAATAATATCACGCAAGAGGATGCATCCTCATCATAAAGCTACAGGATGTCTGCAGAGAAATTAAGTTTTCCAGTTTGCTCACTTTGGCTGAAGGGTGAAGAAGGAGGAAGGGAGCCCCCACTAGTCTCAAAACCCTCCTGTTTTGAAAGGGATTTGGGGGTCACTTTTTATGTCATTTTTGGTGAAAGCTGGTTGAATTTTACCATGACAGCATGTAGAAGGGCAACCAAGGCAGGGCTGTACCCTTTGGTCGCGAGCACGGCAGAGCAGAAAGCCACTGACATGGCTGCCACGCTTACCTTGTTTGGGGTTTTTCTCCTCTGTGCCATGCTCCCCAGTGCTCCTGCACTTTTGTGCCCCTGCTCACTGCTGGGACCTGTGGGTGCATTGCCTCCTGGTGTCACAACACATTTGTGTTGTTAGTGCCACAAGCAACTCAAGCAGCATTGCTGATCTGTTGCCTTTCCACCAGAGCCACTCCACCATGGGGAACGCTAGTTTATTCTTATGGAATATTTTGTTCATGTGGACTCATAGCTGCTTCCCACAGGAGAATGTCTTGGAGTAGGAAATGTTCCAAATAACATATGAGATGCTACATACATCCACCATAGAGAAGTGAGAGCTATAGATGAAGCACAAAGCTTGGCACCGAACCCTCACATTGCTTAACCCTGACTCTGCCAGTGGCTTGCTGCAAGAATGGGGATGAGCTACCTACCTAACAACTCTCTCCCTTGCCTCTGGCAGTTATCATAAGGATGAATTATTTAATGTGTGTACACAGCTTTCATGTTGTATGCACCATTTCATGTGTACATAAGTGCTAAAAATTACTGGGTGGTTCTGTCATTGCTAGAACACTCAACATGCATTTCTGGGCTTAATTAGGTGTGTGAAAAAGGCTGTACACAGCCACACTGGAAAATGTGAGTCCTGATGTATAAATAATTGCGAGGCCATGGCAAAATGGATCTCAGCAAGAGAAAGCCCATCTGGATTTAACCTTGGCCAAAGCCCGCTAAAGTGCCTTTAATGGCCTCTAAACTCTTAAGGCATCCAGAGAGGATTCCCACTTCAGTTCTTATCTGGTCTGCCTGGTGTGAGTTTGAACAGAACTAGATGATTATTAAAAAAAGAATCAAATGAAAACCTGGACAGAAGTCATGAAAGCTTTGCTGTAAGCTCAGATTTTGGGCATGGGCTTATCACAAGTTTTGCAGGGGCTTCTGTGTACTCTGGGAGGGAAGGTGGTGAGCTGTGAGTTGCCTGGGCCTTTTGTGTGTCAAGCCACCCTGAAGCACATTCCATGGCTTGCCTGCCCTCTCCACTGCTCTGCTTTAGGTGTGATATGTCACATCCAAATACCTGCTGGCCACTAGCCTTTAGTTGTCCTGGAGAAATTCTTCACTTGCAGAGCCAGCATATTGACACTGGTGAAACTTTTTTTTGCAAGTCACAGAATCGCAGAATGGCTTGGGTGGAAGGGGTCTTAAATATCAACCTAGTCCAACCCCCCCTGCCATGGGCAAGGACATAAGTCAGCAAGGCACAGCAAGCTGTGATTTGCATTTGTGCAATTTACTCCTGTTTGGGGGCTGGCTAATCTCCACCAGTGTAAATAGCAGCTCTGCCTGTATGCACTTGGGGACAAGAATGACAAAGCCCCATCAGCGTCACTGCTGGACATAATGGATATAATATGGCAAAATCCCCAAACCAAACAAGACCTTAATTTGTCATTGAGTTTTGAGTTTCCTGAAACCTAAACTTGAAAGTGGTTTCATCCCTTGCTCAAGGGGTAAAATCCTCTCACAAGAAAAGGCAAATAAAGGTTCACAGTGCACAGGCTTTCTGCAAGTAAATGCTTGAGTATCTCACCAATGGGATCAGCGTGATATAACTGCAACAGCATCTCAGCCTGATTTGTGTTGCAGGACCTTGGGAAAAGTTAGTTCAGCTTCTTCTGATGATCCTGTGTCATCACAGGAATGTTTTCAGGGGACATTCTTCATATGTTAATAGTTTTGCACATTATTAAACTGGATCTAATTAAGCTTGGTTTGCTAGGAGCAGAAAATCATATTCACAATTGTGATTTCATTAAAAAAAATTATTCTATATAAAGGTTTCATTAAGATGTTAATTGCTACTGGAATTATATGCACATAAATAATAAACAAGAATACATGCCCATTATTAGAAAATAATTTCCACATGTACAAAGCTATTTAATTTGTTTTAGATTTTATGTGGGAAGTAGTGTGCCAGGCCACACTGAAAGAGTAGGTGATGCCCTTTTAGCATTGAGAAAAACAACGGCTCATACAAAACAAATCTGATGGGAAACATTGTGCAGGTTTAAATCACTGAAGGAGTCAGCACAGAAAAGCACAGTCTATAAGACAAATGTGTGAGGACAGCGGACGCTTTTCTGACACTATATTTTAACCAAGCAAGGGCAAGCTCCGACCTTTCAAAGGGGCCTGGATGGAGTGAGCAGGTCCCTTGCCAGAATCCCTCTGAATTTGCTGGTCGGTCTTTGTGAAGAATCCACTGTGAGATGGAAAGTGAGCTCCCTGGCCTGTGGGCAACCACCAACCACTGGATAGCAACAGCAGCAAGGACACAACTGTGGCCAAAATCCTGACAGACAGATGTCCTTCCTCCACTGTGGTGGCAGCAGCTGGAAATGACACCAGTTTGCTCAGTCACATCACAGGAAAGCATCTATACTTATGCCTATTGGGCTCAAGGTGCAATGACAAGGTGGGGTTTATTTCTGGCCTCTAGAAAGAGGATTTCTTGCTCTTGCAGAGCATATTGGACATAAAGATCAAACATGTCTTATGTAAGGTCTGCTGATGAGCCCTGTTGGGGCACAGAAAGAAGAATGAAAAGGAAAATACAAAAGGTTTGGCAGTATCAACAAATTCTCCTCTCTGTGCCTTCCCTCTAGCACCACAGGCTGACTCCATGTGCAGGAACAGAGAGCTTTTGCTCGGGAGAAAAGTGGAATGGAACAAGAAGAATCTAAATGCAGTGTGAATCAGAAAACACACTCAGAATTATAAGAAGTCTCCATTTCAAGAGGAGTCACAATAGAAGCCTGGAAGCCTGAGCAATAGGAGCTAGGAAATAGAAAAAGGAAATTAAATTTTTAAGACCCTGTATGTTTAGGTGGTGTTATCTTCAAGACAACAAACAGTAAGGGGCCAGGAAATTCCAAATTAAATCCAACACTCTCCATATTTCCTGATTTTCTCTTGTTAAGCATAAAAAGCACAACCAGGATCAAGTTAACATTCTATTTCCTGCCATGTAACTCTGTTGGCATAATTTTCGTTGCTATGTATATGTGAACTGATCCACTCTGAAATTAAAAAAAAAATGCATTAATTGCCTTGACATGCAGAGAGATGTAAGCCAAGAATTTCAGAGCTGTAGTTCACAAGAAATGTAACAAGCCCAACCACTGGTCCCACAGGGTTTTTTGTAAATCCAAGGTGAATGTCTCATAGATTGGAGCTCATGTCTCATAGCAGGTTCTGTCATTATTAGATGGCACATATTGATTAGTGTGAGCTATCTGACAAGTGTTTATCCTACCAGAATTTAAATCATGTAGCTCTTTGATGCTGCTCTGACACAGCTGCCATCTTCTACAGTGCGTTAATTCCTGTGAGCTGACTATGAAAGGCAGGAGTAAAACTTCATGAAGGCACCCCACAGTCCTTTGCACCCACCAGGTCACCAGGGCTGCTGGCTGCCTCAAGCTCTTGGCATGCCCTGCTGCAGGGAGAGGTCATCTGAAACACAAGGTGATGATTTGAGCAATAGGATGTTTCCAACCCTGTGGGCAGTTCCTGTGCAGAGGGTTCATCTAGGGAAACACACCCAGCGAGGCAGTGGGGTGGTGAAATGAGACCTGGAGAGCTCCTCTCCAGCCCATGGAGAGTTGCCCACGTCCAAAGCCCAAGGCCCTAGGAACACACCTACCCATCAGAAATAGAAAACCAAAGCAGAAGGCATACCTATCAGAAGCCCTGAAAACTGAGTTCATCATACTTAGGTGATACCTGTCCTGAGCCCTTACTGGCAAGGTGTGCAGGGCAGCATGGTACCTCACTGCAATCCCAAGAAAGGTGCTCTTTCTCCTGCAGAGACAGGCGAATCCACAGACACTGCCAGCGGTGTCCCTGGACTGGCAGCAGGAGCTCCTGGGCTGAGGAGGTGACACCCATGACCCCAAACAGTGGTGCAAGGAAACCCGTGCCTTCCCGAGGGTCATAATCAGCTTGGGGTGAAGTGCCCAAGGAGGGAGGATGCCTGGTCTGTAGCCACGGCCTGTGAATCTCAGCCCTAAGAGCAGTATGTGAGGGACAATGGGGTGTGAGTTAGTGGCAATGAAACTTATTCCCCAGACAAAGGGGATTTAAAAGCCACCTGTATGAATTACAGTCCCCCAGATGGCCATGGGCTTGGCACAGGCACCAAAATGTCCAGCCACAGGCTGGTGCCAGTCCTACCCTACTCCTCCCTCTACAGTGGGGGTCCTCCCAGCTACCAAGGCTCAGCACAACCTTCCCGTAGCTTCCTTATTACCAGGAAATAGTTTGGACTCAAACCTTATTGATAACAAGGTTTTTCCCCCATGAGCTCTGGGGGCTCAGTGGCCATAAGCTTTCCTTAAATGCTTCCACTTGTACTAATGCTGACTCTGATCAAGCTCTTTCTTTCGGTTTTCCAGCAAGGTCCATCACTGGCCCAAGAACAAACAGCAGCCAGGAGGTGCTGCAGACCCCACTGAGTAGCAGATGCTGGCTGGCTCCCACTAGCTGTGTCCTGCACCCTCCACCAACACCCGTGCTCTGCCAGCATCCAGCAGCACACAGGTCCCAAAACACAGCCCATGGGGCTCAACCACAGTTTTCAAAGCAGAGTTACACTTTGATTATTACTTTGAGATTATTGTTACAAAGCAGTTTTAGTCATCATGACCTGACTTTTCACTGATATCTGTGAGAGCGGACCCAAACTTCTGAGCTAGCTCTGTGCTTTCGAAAACTATCTTTTGACAATCCTGGAATCCTCAGAACTGAGGCTGAGAGGTGGCAGGACATTGTACTTTTCCCTATTCCAATTTTGGTTTTAAAAGCTGCCTCCTTTTACCCAGAGTCAATACTTTTTGAAAGCAACAAGGGAGGGAGGGAGTGACCGAGGAGTGCAGAAAGGGAGGAAAGAGAGAAGGGGGAAAGAAAGTAAAAGGAAGGAGGATGGGAAAAGGGAAGGTGGGGGGAGAAAGAGAAGGAAAGAGACAAAAAAAGGAAGAGCAAAAAGAACAAGAGGGAAGGAGAAAAGGAGGAAAGGGGGGAATTTTACACTGTATTCTGATCCTTCCATTTTCTTCCTATTTAATGTGTTTTCATTCACATTGGAAAAGTCTAGCAATACCGTTCACATCTCAAACAACACTGTGAATCAGTCTGCCAGAGACAGCTAGATATAGTTCTTTCTCAGCTAAGGTCTGATGTGCCACTTCCTGATGAACCAATCTTACCAAACACATGTTGAAATTTTAAGACATAACTGAAGGATTATGTAAGCCCTTTCCAGGATTTTCAAGGAAGTTTTTTCATGAGGGTTAAAAGTTAGGAATAAAACTCACCAAAGTTGGTGGCCTGGAGCTGCCAGTGATGCCTGAATACAGCTCTGCCATGACACACTTTATGAAAACCATGAGCAAGAAAACTATGAAAATAAGATTAAATTTGTCCATTTTAACTTTTGAAACTTTTTGTGGTCTCTGGGCTTTCTTTTGCCACTCTGTACACTCTCCAGTTCAAAATGCTTGAACAGAAAGAGAAGGAAAAACAAAGAAAGACTGGGGGGACGGCAGTAATGGACCATTATTCACTTTATTTGTCCTGAAGGGAGAAAGATAAAGCAACAGAGTTTCAACTTTGTAGAAAAAGTTGGATTTTTCATTATTTAAAATGACAAAGCATAAATTTCACACTCTTTAGAATTGAATATAATATGAAGAATCTACCCAGTTTGGACCAGCACTAGCCCCAGGCAGAGGAGAGCTTCCCCAAATGCATACATAGTGTGATTTTGTGTGAGTCAGGAGGCAAGGGAGTAAGAGAGGTCTCCAGCAAAGAGAGAGGCAATGACAAGGCACCGAAAAGCACTTAATGTGCAATTTAATGGACTGTCCTCTTTATAAACTAAGCTCCTGTTGTGCTGAGTTGTTCAGTGACTAAAGACCCCATCCCAGATCCATTTCCTCAGCTGAAGGAAAGTCAGACCTATATCTCCCATGAAAGCACCTTCTGCCAGTCTCTTCTTGCCAGTGACTTCCAGTCTCCACTCTTACGGTTTCTCAGCCCAGTTTCTGCTTTCTTATCCACACAATCTTCCTCTGCAGCTTTGTTCTTCACCACTCCAGTCCCCCAGCCCTCCCATGCCAGCATTGAGACCCAAGTTGATTTCCCAGTTTCACTGTCTTCATCCTGCCTGCCTTTCCTCTCTCCATATTCATGTTCACCATGCTTGGCTCCCTGCTTCATCTCTCACTCTTGTCTTTCAGAGCCTCACAATCCCAGTCTCCTTCCCCGTGTTCCTCACAATTCCTGTCTGGCTTTCTATCCAGCCCATTCTTCCCCTCAGTGAAGATCCTGCTCACAGGCATCTCTCTTTTCACGGTATCTGCTCCTTCTCCCCACTCCCATCTGGTTTCTAAGCACAGCCTCTTTGTCCCACTCAGAGTACTGCTTGATTTCTTTTTTCTTCTTAGCCTTCCTTCCATGACCAATTCTCTAGCACTCCCAGTCTCTGCTCCCTTCCCAGTTTCCCTCCTCCCAGGCTGCTCTCATCAGCCCTTCTCAAAATACTCACCCAGCCTGTCTTAATCTTCTTGCTCTTTCCTACTTCTCCTCCATCATCTCCAAGTCACAATGTCATTCCTTTCCTGTCCAGTCTTAGTCTTACCAAACTAAGGAAGAGCTGCTGATGGGAAAGTAGCTTGAGAAGGGGGAAACTGGGATGTAGCAGAAACTAGTAATGCAAGAGAAATGGTCCAGATGGGATTAGCAGCCTATTTTTCCCCAGAGTGGGTCCCCAGAAAAAAATAAAACGTTTGACTGCACTTTGCATACCCAGAAAGATTGTAGCCTAAGGATCACATATTCATCATGGAAAATTTCTGCCTTAAAGATTAAAATTTGGCAGTTATAAGTGGCAGAAAATTGGATCATTGCAAATATCAAGGGAACTTAACAATTTGCCATTATTCTAGGTGTTACACAACATCACGTTATCCTGAAATAGTAACTTCTTCATCTGCATGACAACTTCATACTATTATTTCATTCTTATGTTGTGATAACGTGATTCCTCAATAAGGATCAGGACATAGTGTTATAAGGCTTTATAGGCACATACATACACTACAAAACCATCTCTTTGGGAATGGGCTTACAGTCCAAAATGAAGATATAACTGGCTCAAGTCTTGCCATTTTGCCCAGTAACTTTCTGATTATAGGAGCATGAGGATAGAGTGCAAAAGACATGTAGGTTAAGTAGTTCTAATTAACCAATTATCCATATGCAGCTATGCTGGATTTGGTGTTTAATTGCTTCAGACATGCAAGCTTTTTCTCCAGTTACCTTTTCACAGCCCACAAACACAATTTCCTGTTAAAGTAGCATTATCCTGAAAACTCACCGTAATGGATTTTCCAGTCGGAGCACTCTGACCCAGTTCTAAGCCAAAAGTTTTTCCTTGCAGCTGAGTAAGAAACTTAGTAAATCAGAAGTGAACAATATTGGCCTAATATAACGAGATTTCATAATGAAGTAGAAGCTGAATGCTCAGCTCCTGAAAAATCAATCTCTACACTTTACAGATAAACAACTGGAAACCGCAGAGCTCTATTTCCTAAATCCATACAAAATGCTGCACATTTGACTTAACATTTAGCTGTAGCTTTCTGATTCATAAAATTATAAATCAAATTATTTGGGTTTTTTCTCCCTCTAATAGTTCCACAATGCTGAAATTTTGCCACCGACCATGGAGTACTGAATAGCTTTTCAACTGGCATTTCTTTATTTTATTTTATAGAGCTTCAGGTTAAAAAATGACCCATATTTCTGTGGCAATCTCTCTCCTGTATGCATAGCAGAAAAGAAATAAAAAACATGAGTACTTATTATTTTGCTAAGTGTGTTTGACTAAATGAAGTTATAAAAAAATAATGAAAATCTCTGCAATTCACCATAAAAATTCCATTTCCAAAAAGAGTCAGTAAAGATGTCAAAGAAAAAAAAAATCATTTCTATGGTATATACTATTAGACCATACAAAAATGAAAATGCACATACATCAAGACTTAAATAACTATATAAATGCATCCTAAATTTCCTGTGACAGATGGTAGATCATATGCAGACAAGATACGCATTCCAAAAAGATTTTTCTTTTAAGGAGCATAAGAAAGGGAAAATGAAAGAATAGTGGGGAAATGTTTAAAATACTATTAGCGGGTAAATGTTTAAAATGCTATTAAATTAAAACAAACCCCACAAGATTATGCTGCATTATTAGACAATGCCGAGCAAATGAAAGCAAGGGATGACACAGTCATTTTAGGCCTGATTCAGGAAATTGCTTAAACATATGTATGAAGACATGCTAGTTTAGGAAAGAATGTTAAGTACAGGCTTAAATTTAAGCATGATGAGATTTTCACCTTTACTCTGGACCCCGTATTCTGGAATCAGCAGCTGGAGTAGTGGGAGGAGACACTAGAAGTCCTCTGTACAGCAAAGACAGGTGAAAAAGTCTCCTGCGAGATGAACCAAGCTTGGTGGCCCTCCAAGGTGTGGTGTAGGACGTCATCTGAATGAGGGCAAATCTACGAGCTCCCAGGTCACTGGGATTTCTGTATGGATCCTACTTTATAGAGCAGACTAGGAAGGCTGCCTAATCTGCTTTGGCCAATAGCTCTTGCAGGCTCCCGAGATCATGAAGATATTTTAATGTGACCTTTATGTCCCTTCTTCTAGTTCTTCTATGATCCTCCCCTTAGAAATGCATCAGATTCTCACTTAAATACCACTGGCTTAAACAGGAGTTGGGTACATGCGTAAGGTCTGTGAATAAGAATACTTCTGTACCTTGGGGTGAACAGTAAAGATAGTGTTTCCGCTGCAGTCATCAAGCACAAGGAAATAGTAAATATTGTATTTAAAACTGTTAAAAAAGAGAAAATCTTGCTGGGTTTCTACATTAACCCACTTCCAGAAAGTAACAATGAAAGCACTCTTTACATTTCTCAGGCATTGCAAATAAAAGGAGTTACATCAAGTAAAGTTATATATCCTAGATGACGAATACTTCTTGCCAGGAGTGTTCAAGCAGCTTATAATATGTTCTTTCTCTCTTTAAAAATACGGAGTTAAAACACTTACTTCTGGATGTCCTTTATCTGTCACAGCTGTAGATTCCAATACCAAACTAATAAGTATATTATTCAGATTATGGGATCAAAAGTCAGGTAAGGTTGCCATGGGTTGTGCTAAGATAATGATTTTGCTCTTCCTATGTGTTTTATACTGCATCTAGCACAGACAGCAATTCATTCAAGTTTATATTTAGGGTGAGAGAGTGATAATGTAGTGGTTGTGTGATGGCTGCTTGGACAGAGTAATCTTAACTTCAGGAATTTCCTCACTTCTTGGAGTTTCTAATTGCAGCTTTAACAACAGAACAGCCTGTTTATCCTATCTGTCAAGAAGCAAGGCACTCTTCTCTATTTTATGCTACAGTTTTTGCATCAAATTTTCCAGTGCTTTTTTTTCCTATTTTGTAGGTAGCTTTAAGGAGCTATAAGAAAACAAGCAAACAAAAAAAAAGCAGAAGATAATCCTATTTTACAAAATACAAGTGAATAAAGAACAAAACCTCCTTGACCTACCCTAAGGCCCCCCACACTCACCCTATGGATTAGTTCAGCTGTTTCTGAATTTCATTTTCTGAACCACTCCACTTACGTATCTGTTACTTTTTGCTGGATTTGCCAGCAGACCAGGGAAATTTAAACCTCTTAAAATATCAACCCAAGTAAGACTGGATGTACTTTGCAAATGTTATTAAAATACAAAATGGTTGTATAATAGTACACCTTTGCATCATAATGGAAAAGAATATTCTAGTTTCCTCTTTCTCTTTCAGTTATGCTACACCCTAATTACAACACGAAAGCAAGAGTTCAGAACTCAATTGCAGAGCTGATGGCAGGGCTTTATATTTACCATAGTTTCAGTGGAAATGTTTTCCTGAGTAATAACAACTGGATTTGGTCTATTTTTAAGACCTGCATTCCACGCCTAATCCCAAACTCGCCACAATATGCTGTCTTCGATTGCATGGGGTCAAAAACTCCCCTTGAACATGTAAGATGGTTTTGCAAACTGCAGAATTGTTACTGTCTGTTTTTCCTTTCTCCATGCATTTTCTTCTTAATGTTGCAAGATTTTTAAGTTTGTCCACCTAATGATATAAAATGACATAGCTAGTGTTCCCAAAAATATAATTTCCTTTTTTAAAAAAGATATTTTTATAGAATTAAGTGCACATCATTTTTGAATATGATGGTTTATTTGCAAAAACATAAATGATCTTTTCACTAAACAGCGAGCAAAATGATGTTATCTCTGAAAAATATGATAATGCTTTTTTAAGGATGTGCAGATGGTGCAGTTAGAACATCTGCAGCAATGGAGGATCTGAAGAGAATGGAGTTCTTTGAAAGGATGAGTTACTACCTCCAATCTATTTTTTTTTGCAATTCTTTTGCAATGTTCTTTACTGAGAAGCATTCTCTACCCTGGAGTGCTCAATATTTAGCCTCTTTTCAGAGCTTCTACTACACTCAGGAGAAAATCTTGATCATAAAATCTATTAAACATCTTAGTCCACAGTCCATTTTTCAACATGTCATCAGCTTAGGTTTTTTATTTGCATCAAACAATGTTTATTTACACAAAGAGAAAGCACCTTCGTAAACAAGATAGTCATGTAATGGAGGAGTGTTAGAGAAGGTCAGCAAGGATGGTCAGAGATATCATACAGTTTCAGGATGAAGAATAACTAAGTAATCTTGCCCTTTTCAGTCCAGAAAGAAAATAACCACGGAATATGGTAAAGGTCTAAAAGACAGTGCCTTTCAGGTAGCGGAGAGTGTGGATTCACAGCTCACCGCCTTTTCCAGGAGTAAGGTGTGACAAATGAAGCTAGCAGGAAATGGCTTCAAGCTGGACAAAAGATGTGGTTGCGTTCTGAATCTCCCTGCTGTAGGATGTTTTATGTAACAGAAGCTTACACAGGTACAAGGGGATGCTGAACAACGCCATGGGAAAGAAATCTATTCAAGATTGCTAACTGCTTAGAAATTGCATCTGGTTTAGAAAACCTGAAAATGTCTGGAATCTGGAGGAATACATGTGGAAAACATAGAATCATAGAATAGTTAGGGTTGGAAAGGACCTTAAGATCTTCTAGCTCCAAGCCCCCTGCCATGGGCAGGGACACCTCGCACTAAACCATGTCACCCAAGACTCCATCCACCCTGGCCTTGCCTTGAACACTGTCATGGATGAAGCATTCACAAATTCCTTGGGCAACCCACTCCAGTGCCTCACCACCCTCACAGTAGAGAACTTCTTCCTTATATCTAACCTAAACTTCCCCTGTTTAAGTTTGAACCCATTACCCCTTATCCTATGACTACAGTCCCTTCAGCCTTGTCTTGTTTTTGTACTCTTCCCTAGACATCCTTTATTTTTCCCAGGGATTTTATTACAGAGGTAGATGAATCCTTGGTTTGACCCTATGGGGGTTCTCTTCTGTTCACATATTTTGGTCCCCTTGATGGCAGAAATGGTTATGTGTGCAAATGTGCAGGTAAAAATTTAATGAAACTTATGAAGCAATGATCTTCCCCTCCAGTGATCTTCCCTGCTATTACGCATCCTTCCATATATCAAGAAGAAACTGGATTACAGTGATTACTGTGCTGTGCTTGAAGATCATGGAAGAGCACTTCACAAAAAATGGTCTCTGCCTAGTTTCATCTAGTCTAGGTTAACATCTCCACAAAATTAAGAAATGTTAAATATATAATTTGCAAAATCTTCACAAAAATCTGGCTTTGTTTCTCTAGTTCAGAGGTGCTTGGACCATTACATTACCTGGGGAATGATGTCTACCTTAAAATACAAATATTTTTACCCATTTCCCTTATAGACCAGTAATTAAAGACAGTGAATTAACTGTAAAAAGTATTTCTTAAAACCAGTATTTCAGACATATTTTAATCTTTATATCATATTTCTATGTAATCTGTACTTTTTTTTATTATGCGAGTGGCTCTGCCACTTCTTGTATTATGGCTTTTGCAGATGGTGAGAACACTGTAGGTGCAGGTAGAGACTCCAATTCCTTAAAAGGCCACTGTGGACCTTGGGAGACGGGCCTATTTATTCCAGGTTAGGCAGTGATCTTTTGTTGGTCAGCTTCTCTTGGTTGTCTTGCCCAGATTTTGATTTCCAAAAAGATTTGACAACACCCCTGAAGTGGAAAAAAGAATTAAACAAAAACATACCTTTAAGCAGGCTTACATAAATCGCTCTGAATCATTCCCTTCCCATCCACAGTCACTGTAACTGCTTTGCAAAGTACTTTTTTCCAATCTCCAGAAACTTGTTCCTGTTTTCTCTACTGGTGACACAAACATTAAACTACCAAGAAACTTAAACAGTTCACCCAGGTCATGCTTGTCAACAGAAATACTGTATTTTGACCAAATAAAACATAAATCACATTGTATGCTATCCACCTACCAGTGAAGAATCATAAAGATCATGGCAGAGATCACACCAACAGTCGCGATGATTCCAATTACAAGGCAAAAGATCAGAATAGCATCTGTCTTTTTCCTTGAGTGCCCTGTTTGTATTCTCTTTGATTCTTCTGCTTGCATTTCTGAAAAAAATAAATACCTGGTCATTGTTATGTTCAAATTTTCAAATGAATCAGGCATTTAATCTGACGGACAGGACTGAAAAAGAGCGGGTCTTGAGGCTTGTTTACTTACTGACATCTTTCAAGACCTTCAGACCTTTACTGTATCAGCAGTTAAAAGAGTAACATTTTATACCTTCTTTGCAAAGGCATATCTAAACAAGAAAGATGCAAAGAAATGGAGATCAAGGCATGTGGAGTGTGAAACATGTCACTTAACAGCCGTGAAACACAAAGAACTGCAATTCCTAAGGACAAGGAAAAAAATGTGGGAAAATTATTTATTTGGTACATGTTATGAATGACTAATATAACAATATTTTTCTTTAAGAAATGCTTTAATCTAAGATTTCAAGACATGCCCGCGTAAAAGACTTGAACGATAAAGACAGAAGAATTACCACAGGCTGTCTGCCACTCGAGGCAGGGTGACTTCTTTGTTCTGTGCCTGGTACCAGGTGCTTGGCCAGGGCTGAGGCACCAAGGTAGCACTGTGCTACAGAAAAATTCTAACAACAGTAATTGCTGCAATAACAATGATAATAATGAAGCCAAAAGAGACTATGCTAACAAAAGACCGGATCAAGGACTTTAGTGCTGCTTTTCAGTTCCCTGTCTCTGCTTGGGTCTGCAAAGCCTTTATTTAAAGCAAATAACCACTGAGTATGGAAAGGGGTTTTCTGCATGGCCCAAAAACACACAGCGAGGAGCAACTGCATGCAGCGGAGAAGGGAAAAACGTAGGAAGGATATCAAGTAAAAATGCATTTTGTAATGCTGCAACCTGTTCAACCATGCACCTAAGGAAACTGAGGGCCCTGCCAATACTTTGGCAGTTTCTCTAAGATCAGACACACCATTTAGAAGATGACTCTAAACAACCCAAGAAGAGTGGAAACTGCTGAAGGTGGTCAACCAACTTCCTCCATCTGTTTTTTTAAACTGGATAAAAAACATCTGGAAACCAAGCCCAGTCACCTTGGTCTGAAATTTAATTGACCTTATTTGTTCAGCCACATTCAACCAAATCAATGAACCATCAGACACCTTCCCAGATCCCTCCAGCTTTGACAATTCTACTCAAGCCAACACTAATTCCTCTTTCATTTTCCCTCATATAGTGTCTACAACTATAAGATGCTATCTAATTGCTGACTGATATGCAAAATTCATGTTCACACTGGTAGGAATTCTGTGTAGCAGAATGATTGCAGGAAAAACATTTCTATTTCTATTTCATTTCTACTTCTATATAAGGTCCTGTGCCACTGTCATCACTGTAGTATCTAAGCAACTCTTCCATTGCATCATTTGAGTTTCATTCTCCTGCATCACTGAATCTTCATTCTGACATTCTTAAATCACAGCTCATCTATAGGATTCTCCTGATCTTTCTGCAAGATACAGGAGAGGTAAGAATGGTCAACTGGCTGAGACTGTCATAGATAGTAGGTCTGAATACAGGGGTTTTCATATAGTGTAGAGCTACCTGCTTTCAGACTAACTCACTTCACCGACTGGACTGTGTCTTTTTAGAATGCAGTTGCAGGGGATGGAGGTTAATGAAAATTATCTTTGATTTTGCAGTTTCATTAATGTAATATATTTTCCCCTTGGCAAGATGTGAATTTGGAACTCTAAGAATACCTCTGTTCACAGGCTGCAACAGAAGCCTGCTGACGAGAAAATCAAGTTTTATGTTATCCACAGCTAATCTACTCAAATTCTCTTTTTAGTAATTCTTCCAATAGCCAAGAACCAGAGCTGCCTAAGAGACAACCTGCTAATACAGGGGGGATGCCTTCCAAGTAAACACATGTGTTTAAAATGCAAGCAGCTTTCCAGTAAGATGGTTCACAATGAGCAAAGACTGATTCACATCAGGTGCACTTTTAAGCCCCCGACTGCACTCCTAAAATCCAGGCAATACTCCAATTAGTCACTGTGGCTCTTGCCATAGCCAGAATGTGCCTTAAAAACATCTTCAGCTTCCAGTTAAGGTTACAAAGATGTTTTACACCAAAACATTTTTTTTTTTCTTTGAAAATCTACTTAGCTTAATGAAACTAGGAAGAACGATTCTTTTTTGAAAGATGAGAAGTTCAGTTCAACGACTTTCAGGTTGAAGTCCAAAGCCCACTGCGGGTCTGTGGACTACTTCACTATAAAGAACGACAAAAAGAAAAAAAAAAAGCACCATCATATATATATTCCACAATTACATTGTAAAAAAAAAATCCCTAATATGTGTGCACTCCCCAGCAGTGTTCAAGGCCAGGCTGGACACGGCTTGGAGCAACCTGGTCTAGTGGAAGGTGTCCCTGCCCGTGGCAGGGGGGTTGGAACTAGATGAGCTTTAAAGTCCCTTCCAACCCAAACCATTCTATTATTCTATGATTCTATATACATCAAGAAAAGTGGAACACCTCCTTTTTCAGCACCATTTCTGTCCAAAGGAAACCCACTTCTTCTGCCAGCAGCACTGTTCCTCTTCATCCTCCTCTTCCCCTGGGTTTTTCATTGAGCTGGAGTTCCTCCTAGACCATTTGACTGTCCATCTACAAGCAGATACTCAACCAATTGTTTATACGGTCCAGCAGCCGACAGGAGTTCTTTCCACCAGTTTTCAGATCCAGAAAGTATGTATCAGTTTGGCAGAAAGGAATAAGATTTTGCCTCTGCAGACTCTAGTTTTTGGGTTCAGCTTTTTTTTTTCCCCTTAATATAATGGTGATGAGTAGCTTTTTTGTTTCCCTTCTAGATTATCTATAAACCTTTTTCTATGTAATAAAAATGGATGGATATATGCTAATGGGAGAGCAGGATTACACATACACAGAGGAAATCTAGGCTGTTTATCCTGAGTACTGGGATTCCCCATTTCATTTCTGTGCAAATGCAAGGACAACACGGCCATGCTGATTACTGTACTGCTTGTACAGTAACCAGTTACAGAGATGTGACTTTTCTGTCAAGAGGAAGATCTGGCACTGAAATCATCAGCAGGAAATGAAGCAAGATGGGGGCTAGAATGGCCTCTGAGACACAGAAATGCTATTGCCTGAATCTTCTCCACAGAAGTGCCACTAGCACACACCCCCAACACTCTCACTCATGAGAAGTGTGGAGCTTGGAGCACAGCTGGGATCTCAGCAGGCTCACACCCTTCACATAGCATCTTAATGAGGATCCTTCTCTGCTCTTGCATTCCTCCCTTGCAGAGCCCTCCCTCCTTACAGGACTATTATTAGTCCTATTAAATATGAACAAACGGCCTTCCAGCTCAAGAGTCTTCACAAAACACTGAAAACCACAACAGGCATGAGTGTGAAACAACATCCCTCCGTGTTTTGTGGTAGTGATTTAGTAAGAAGGACATAGAGAAATGTCAGTTATTAAAAGCTGGGATTTTTCTTGCAGAGATCCCAATAATTTTTGATGGAGATAAAATACTTTCTTTTTCCCCCTGTTATGTTTCTCTTGCTATAAAAGACAAAGAGAACCCAGAAGTCTGAACAGTTCTGAAAACAAAAGGAAGAGCCAAATTACTAAAGACCACTCACACAAAAGGTCATTACGACTGTTTATCAAAGGTCACCAAGAAGCGTAGTGATCACTGGTAAAGGAGGCATGAAGTTCTCCATGCATAATTTAAAATTAACTCATGCAAAATTTTGCCACATGGCAAATACACACAAACTCCTGTGAGATTTTAGCTGCCCTTTTGGAACATGTCTTCCCTTCCTCCCACCTCACATGCCTCAAAATCTGAAGTGGAAAGTGTCATGCTATGTATTTTCAAGTGGTGGCTTTGCAGGCTTGCAGATGGTGCTGCTGAATCTGACCACTGCTGTTCACGTGGGTAAAACATCAGAGCACTGGAAAGAGGAGGAAGGATGAGACAAAAGCACCTTATCAGCTGCATTGATAATTTTTAGCTCTGTTGGCGACTTCAAAGATTCCTTGCTAGGAAAGTGCCAAGCAAAAAGGCCAGCCACAGAGCAAACATGTCCACTTCCCCTACACTATCCTGTAGCTCTGGCATGAAGAAATGTATCTCTGTGGAGTAGCGAAAGGAGTGATTTAGATTATGAGAAAGACAAAATATACAAACTTAAGCTTATTGACTTGAGTGAGGCAGAGAGATGGACAGAATCACTTCAGTTGGATTAAAAAAAAAAAAAGTAATTTAGGAGGTAATAGAGAGGACCTGCTCTTCCCTGACTAAAACTGATTTGTCCATTCAGCTGGTTCAGATACACATCCCAAAACCTATACAAGACTCTCTCCCCACAGTAGGTTTGGCCTGTTGTACCAAGTGCCAGTGTCCACTATGAAGAGCAGCCGGGGTTGCCCTGTGCTCGACATGGACGGTTCCAGCTGGCTCCAACCCAGCCATCGGTGAGCCCACCATACACCCACCTTACCTGCGCTGACTAGAAATCTGTGCCTGGATGTGGATGCTGGAAAAAACCCAGTTCAGTCTTGTAGATTACCCAAAACCGGAGATTTTAGTCCTATTTCTGATACTGATTTTGTGATTTTGCCCTTCTTTACATTTCAGCTTGGAAACCAGATAGATAAATGGCAGATGTTGTTCACTCAACAGAAAGTCTTAGATTTTCTGGAGTAGGTAAAAAAAACATTTTTCTTGACAGGGGTGATAAGCTTGTCTCAAATTTCCAACCCCCATTTCAAAAAGTCTTTTAATGAGGAACTGGGAAAGGCAGCATTGTACCACAGGCAGAAACATTACCCCTTTCCAGAGTCTGAACAATACAGCATGCCATGCTCCCAGAAAACAGAGCAGCTCTGCAAAATACCAGGCACCAGCTAAGAAAGTCCACACCCAAACACAAGCTGTTAGAAGGATCTTTCTTATTTCCTTCTGATCCTTCTGATCCTTCAGAAAAGTAAATGGAGTCTTCTGATGTGGCTAGGCTTCTGACCATCCACAGCAAGCAAAACTCGATCTGTATGACGAACATCCTGGCATATTTTCAACCAAAACTTCAGCTGATAATTTCTTCTATGTACCTAATCAAGAGTTAATAATTTCTGAAGTCCAAACAATGTCACATCTGGGGAAGCAAAGCTCAGAAACTCATGTGGGCATCTACACACACCTCTGTACAAAGCCACAGGACACTGATCTAGCACTAAGCAGAACAAACCATTCTTTTCAAGCTACTCAAAAAACCTTAGAGCTTATCTTCTTCAGACTTCTGTATAGTCATAAATGTTTTCTCAATCAACAAATCTCAAACCTTGTAAGAAGTTCTCAGTGGATATGTCTGTTGGGCGGGTTTCATCTGACCACTTTTCACCAAGACTATGCAGTCACAGCTTAGACACAAGTGTGTGAGCCCTCCCATTGATGACTCACCAGACTCAAGTCAATGGGACCATTTGCATGCTTAAACCTAAAACAGATTATGTGCTCTGCTAATTCAGGTCTCAAAAAGGAAGCTTCCTCTGTACAAAAAGGAATGTAAGCTTCCTCTGTACAAAAAGGAATGTACAGACTGAATAGTGGGAGAAGGAAAAGAAAAAAAAAGCTTTGGGTGTGTTGTGACTGCCAGATGGATTCAGAAAATGAGCAAACAAATTCCATATTACTGTACAATGGCAGAAATTACCTCAATAGAGATACAGGAACTAGCTTATCTTACTGAAGAGAGAGGAAAAAAAGCAGGATTCCCAGGCCAGACAGTTTTACCTAGGTAAACAACATGGAAGGAAGAAACATAGGGACGGTTATCTCCAAAGATTTCTTTCTTGCTAGTCTGCCATAATTTTGCGTAAGACTTGAATTTACGTTATTTCAGGAAAAAATACCAAACCAACAGCACTTTTGATGATCAAGGCACTTTCACACTTTCTCTGATTGGGTAAGATGGAGTTTCTGTGCAGCTCTTCTCATGATTTGAGAAAACAGCACACTGCTACCTTTCCTGATGAAGTCAGCAAAAATACCATTAGCAGAGGATATGAGAAAGATAGTACCAGCGAACTGGTTTATGATGTATTCTTTTTCATGTTAAACTTTGCTAAATCCATTGTGTATAAGCAAAATCCAGATAGCCACTAAAAGAAAAATACAAAAGGTTGTTTTCCTGCTTCAGTACTGAAGTGGAAAGGAGACTTAACTGAAGAACCTGTGCTCCTGGTGATATGTGGCTTAGCGAGGCAAAAAGAAGTCTATGTTGACCAACCTGGGTGCAGTAAAAAATAAGCAGGTAATAGGAAACCCTCCTTATTTTAGCTTGAATTTTTAGAAAGGATGAAGGAAATACTCAGTCCTACCACAAGGAACCTCTTCTTTCCTATTCTGTCATTTCCTTTTATATGTGCATTTTATTGGCCTGCGTTTCACGACAGTCATTACCGCAGCACACAAGCTCTTGCCCATATACTACTGGTGACATGCAGTCTTACGAAGATTGAGTACTACATAAAAAACACAAGGCCACCTCACTAGAAGACAGTAAGCATCTCTATGAGCTTACCAGTTGTTGCGTGGACTGCGTATTTTACAGAAGCAATGGTACTTCCTTTTTTTCTTCTTCGAGTTTCACACTGGTAAGTAACCGATTGGTTATCTCTGCAAACTTCCATAATAGATGTATCATTGGGAAGAGTATGTGCTGTCTGGCAATATATAAAAGAAAAACAAACAAACAAACAAATAAAAAAAAAGGCTGTATTTTTTTCATATAGATCTGCAAAGATGAATTGCACAGAAAAGTGCATATTCTACTCCAACAGCTTTCAACCTGTCAGGACCTCTTGGCCCTGGGAAAATTTCTCCCATTTCTGTAGCATCTCCTACTTGAACAACTGGGAAGGGTAACATGGTTGTGACTTGATGATATGTATGCAGTCACCAGTCACTATGCCCCGTTTTTCTGAAATAACAGTAAATATTACTCTCTAAAATTATTGCTTCCCTCACATAAACAGGAAATTGAAGCTGCATAAAGGAGCGAAACCATGCGAGTCCTTGTATTACAAATTCACCAGCAAGAGATCAGGGCTAGTGTGCATTATGACAGCAAAAGAAATAATCTGCCCAGAAGTCTGTACAATTCAAATGGAGCATGTGGTAAATACGTGTGGTATGCATTTTTTCTGCACAAAGTGGGGTTCAATTACTCACCTGGTTTTGAATTAACTTCTTCCAAATGTATTTAAATCGATTTTCAGGAGGTATATAAATACACGGCATCTTCACGCACTCAGAGCCCTTAGAAATTGGTGTTCCCCCTGTTGGAGGATTTTTTAATAGGTATGTCATCAACTCTATGAAACACTTCTGTGTAGATCGTAAAATCCGTAACTCTTCAAACCAAAAAATATTACTTGGAAATTATCCCTTCCCTTAAAATTACTTAAAATACTTTTTGCTTTTTCTACTGTCTGGAACGAATCACAGCAGATAAACAGTATTTTACAGGGACTTGAAATCAAGTGCACATCAGTACAGAAATAAGATCTGAAATGTTACTGGATTGCTTAACAGGGTTATTTGAGAGTGGAATGCAATCACTTCATCCCACTTCCACTACACTAACAGAGAATAAGGATGTTCCCTTTAAATTAACTTATTTGCTCTGGATTACTGTATCACAGCGTTGCACTTACATCCACAGTCTACTGGCCCCTCGCATTCCTCCACACCGATAATACATTTTGTTTCAGCTGCAGGGCATCCACTGGTTAACAGAACTTCTCGAATGCCAATCCCTTTGAGGGGGAAAAAAAAAAATCTTTCACTCTGCATTTCTTTATTTCCTTCACACTCTGTTGTTGCTTTCTCTTTCTTTATCCTGGATGTTAATATGATGTATCTACCAAATACCAGGCAAAATAGATCTTCTCAGAGTGCCTGCTAAAGCTATCCCATGTTGGTATCTAAGATTCCAAGACAACATCTACTTCTGACAGGCTCTACACCCTAGGGAACTGAGCTAGCTTCTGAGAATCATCATGTGTCAGAATAAGAATTGAAAACTAATTTAAATTTTTTCCTACAGGAAAAGAGTTTGAAAAGAAACGAATATATGTTCTGCAAAACAGTTAATTCACTTTAAATATCATTCAGGCTCCTGGCCTTTAAATGCTCAAATCAGATAGCACAGAGAATACTGTACAGACTGCCAATTCAGTCTGCCTCCAGTCTTGTGACTGTCTGAGCATCTTCAACTCCCACCAGGGTCAACAGAAACTGAAGGTACAAAAAACCTCCTGGCAGTGGGACTGGGGAAAGTTACCTAACAGTGACCACCAGTGAGTGACACAGGAATACAATCAACAGCCTCCAAAATTAAGCCTCCTTGGGAAGCTGGTGGTCAGTAACATAGGGCTTCTCATGAGAAATGGGTGAAATCAAGAGTTGACAACCAGGACTCCACCTGCAACGTGGGGGGTCCTACTGAAAACAAAGAACAGGAGGTAACCTATCATGAATGTGTAAAGTTAAGGAAATTCCTACACAGTGCTCAAGGAAGCAAAAAAATGTTCGCTCTCCCTATCAGGATTTCAATGGGAACATCCTCATTTTGACAATTACAACAAATTCAAAACAAGTGCTATAATTGTTTTTGCCAAACATTGTGTACACAGTTCATTGGAATGACATAGCTTGTGGGGGAGGCAGGAATAATATCTTTAGGCCCAGTAAACACTGAAGGTTTTGCCATTTTTCCAGAAGCAATTTGTTTACTAATAGGCATGGAAAGAGGAGAGTTAAAACTCCTTGCAGCAGAAAAATAAATACGAAATTGGTTTGAACGTTGCATTTGTGATGCATCTGTCTTCCTTAAATGTGTATGACATAAACCAGTGGATTTCAGAATGTTTCAGAGATGTCATGTAACTCATGAAACAGAACTTAAAGTGACAGAGGGAGACACCACCACTTACTGAATATGACACAGAACGAGGATCGTTCTCCTCTCCAGAGAAAGTCTCATCTCATGGATGCAGACACAGAAGGTGTAAATAGCAGTGAACTGACACTTCTATTAAATGCATTCCTCTTTCTTCAGAGCCATGTAGTCTTTTTAGCTAACAAAACAGACAGGAAACCTATGAAAAGCCAAAAGACTGGCTTGATAAAATCTGGCTGCTGGGCTAACTCTAGTCATTCATCAGGAAAAATCTCAGCATGCTTTATCTATGGGAACATTATAATGTGGGAAGTAAATCATACTCAAAGGGTTGATGAAAAAAGCTTTTAATTAGATCTGCAAGTTCACTTGGTACTCCTCTGCCTCTTCCTTTTGGACAGCTTTTTCTTTCATTCCCATATTTCCTTTCTCCACCATTTCTTAGTAGCTGCCAATACTGATGAAATTAATCTACTGAGATGCCTTAACAAATGAAGTCTTAACTTCAACAAGCAGTACAAGTTAACCCAACAGGAAACTGGCCACAATGCAGTTAAGTAAATTACCTAAATGAAATTCACCCTAGAAGAAATTTAAATTAATAGACTGGGAGAGGGGTGGCAAAGAGGGATGACCCACAAAGCACTGAATATTTAGCAATACAAAAACAGCAGTTATGAGAGAAAATGATAAGTAAGAGTGGCCAAAACAATTAGACCAAAAAGATTAAGGCAAAACTGAGGCAAGTATGACAAGACATCATTAACATATGCTTTAATTATGCTTTAATGCCTCCATAAACCTGGACTATGACTAGAGGAGCAATGGATCTGAGCCACAGGATTACTGGGGAAAAATAATGAAGTTGAGTCAGTTCAGAAAACAAGAAATATAAAGGTCTACATAGATGAATATAGGGAATAAGAAGAACTGAAGGAGGCAAAGAGCTTACAGCTTAACTGGAAGAACCAAGAAGGTTCCTTTCAGCCTTTCAACAGACAAACACAGAATCATGGAATCATAGAATGGTTAGGGTTGGAAGATCATCTAGTCCAACTCCCCTTCCACGGGCCATTGCCCCTTGTCCTGTCACTGCATGCCCTTATAAAAAAGTCCCTCTCCAGATTTCTTGTAGGCCCCCCTTTAGATACTAGAAGGCTGCTATAAGGTCTCACTGGCATCTTCTCCAGGCTGAACAAGCCCAACTCTCTCAGTCCATCTTCATAGGAGAGTTGCTCCATCCCTCTGATCATCTTCTTGTCCCTCTTCTGGATGCACTCAAGCAGGTCCACATCCCTCTTGTACTGAGGGCCCCAGAACTGTACACAGCACTCCAGGTGGGATCTCACGAGAGCAGAGTAGAGGGGCAGGATTACCTACCTCGACCTGCTGGTCACATTCCTTTTGATGCAGGCCAGGATATGGTTGGTTTCTGGGCTGCAAGTGCATATTGCCAGGTCATGTTGAGCTTCTTGTCATCCAACACCCCCAAGTCCTTCTCCTCAGGGCTGCTCTCAATCCATTTTCCACCCAGCCTGTACTTTTGCTTGCAATTGCCCTGACCCATATGCAGGACCTTGCACTTGGACTTTTCGAACTTTGTGAGGTTCTCATGAGCCCACTTCTCAAGCCTGAAAAGATCTCTCTGGACGGCATCTTTTCCCTCCAGTGTGTTGACTGCACCACACAGCTTGAGTGTCATCAGCAAATTTGTGGAGGCTGCACTCAATCCCACTGTCCATGTTGCCGATGCTAAACAGCACCAGCCCCAATACCAACCCCTGAGAAATGCCACTTGTCACTGGTACCCACTTGGACACCAAGCTGTTAAACACAACTCTCTGAGTGCGACCATCCCGCCAATTCCTTATCCACTGGGCGGTCCCTCCATCATATCCATGTGTCTCCAGTTTGGAGACAAGGATGTTGTGCGGGACAGTGTCACATGCTTTGCAAAAGTCCAGGTAGATGACATCAGTCACTTTTCCCTTATCCACCAACGCTGTAACCCCATCTCAGAAGGCCACCAAATTTCTCAGGCACAGTTTCCAGAAGGATCTGCTGCATGATTTTGCTGGGCACCAAGGTGAGACTGACTGGCCCATCTTCCTTTTTTCCCTTTTTAAATATGGGGATCATGTTTCCCCTTTTCTAATCAGCAGGTATTTCCCCAGACTGCCATGACGTCGCAAATATTATTGACAGTGGTTTACCCACTTCATCTGCCAGTTTCCTCAGGACCAACAGATGCAACTCATCAGGACCCATGGACTTGTGCACGTTCATATTCCTTAGATGTTCTCAAACCTGATCTTCTACAGTTCTCCATTCTCCTAGTCCCTGCCTTTGCCGTCTGCAACATGGGCAGTGTGGCTGGAGCTCTTGCCGGTGAAGACTGAGGCAAAAAAGTCATCAAGTACCTCAGCCTTCTCCATGTCCTGGGTAACCAGGTCACCTGTTTCCTTCGGAGAAGGTCCACATTTTCCCTAGTCTTCCTTTTATCATCATTGTACTTATAGAAGCTTTTCCTGTTACCTTCAATGACCCTGGCCAGATTTAATTCTAGCAGGGCTTTAGTTTTCCTAACCTGATTCCTGGATGCTCGGATAATTTCTCTGTATTCCTCCCAGGCTATCTGTCCCTGCTTCCACCCTTTGTAGGCTTCCTTTTTGTGTCTAAGTTTGTCCAGGAGCTCCTTGTTCATCCATGCAGGCCTTCTGACATTCTTGCCTGATGTCCTCTTTGTCAGGATGCATCACTCCTGATCTTGGAGGAGGTGATCCTTCACTATTTTTTATATAATATTTATTATATTAACCAGCTTTCTTGTGCCCCTCTTCCATCCAGAGCTTTATCCCATTGTACTCTACTAAGCAGATCCCTCAGTAGGACAAAGTCTGTTTTCCTGAAGTCCAGGGTAAACATGCCATGCATTGAACAGCCCAGAATAGAATGAACACTACGGAAATGATCTGAACTCCAGATACTAGATGATGCCAGATATGAGATGATGCCTTTTTCTGTTAAAGCCTCCCTTTCCTTATTCTTCAGTGAGACTATAGTGGTTAAACATTTTGTGTTGGATCTGGCTGGGATGGAATTAACTTTCCCCATAGCAGCCCTCGTAGTGCTGTGCTTTGCATTTGTAGCTGCAATAGCATGGATAGCACACCGATGTTTTGGCTACTGCTAAGCAATGCTCTCACAGTATCCACGATCAAGGCTGTTTCTTCACACACATCCTCCAAAGACCAGAAGCCTGCGAGTGAGAGGCTGGAAGGGGACACAGCTGGGACAGCTGATCCAAACTAACCAAAGGGATATTCTGTACCATATTACATCTTGCTCAGCAACAAAACCTGAGGGGGCGGGGGGAGGGAGAGCATTTTTATTAAGGCATTTTTCTTCTGAAGCAACTGCTATAGATACTGGGGACCTACTTCACTTTCCAGAAAGTGGCTGGACATCACCTGATGATGGGAAGTAGAGAGAACAATTTTGTTTGTTTGTTTCCTTTGCTTCTGTATACAGCCTTTGCTTTTCTTTATTAAATTGGCTTTATCTCAACACATGGCTTTTCCATCCTCTTTTCTCCCCCTGTCCCACTAAGGAGGGAACTGATAGAGTGGGTGGTGGCATCCAGCCAAGGTTGACCCACCACAACATTAACTCTGAGGGACCCAAGATGAAACTGAGACAAAATTTAGTGAAATTCCCTGGAAACATGGAACATTAGAGACATCTGCTAGAGGGATGGGACATAAGGAAGAGTTTCTTAGTATCTAAAACATGTGTGCATCAGAGCAAGTGAGGTTATTAAGTGTATAGGTATACATATACAACATCGGTATATGGAACATATAAGCAGATTTGAAATTATGAACTGAAGAAAGAGAAATATTAAAGCACAAAGAAGCAAAAAAAAAAAAAAAATCTCACAAACCCATAATGTGCTAAGATGTAAAATTAGGAGGGAATCAAGGAAGTTCTATCATTGGAAATATGAAAAAGTGACTGGAAAAAATAAAAAGGCATAGTCTAGAAAACATCAGATTGATGGGGGAGTTTCTACTCTCCTCTTTTTTCTGTGGTCTTATGAGAAGCTGAATTTGTTCATAAAAAGAAAAATTAATAGCATTTCTGATTCAAGACTGCTTCCTAAGTGATATAATTACCACCTCACAGCAGTTTCTATCATCGCCTCAAACAGAGAGATGTCTTCTTAAGGCTCATCTCATTTTTCCTTTCTCCCTTCCTACTGCAGAATGACACCTCTCCTCTCCACTGCACAATTTGTAAATCGTATAAATGCAGAATACAGAACAGGCTACTGCAGGCAAGCAATTTTTTGGCAATATTGTATGTGGGAAGACATCTGTGAGAAGCATCAGAAGATCTTTCATCTTCTGAACATCTCACAGATGTTCACAAATAGCGAAAATTGTTACTTTGGGGAAGGCAGCTCATGTGCCAATAAACGTAGGGAACTGGTTTAAAATAGGAGCTTGCAGGCCGTGAAATTAATAAAACAACAGATCTGACCTAAACTCCTAATGACAATCAGCCTGATTGTTTTTGTTAATTATAGTTATTGGCAATTGAAATCAATGAGAGGTGAATGAGGGCAGGCAAATTACAACTGCTAAATTGCTACAGTTAGCACTTTCCCCCCCCCCCCAAACCAAATGACAATATGTTTTATTCATCTGCTTTGCTACTTACCACATGTAACTGTGCATTCTCCATATTCTATTTTCGTGGACACAGTGGCATGCAGACCTGAACACAAAGTCTAAAGTTACATCTTTAATACAATGACGGGGTGGAAATACCCACTTAACAGCAACCTCGCTCCTTTGTATCTTTACTACTTTTTAGTTGAAATGTCAAATTTGCCAATATTTTTGCTTTCACTAACTAAATCAGGAAAACAAGACATTTATGGAAAAAATATCATAAAATCCAGTGTGAATAGCATTCATGTTTAAACCTTCAGGTGATTCTTTAGAAGGAGAAAGTGTACTTTTCTTCTAAACCAGCCTATGATGTTAAATTAGCCTACTGAATTCTCTGGGAAGGGCAGTGTCTAGGTTCTATGCAAATTATAGTTCTTCCCTGAAAGGAGTTAAGTAAAATTTTCATTAAACAATATTCAGTTAACTCATTTCCTTGTTTGCTCTTTCTGGCTAACGTACGCCTTCCCACATAATTTTCTCCCCATCACACTTCAAGGTCAGGTTTAGACAGCCAGCACCAAGATGAGTCAACCAGGTACAGTATTTTAATTAAGTACTGGGGTTTTAATCACTGTGATTGGGTTCCTTCCATTTTTAATGGTACTTTGAGGTTACAGAAAGGGTTTCACAGAATGTACAAAAGCAAAAGGTTCTCATCTCCATCTGGGATTCAAATCTGGATTATATGTTTTATTCCTAATAGCAGGCAAGTTGAATGTTTGTTTACAAGGATACTGAGATACAGTAACTGTTCCACAGTGAAACTAACTTAGTGAAGCTCCTTTGGAAATTATCCATTAAATAAGCAAGAGGTCTTTTCAATTCTTCCAAATGCAAAGAGAAAGTCACTATGACTGTTTTTACAAGTCTACACTGCCAGTCCTGCCTACTCAGATTATTTTTTTCTGATAACAAGCACTTACCAATGTAAAGTTTGCTTTCACTGTCTCTCAGTTTTTTATATTCCAGAGTTATGTTTACAAAATGTTATTTCTGTGCAGCAATGCAAGTTTATATATCACTTCTTGCTACTAAATCTCTGAGTAACATTTACATTTTTCACACACTATCCAAAACTTTAAATTTCTCAGGTTGAAAGGAACAGATCCATTTCTCTTCCAGTCGGTGATATACAAACATAAAACCTTTATTCCTACATTGCAAAGGATTTACACTACAGCAGCATGGTGCATTCTCCACAATGATATACTGATACTGAACTCTTTTTCCCAACATTATAAATGAACCATCAAAATCATCTTCTTCTGTTATCTCTAACTGTCTCTATGGTTTTGACATTTACTTCAGCATATAAGCTGTGCCCGTCAGAACAGTCTTCTAGCGTATGCACAACAATCCTTAAACAGTAACTATCCAGTTGAATGATAAGGAATCCACCCTTAGCCAAAACATAAGGAAAAAAGTAGTAAGATTAAAATCCTATGAAAACAGAGACAATCTTTAAAACAGCCAGTGTATTCTCAAACTCTATCTCTAATTAGCCTTAACAAATAACAACTTCTTTAGAAGCTGGTCCCCACCACGGACATCCTCTCATGTTTTCCTTAGCTTCTTTTAAATTAATGGATCAGTCATTCACAGTCTTGTCTAACGATAACTACCTCAGCACAGCAGAGAGGAGGAGTAGGAGAACTTAAGGATCGTGTCTACAGTCTAAACACAGTCCTGTTTAAAAATACCTGTTTTCAACTTCCTACAACGTGAGTCGTGCTTGTTTGCTTGCACAGAATAAACTTAAACATGCACAAATGAATGGGAGGGATGGCTAGGGCAGCTTCAGGTGATGTAAATTCCCAACTCAGTAGACATCTGACAATTCATATCAGCTTACGGGAAGCCCCAAACCTCTACCCTGAAAGTAGGTATTACTGTAATTCAATTTTGAGATGACAAGCTGAGTGTAGCCACAGCAGGGTGTCATCGTAACTGAAAGGAGAAGCTGCCACTTCCCATCCAGACACAAATTTAAAAAAAAAAAAAAAACCAAAACAAAAGAAAGAAGAAAAAGCCTTAGAAACAAGAAGAGACACAAAACTGCAGATGTTACTAATAGAAGGTTGAGGGGCTTTGCTAACCAGTGAAAGCAAACTTCTCCCAATTATAGGTGAAGTTATCAACCATGATACCCTGTCAGGATGCTTCTGGCTCCAGCAGCAGCACAAAGCACAACATGGCTCTTCTGTCAGAGATTCATAATGACGAACTGACTACAGCTCTAAATAAAAAGATACTGTGTTTTCTGAGTAGTATTACTCCAAATAAACCTTTAAACACATCTAAACACTAAAAGCTGATTGGTTCTAAATTAACACATTAATCAGGAATCCTCAATCCTAATTTCTGATTTAATGAAATCAAAAATAATTTTACACAAAGCAACAAAAAGAAACTTTAAGGGAAACAAGATCAGATTAATCGATCACCTCCTGCTTAACATAACACTTTTTACACAAATGTTATGAACCTTCCATGCCAACATGACAATACAAAGTTTTGTATTGCTTCCTTACTTGCATTTCCTCCATACATTTTAAATGAACCAAAATGTTGAGAAAGCTTCTGGTAAGAAACTACAGATCTTTCTACTTGCATAAGATGGCTGGTTCCAGTTGCATCAGGTTCAGATAAAAATACAGTGTCAGCCTTATACAAAAAGAATTATGTATTTAAGCTTCCATTAGCATTAATAGGAGTTATATATGTAAATCCCACACATGCTGAGATAAGAATGTGCTAAGGAACGGCATTTACATTCCTGTCAGGGGGCTGCAATTAGTACCAGTGCAGCAAAGGCAGCCTGTATTCCTCTCTACATTTGGAAGCCTTGTAAAACCTATGTAAAACAGAAATCTTTGCCATTATACACCATTTTAATTATAAGCCACATCATAGCGCATGTGCTGAATATTTTGATAAACACTTAAAAAGCCCAGAGAAGTTCTACTAGAAATGTCAACAGGGAGCACTCAGAGTCATAGTGGTGAACCCTCAGGGAACTCACTCAGGCCTAAATTGGGCATCTCGTTCTTGACAAGTGTTGCGGCTTTAGTACTTAAGGGATCCCAAAGGTCAGAGTGCATTGGGCAGCAGGAGCAGCACTGCTCCATCTCCAAAGTGATACCACGAGGGGCAGCTAAGGGGACACAGGTTTCCCAGGACGGAAACTTTCCATGGGCAACTGGCTTTGCACTTGACAACACATCAGCTGTGACCCTGTTCGGTTCGCTGCTCGACAACGACAGACAGAAGGGGTTTGCATGTATCCAACTCTCCATAGCCCACACTTTGGCTGAGAGATTGACGAGCAGATCGGGAGCTTTCCCCATCTCCCCAGCTTTGGGAGGGTCCCTGTGATGCCGCATGGCTTAATAAAGCACTGAATACACTCCGACACCTTCCCACTGCCTGCAGATGACACTGAGAGCGCATTACATCGCGGCCGTGATTCAGCCTTGCTCAGGAAGCATGACTCCAGGCAGCCCCGCAAATATCTGCTCTTCCATATGACACCTGGTCTCCCTGCACCCCGGCCAGCACCCACTGCCTCCAGAAAGGGAAGCCGGGCAGGGAAGAGAAAACTCGCCTCGGCTAGCGTGGGAACCACCGCATCTGCGGGAGAAGCCATAGGGGCAGGCGGGATCAGGGGAGATCAGGGCCCGACACCTCTCGGGAAGGCGCGGCCCGGGCCAGAGGTGCCGAGGACGCGCCTCTCCCCGGCCCGCCAGGGGCGCTCACAGCTCCCGCGGCCGCCTCACCCGGGTTGGCGCGGCTGCTCGGGGCCTCCGTCGCTTTTGGGGTGGTATCGTTCAAGCTGCCCGACGCCAGCGAGGCCAGGAGCAGAGGCAAGAGCAGGGCCAGGAGCCGCGCCGTGCCGCCCGCCCGCAGCGCCATGCCGCCGCGCTCCCTGCCCGCCGCGCCGCCTGGCAACCTTGACCGCGTCACAGCGGGCCGAACTCCGGGCCCGCCGGGGGTCCGGTCCTGCCTCTGGGCTGCCGTGCCCGCCCAGGGCTGGCTGGTCCGGGAGCCCCGAGGTCGGAGATTGAAGCTGGCAAGCGCAGTGAGAGTAGTTTGCAGCCTCTTCATTTGCTGCCACTCGTAAATGCGGGACGGCAAAACCGACTTTCTGATAAAATGGATGGCAAACTTTGTGGCACCCAAAGAATGTGACTGCCTCTTAAAGACACTGCTGAATAATAACCTTTATGGTTGCAACTTAAGTATCTAGTTCTTCTTCAAAGTCCAAAAAAGGTAACTCCATCTTCTTAAAAGTACTACCCTAGGTTTTCCACAGGACCTTGCAACCCCGTTTGCCAGAGCCCTGTGCAAAGGGGGCGTCTGCAAACCGAAGAAAGGCACCCACATTCAGGAAACTGGCAATCGTGTGATGGGCTCAATGGACAGCAGTTCTGATTGTGAGTGGGATGCCAGGCCAGCAGGTTAAGAATATAAGAGCCTGTTTGCAATAAGCATCCCCACTACCCAAACCCAGTGTTTGTGAGTGATGCTCCCACATTTTACAGAGAATCCACGTCATCATCTCTGCTTTGAGCTTCAGAAAGCCTCTGCAGATGTCCCAAGCTATCTGGGTGAGAACTTCCTCCTCAGTGTGTGTGACTTCCATCAGCAGTTGCACTTCCCCGGAATAAAGAAACAGCCAACAAGGGATTGCTTTGTGAGAGCAGAGCTGGACGTGAGCTCTCTGAAATTTGCCTTCATGGGAGTTGAAAATGAACAGAGCTTTCCCTGCATTTGAGACTACCTGTGTATCTATCTTATCTATTTTACTTACCCTTTCCCTAATGATTTCTTCCCCAGACACCTTGTCTCACATGTGCAACAGGAAGAAAATTCCTGGAGCTGATCAAGCTACTTCCCTAAAGGCTAAAAGAGAGATTATTACTTTTATAAAATACTTGAGAGGCTCTCAGATGCTGAAGGCAGAGAAAGCTGGAGAAGTGGGAAAGTGCTGTTTAAAGTACTATTTGATGGGTAATGAACCATCATTTATTCACTAAAGTTCATGACGCTGTCAAAGTTGATGTTGTCAAAATAATAATATCTCTAATAATAGCTCCCATTTTGGGTCCCATCTTCAGGACCCAAAGTCATCTATAAGAAAAAAAATAAAAAATAATTTATTGGCTAAAATCAGCTGTCTCTAGGGAAGGGAGGAAGATTGAACAAATGGATTACATCCAAGTGTGTATTCTAGTTTTTCTTTCATTGAGGCATTTTCATCATGCTTTCCTATCTATCTGTATGCATGTGTAAAATATACCTATATATATACACAGATGCACATATATTCTGTGTGGCTGCTTCTGATGGGATGCAGTTACCATGAAGGAAAGATGAATAATTTCCAGGAACAGCAGGGCTACATCTCTGGAAGAAATAAATCTTTACTATTTCTACAGAATAAGCAGGAACTCAGCTTTTTAGGCTGGGACGTAGTAAACGGCTGGATGGCATTTTGTGTGTTTTCTCAACATTAGTAGTTAGTAGCAATGTCTTTCCCATTCCTTCCTTGTACTTCACATGCCTGGTGTTAGTCTTGGTCTCTTTCTACCTTCTACCCAGGCTCTCTCTCATTTTTGACCCTTCTTATTTTCTGTTTTTATATAAAAATAACAATACTAATGGCAATGGGCAATATCCACTTGGCTTTTGCTGTTGAGTGGCTCTGTGGAGCAGTAGTGAGCTCGCAAGTGGGCAGAGAGCTGTTCCACCTACTTGTGTTGCTCTCACAGCTGGCTGTGCCACAGGCTGCCCAGAGAGAAGACTGGCAAACAAACAGCTTGGAAAAAGCTTGCAGCTGCTTGTTCTTCTCCCCAGCCTCAGGACAGCCATAAAGTGTTTCTGCAGTAGGAGTGTGTATTTTGAAGCTTTCTTCCAGGCTGCTCCTTTTCTCTCCTTGCTTGGCACCATCTCCCACACAATTGTTTTCCTCAGTCATTTACAGGAAGAACAGTCTTCCTGGACTTGGAGCCAGTATCGCTCCCCTGCCCAGGGTTAGGAACGGTGGGAAGAGTCACAGTACTCCTTAAAAGTGAAGCTGGGGATGAGAGATGCAGCTAGGAGGAGCAGACAGAGCTTCTTCAGTGTTAACAAACACCTGGAATACGATTAGCTCTCGATTCTGCCTTCAGGCTATATGGGATGTGGGCTTTCAATTTAGCCATATAATGCAAAATGGTTTCTTGCTGACTTTATTAGTCTAGTTGCTAATTAATAGGTCAAATAACACCATTACCACATTGCCAGCAGATTTGTACTTTAGCCTGAACTCACTCTCAGTAACAACATGGCCAGATTAGATGCTCAGTAGTTTTCTGAGTTAATAACTGTACTTGCAAAAAGGTTCAAGTGGTGTGCAGCCAAATGACATAGACAACTTTCAGAGTAAGCCAGAGCAGCCTTGTCTCTTTATTCACACTGATAACCCAGGTCGTTAACAAGGGAAGCAAGATGTTTGACATTCTTGGAAACCAGGAGTTCCATGCAGTGCTGTTTTCTGTGACAGGACTCTGTTAGTCAATAGAATTTTTTTATTCTCTGTGCATGGGCCAATAAATAATTCTGTAAGTCATATTTCGTTGAAAGCTCCTGCAGCAGGAGCTCATGCCAGAAGGTCAGCACATCTGTAGTGGTCGAGGGGAGGTGGGCAACAGTTCTGAAAAACGCCTCCTCCTGTTTTGTTCCTATGCACAGATAATGGCATGCTTCTTCCACTGGGTAAGAATTGTTGCCATAGTAATGTTTCCAGCACTCCTTTGGATCAATAGCAGAACAGAGGGTTTTTCAGGTATTTCTGTTGTTTGCAAGTCTGCAGTCATACCCCATATATATTTCTATTCCCTTCTATGAAATAAGTTCAAAGATCTTTCAGGGCTGTACAATTATGTGAAGAAAGCAACATAAACATGGTGTGCAAAGATCTTAGGTCAGAATCAGACCTCTGATGGGCAAGAGAGTAGAGTTGCATTTGCTTAACCAAAACTTAGCCCTGGTAGTCCTATCAACACCTCACCAAATGCAGGAACAATCTGAACCTGCGGGACTGTCTGCATTTTTTTGTTGAGAGTTCAGGTGTAGTTCCATTTACAAATCAGAGGAACTTCTCAGTTGATTTAAAGTCCATTTGCTGGTTCGTAGACACTCTGTGGGTACCTGACATATTGCCACGGCATAGGTTCAAGCTGATTAGATGCTACTAATTCTAGGTGGGAGTGAAATGGAAGCTGTCCATAAATTGTTAAGGGCTGAATCTACAAAAGTGTGGATTTAGTCACTGCACTGCCTCTTTCAGCAACCACCTTCAACATGTAGATCATAAGAATCGGCGCATCTGCTCTACACATGTCAAAAGACTGTGTATGTGTTGAGTCCCCTACATTTCCCCTATGTAACCTAGCAGTTAGGGCATGTCTCTGGATTTGCGATGAGCTAATTTAGATGTTTACTGGGAATAGTCCCATTCCCAGTAAACAATTTGCAATAGCCTTGCTATATAGGAGTTTTAAGAGCCAATATGATCCGTTCATGACAGTTAACCTCAGTGTTGGAGAAGGGCTGCAAGCACGGTTAATGTATGAAGACAGGCTTTGGTTGAAGATGAGGCATTGCCACGTCTAAATGTTTTTGTGAATTTAACATAAAGAGCTGAGGACAAACTTTCTGAGGTAGAAAATGTTCAGCTTGCCATATTGATATACAAGCAATAAAGGAGAGCATGATTTGCTAGCAATATATTTTGCATCTTTTTAGGCAAAACATCTCGAACTTTACTTAGATTTATCTGTGGGCTAATGATTCTTTTACTTCAATAGTTTACATCTAAACCTTACTATTCACAAGCTTATTATGCATTTTTCTATGCATACATTCCACAGAGAGCGGTATTTACCTACAGATGCATCACAAGGCTCCTTCAGGTATTACAGTTATACACTTCTAATCGGAATAGGAACATGCTGTCTTCTGCAATTATGTGGTACGTTTTTTAAATAGCGACTAATATTCTATTGCCTGATGAAAACATCTCCAAATCAGAAATACAAGTGTCTTCTGTGGGAACAGCGGTAATCAGCACTATAGACATAACTTGGAGAGATTCATTAGAGTTCCCTCACAATTCCTAGGCTGGTGTCTGCATGCATATATCACCACTGAGCAGAAAAAAATTGGGCACTACTTCATCTTTTTTTCCTCTTATCTGACATTTCTTAGGAGATGCTATGATAAGTAAGTATTTTGTATCTACGCATTCTCCCCCTTCCTTGCTTCCACCAAAACTGGAGGAACTTTCGTTTATCTTCTGCAACTCCTCCTTCCTTGCTGGCAGCGAGGCCCTCTTGCCTACAGCTACACATCTGGTCTTCCAGAAAGAAAGACGAGGAGAATGAAGTAGGGAAGGGGGAGAAAACGCATGCCTGGGTTTTGTCATGATATGGACTCAGGATGAATCTAGGCTGCCGGACACTGGAAAACACTCTCAAATCCTGTGGCTTGTATGTAGTTCTTTGCCTTCATGGCCTTGTGAAGAGAAAGACGGGAATTCAAATGAGATTCTGAGATTTCTGTCCATATTCAACAACATGCTGTGATTATAGGATTTTGCCCATGTTATTTAGGAGGTATACATGCCTTCCTGACACCCAGCTTCTTCAACAGCAATACTCATTAAACATTTTATGCCAGAAATGTCAGAGAATTCAGATATGTTATTGGACTTTCTGATACAGTCCTATCCATTTTCCTGTTATCTGAACAGGCTTTAGTGAGAAAGGTTAAAAGTACAGTAACTCTGTGTGAGGAGAGAGATTGAGAACTGGGAGAATCACTGCTGAAACAGTACAAACCAGAGGTGACATTTTGCTCCCACTGTTACAGCCCTTTCTGCTGAGAGTTGGTTGTTCATATGTAAATAGTGACCAAATACAAGTCGAATTAGTTAAAAGCCTGCTCACATGAAGGACAACGGAAGTTGTCTTTATTACATCATGGGGATCAAGACCCAAGCTCTGAACACCAACAGCGATGAGAAGGTGCAGTTTTATCTGTTTCTGGCTTGCACTCAACACCAGTGAAAATAAAGTCTGTGCTATAAAAGATTCCAGGTTTTACAAATAAATGGGTACATTCATTTGCTGGCATTTCAGGACAAAAAAAAGTAGCCTTAAAATACAGCAACAGCAAGTGTGCACATCACCTGGTCAACCAGGTCTTTTTGTTGAAAGTCTAGTTAATACCTTAGATTCAAGATTCAAGATGTTCAAGATGCTAATTGCTGTAGTGAGGCCTTACTTTCTAGCTTGGTTGCTGTTTGTTCCCTAAGGGAATGCCCCCGAGGCTACCCCTGGCACTTCAGCCTTTCTGTTTACCCACTTTCTCATCCAGAATTCACCCGCCTCCACATGGTGTTCCTTGGCATACTCGCTAGCACAGAGCTTGCAGTAACTCTAGCTTTGCTTGTCTCTGCACACAAGCAAGAAAAATGCCTGCGTATAAGCCAACACGCAAATGCCCTGCCACCTGGCCAGAGGCAGACTGCAAGCCACGCTAAGTAGATGCCAGAGCTTCCACACTGTCCTGCTAGCTTTCCTCATCAGGCAGCTCATCACATTCAGGAATCATGCTGTTTTCATCTGCTGTACCCTGCAGTTTGGCAGAAACACCCTCTGAAGAGACCTAGCAAGAGCTAATGCTTATTAACTCCTCCTCAGATATCCATGGGTCTGGATGCACTGAGATACCATAGTAATGAGAGCAGTAAGAGTGTCTAGACAGACAGACAGACAGTAGTCCCACAGCTAGGGGAGAAATTGTGCCAGCAGATACTTCATCAAATTAACTGTGATGTATTCTGAACAGAGGAATATATGAATATGCGGCTCATACGTATGGTGAACGTAGTGATTACCTGCTATGACAGTTTTTATAGGAGAGCCTCTGGCAAATACACAATTAACAAAGTACTCAAAAAAATTAAAATTACATCTAACATTTGACAAGCTGTGTTATTAAAACGGCTTCTTCAGTAATATTGGGTTTTCCCGGTCGTGATGGGGAGCCAAACCAATCTTCCAGATGATAGTTCTTAAAAAGAGGGAATTATATAATTTTAAAAGACTGTCTCTTACATAGCCTACACTTAAAAGTCACCACAACTATTTCTGATAAGAATTTCAAAGTACAATATCCATTTCTATCTTAGATGTTGCTCAGCTGAGCGCCATTCCCTTATGTGCATTTGCCTTGATAAAAATAAATCTTGATTGACTCAGGTGTGGAAATTAGGAGTTGTCTTGAATGTTTGTTTGTTCTCAAGCATAAATTGTGTTTGAACAATAAGGGCATGGCTCTCCAAAGGGCTGAGCACCTGCAGCTCACATGCCACTCAGCTGGAGCTATAAATGCCGCAGAGCTCTGAAAAGCCAGAGTTCTAACAGTTATGTTGAATGAGATTCATCCAAACAGTATTGATCAACAACTAAATTAGTATAGGGCTGCCTTTCTTTTTGCAACTTACTGTGTTTACTTAGAGGCCTGGATTCAGTGTAAAACATTCAGAATAATTTTGTTTAATTAAGAGACTGCAGTGAAAGGAAAGAAAGGCAAAGATGTGCCTTGTTCTGCAGTACAATAAAAAATAAGTAAATACAATTCCAGTTAATTATCCATCACTCAGTACAGAGACTTCTACTTAATCTAATCACTGGTTAATTAGATTGTCTGTTTTGTTTTATCAAATCTACTGTAACCAAGTCATCTGCATTTGCATTGTGCTTTGTACATTTTGATGATTTTCTATTATTAAAAAGGTCGCTGTCAGGTCAACGTAGGCCTGTATTTGTTGTGTAATACAACAGGATTTCACATTACATAAATACCTTTCTGCAGAACCCAATTTGAGGTTCAGACTTTTAGAGGCATGCAAGTATTGAAGGATCTAAAACCTAATCTTTTCAAAGGAATTAGATGCCCAAATCTGATTTAAAAAACAGTTTCTTTGACAATCTGGGCTACATTCAATGAGTTATTTCCCAGGACTTAACAAGGTATTTCCATAAGGAGTGAGGAACCTAAATGGAAAAGGGTTTAGGCTCATCATTTCTAATTTAGAGTGCACTCCATTTCCCCATGGTGATCCTGAGTCAGGGCAGGGTAGTGCAATGCAGCTGTGCCTGCAGTTTTGCTGCTTAGTTGATGGATTGTAACGTGTTAAGTGATTTGGTTGCGAGCCTGAGTCTCTAGAGAGTAAGTCCTACTTTGTCTTTCAGTGAGTCTTGGAGCATTTTTTAGAGATGTTTTATCTTCCTGTAAGGTTACAGGTATGCTTACCTGATGTAGCTCTCTATCCCAGCTGCCAAAAGTGAAACGGTGCACAGGCTAAAGCCGGCCTAAGGCACAGGCTATTCCTGGGTGGTTTAGAAGAATAAGGAGGAAGATATATTTACTTTTAACAAATGGAAAAGATTGTGGGCCACAGTTGAGGGGATTATGATGCTTTGGTCCCATATTGACATTAACTTACTGCAGAAAGGACAGCCTCAAGCTACTCAAGCTGAGATAACTGATAAGCAACCAGACCAGAAATGGAACGTTGAAGGATTCAGAGGACCTGAAAGCAAGAATATCAACAACTCCCTAAATTTTCCTATGTAAATGTGAATACAGTGGTGTTCACTGCTTCCGTCTAAAGTGCTGTTCAAGACCATGGTAAGTACATGAGGAAAATTTCCTTATCTTAAGTTTGTGAGAGCTGGGGTTGGTGATAAGAGCAGGGATAGTATAATAAAGTGTGCTAATCTCATCATAGCAATCCTGCTGTGTATATTGCTCAGGGCCAGCTCTAGGTATAGGCAAAATAGGCAGTTGCCTATGGCAACAGACTGCTGGTGAAACCAGAGTGAGTTCAGGCTCCTGCAGCTGCCTTTGTCAGTGTGAGTGCCCTGGAGAGCCAGACTGGTGGCTCTTGCTGGAGGAATCAGGACATGTGGGGTCATGGCTTTTGATGGCAGTACTGAAGACCTAAGGGCTTCCTGGCAACTGTCACCACCCTTTCTTCCCCTGACACCTCTGCCATAGCAGAGGTGGAAAGCGTGGCTCTCCAGTACCCTTGGCTCTGTTGTTGCTCTTTTGCAGCAAAATTCAATGTTTCCAGCGCTTCTGGGATGTGTGGAACTGACTTGCATCATGAGAGTCCTGTGGGCTTATGGTTGCTCAGGGCAGCGTGTGGTTACCCAGACTTAGATTTTCACCTGCTCCTCAGAGCAATGGCAACACCAGCACTGACAGAAGGAAGTCAGGAAGATACCACGCTGCGGCAGGAGAAACCTTGCAGAACTGTGCAGGCAAAGATCAAACAAATTTTCATTAAATCATGCCAGAGAACTTGGGATAATTCTGTACCAAAATAAAGCAGACATGGTAAATGAGGAAGAATTGTTGCTGGGTCATTCTGGGAGCTGAGTCAAAGCCAAAACCCACCAGCTAGCAGCCCTGCATTTCTAGCCTTCCCTGTTACATCTTTGACATAAGCAAAGCCTGAACATTGTTTGTGTTGGAAAGTCAGAACTATGATTTCTAGTGTTTTTGCATTATAAAGCAATTTCTGAAAAGTCATGATTTCTCGTTGGCAGGTACTCCATCACTGGGAAGCATGTGAAGGAGTGCTTTTTCAAAGAATTTTATTCCAAGGCTCATGTATTGGTCTGTGTGCATTCATGTTTACAGAGCACGGAACTGTATTTGCTTTGTTGCTTCATAACTAGAAATATTATCTGCTTGCAAAATAATACATGTTTGGGAAGGGATTTGGTGGGAGGGTGAGGTTGCTCTCATTGCCAATTACTGCTGATGCCTGCTGTTAAGTAAGTAGGTTGGTTGAAAAGGCAGATCCACTGTCTTTTGCCAGCGGTCTGTGAAGGTATAGCAAGGGCATAAAGTTAACAGTCGCATACTGACTCCCACCTCTTCTCTACAGGGAATCTCCTTCTGGGCTCAAACAAGGTGAGGTTCAGCTCTGCCTCAAAGCTCTGCTGTCAGGGACACCGCATATTCTCTGCCTTGCTTAGCAAGCTTCCCATAGCTGTGCAGTGTGGGATTATTAGTCCTTGTTTCGCCTGGACCACGCCTGCAAATAATGTCCTGATTTTTCTTTTCTTTTAGCTGCAGTTTATTTTGAGTTACAGTTACAGTGTGAACCCAGAGTTGGCAGAAATGAGCAGCTCCAAAACTGGTGGAAATTTAAGTGAGAGTCAGCAGCCAGTCAGTGAACGATTCAAGATTCATCCATGCTGCTCACCATTCCTGGTTCTCGCTCCTAAAAATTACTTGTGAAGAATTTGATTCATTTATTTGCGGCCCCGCTTTGGAACCAGCAATAGAGGCGCCATACCTCCAGCTCAGTTAAGATGACATTATTCTAAAGACATCTCTTTTCCGCTGCCCCAGGCAGATGTTTTCTCCCCCTGAAGTGGTGCCTGTTCACTGAAAGCAGAATTGCTCCATCATCTCACTCCTGAAGAAGTCTTCCAGCAAAACTCTCACAGTGTCCTTGCAGCACTGGTTGTAGAGGCCTTTTCACAGAGCTGCTTTTTAATTGCTGTATTGGTATTCATAGATTCATGGATCGAAGGCTGGGAGGGAGCACTGGATCATCTCTTTTGACCTCCATGAGCCCTTAAATGTCGTCACTTACCCCTGCATTGAACTTGTGTTTAGCTGTAGTATGTTTTCCAGCAGGGATGCAAAGTTACTGGAGGACAGAGAATTCCGCACTTCTGGCAGTTCATCTCCTCTGCTGTTAGAAATACATGCTGCATTGTGGCAGTGCCTGAGGGAGCCATCTCAAGGCTTGAGGTCCTGTTACGCAGGCCTCACTATATACATAATTTAAAAAGACAGCTATTGCCCCAGAGAACTTGGAGACTGTAAAGAATATGTGAGGCTTAATGTCAAACAGAATAATATGCAGTTGGTTTCAGGCTGCTTGGCCAAGTGAGAGAAATATTAAACAATGCAGTGGCCTAAAGTATTTTGGGACTGAGGGCTGAAACGCAGAAGACAGACATGAGATTTGCACAAATGTCACAGGCACAAAAGGAATGATTCAGAGAGAACAGTTTCCCATAGCATGGTGGTATAATTTATAAATCAAAATAAATAAACAGAATGTGGAGAAAAAATATAAAATAATAATAAACAGAGAAAAATTCAATCAGGTCCCTGAGGATTAAAGAGAAAAAACAGCCTTGAGGAGAGCTGCACTCTAATCTTTTTTTGAGCTCTGGGTGCCTGCATTCTCTTAGCAAAGTGATAAACAATCGAAATAAAGAGCAGGCTTAAGGATTTTCAAAATCCTGAATAAAATCAGCTCCCATATATACAAAATAGTAATGTTTCCTAGTGTATATATTTATTAATCTAATTGGAAAGAAAGAGTAGACTGGGCAAAATAACATAGTTATGTCTCTGAATGCATGGCTGAAGGTAATTTAGGGCTTTCTTTTGGCCTCTGGAATATCATCTCAGGTTTTTTGAGCAGTACTTTCTCTTTCTGGAGAGCCTTCAGCACTGTGGATATTTACATGTTTTTCTCTCATCTCCTCTGGAATATCTATTGGTATTTTCAAGTCAGTCTTTTCCGTCTAAGAGAAGAGTTAAAACCTTAAAATGGTGTGGGCCTCATTCTTCATTTGCATTACATTTGTACCTCTTAGGTGAACTAAGTTTGGTGGACTATCCCCTGCATGATTCCAGTCTGAGAGGAGAATGAGGTCTGTTTTGCTGACTAGCTCACCAGTACAAGCTGATAATCACTTGGGAACAGTCAACCATTACTGCTCAAGTTGAAAAGCATTCAGTCTCTTGTGTTTTCCTTGTGAAGTAGCACATGTTTTACTGCATTTTAAGTTGACATTGGCTTAGGTAATCAGGGTCCTAGAGCTATTGCAGTAAGGCTTGGACCATTTAGAATGCACTCAGATCTTCCCAGGGGCTGAGTTAAGGTAAAGTGCTGATAGACAGCAGCTATCTACTCCCACCCACTTGCACCCTTCATCCCTACAAGTTATAACACAAAGATCCAAACTAAGGAAATGTTGGATTAGCTCCTGAAAAGCATCACTGGAAAGCTAAATTGGGTGAAACTAGCTGCGTATTGATTCACATGGTAGTAATGTGGACATATACAAAGAATTTCAGCTTCTTGGGCTGTTTCTGCTTGGGTTCAGCCTTCCAGACCAAGATGTGCATTGCTTGATGCAGTTACACTTGCTCAGATTGCTACCTCTGAGTTTTCAATATCTTGGCAAAGGGTCTATGTGGTCCTGTAGCAGCCCTAACCAGGCTGACACATACCCTTACTGCCTTTAAGGCAGGCAACAGCAGTACTTTTGAAGAAGGGTTGTGCCGTGAGTGCAGGCAGATGCAGGGAAATTGGGAACATCAACATTAAGTGTAGTGTAAGCTGAGGCAGGAGTTTCAGTGGAAAACCTCTGGCCAACTGGTATGCAGGGGGAGAAGCTGTTCTGTAATATTTCTTGCCCAGATATGATGGATGTTCAAATGCTTTTAAACACATGCACTTATCTTTGAAGTCAGAAACAATATTTAGGATAATCTATAAACCAGCAGACACAAAAGGCACTGGGAGCAACTGACGGAAGCAACTGATAGACCTGCATTATCTAGCACATCACAGTTCAAGAGACTCACTGGTGTGGAGGGTATACATGAATGGTGCCTCTGATTAAATGCTAGCAGCTGTCTGTTAACCTAAGATGAAGATTAGCAGGTTGGCAGAGACATCCCAGCTAGGTCTGGAAGCAGTCCATCTGAGCCTGTCAGTCCAGACTCAGCTCTGCCCAACCCTGTGCACCCTACCCAGCCATATACACCCTGCTCAACCATATGCACACTAACCAACCCTATGCATCCTTTCCAGGGCTGTGAGTGTGGAAAAGCATGGTGTACTAGCATTGTAGAAAAGCAGCTTGGGTCTAGAAGCAATAGCTCTTGGTCTCTTCACTTCTTCACGCTTTTTCTTAGCATGTCTCAGGCTTATTGCCCTGTGCAGTGGATGGGGGAAGGTCTATGCTGAGGCATCTCTTTATGTGCATGGGACAGCAGAGCTAGAGCAAGGGGCTGAGGGATGGGAATGTGGTCTCTGGAAGGATGTCCTGCCAGACTGCCTGTGCATGTCAGGGTGCTCCAGCGAGAGTACAGCTGACAGGAAACCAATTTTTTCCCTAAGTTTATCACTGCATGAGAAGACAAGAGGGTGCTTAGGAAGCAAGACCAAGATCATTCTAGTTGCTTTACATACAAGCAACTTGAACAAGACAATTGGAGCTCCCCTCCTCCTTCCAGATGCCTTTACCTTGGTGTAACTGTGGCAAAGTTCTGTGTATCTCATAGAACTCAGTGAGATACAGCTTTAGCATCAAGAAGAGGCAATCTAGATCCCTTGAGCAATGTAATGTGGGAGCATTAAAGAGGAAGAATTATTGGTGCCAAAGAGGAAGACAGGTCAGCAGTGGCCTCTAACAGTAATGAGAGAATAAGAAGCTCTGATGGAAGTTCCTCTCAGCCCTTCCTCATCAGAAAGGCAGGAACTCTATTGTGGAGCCTTTGAATACACAGAGTAATTAGAGTTAAATTGCAGGCTCTCAGTAACCTACCGTATTTTAAGAGGAACTCTTGGGCAAAAAAAAGGAGGAAGAAAGCTCCTTTTTTTTCCCTATGAAATTGAAATAGAGCAAGTAATGGTATATGTCAGTCCCTCTAGAAGTCTTCACATATCCCTTCACTCCCAGAATTCAACTTAATAGGCTCCAAACATAGACTGCTTTAACAGCCAGTATTCTGACATCTCTTGGTATTATCTAGAAAATGTCAGCAGCTCAAATGCGGAATAGAAATGTGGCTTCAGTTTTCTTTCAAGCAATTTATTTCTTTCTGTCCCTTGACATCCAGTAGCTGCAGGGTTGATGCCTCAATTTGAGAAGTAGCTGCATTAAACAAAATGTGATAAAAAGAGACATCCAAATTCCAAACAGGTTTCAGATTAAGTTTTTGAATATGTAAATTTAGAAACATAAATTTAAATTTAAACTACAGGGAAAAAAGTGAAAAGCGTTTTGGCTGCTTATAAAATTTAATACAAGATGTTTTCTTCTTTTTAGGGGTTAGCAAGTATAAAGTTCCAGGCAGATGGAAATGTTATGAATCTTATATAGGCCCACAATGGTCAATTTAATTTAAAATAAAATAAAAAATATTGAGGAGCAGAGTTTCTATACATATGATGCGAGAACAATGTTTGATAGCTAGATGCGGACCAACATGATGCCTCAGCACATTGCTACGTTTTCTGCCCCCTTGCTTTTCAAACTTTGCTGCCATTTTGTTCTTGATGTCCTGTTCACTTAGAGGGGTTCGTGACATACATAGTTCTTTGCTAAATCTCAGCTTTCCTTCACTTTGTCGTGGTCCCCTTGTACTTCTGGTGGTTTACAAGAGTCCAAGAAGGACCTGAGCTTCTGGCCCATCTCCTACAGTCTCAAGTCTTGCACCCCTTGAGCTACTTTAGGCTGAGAAATTTCAGGTGTGCTTTTCAAATCCAGACCTCTGATGAAAACCACACCTTTAATTTTCTTTCTGGCTTTATTTATTTCATAGCTCTAATCTTAAACTCAGGATGGCTAAAGTGATGCTTGTTTTTCCTCCACGTGAAACTCTGCCTTCTTCCCATCTTTCTCCAGTATCGCATATTGTGGTACCTTTGAGTCAGTCCTCCCGCATCACCTCTGCATGTTGGCCTTTTTATCCTTACAATACTTGTCCAGAAGCTAATTTCTTTTGCAGTCAACACTTCCTTTCTCATTGCCTTTCATTTCAGCAATTTAACTTCCTGAAGTTAATTTCAAATATTAACTGTTCAGGTCATCTTTGAGACTCATCTCTGGCCACAACCCATTGCTCTTCAAGTGCATTCCATGGTTTAGTCAAAATTTCTCACCTCTGAATTTAGGTCCTTTCATTCCTTAGCTTCACCACTTCTATTTAGATGAATAAATTATGATACTGACCATGCCATTTCCTGCAGAATGGTTTAAGCCTATTCTGCCCATTAGTCTATCCTTCTATATAAAAGTTGCATCTTCTTACCATGATGCATTTTAGATTTAGGGGAAATCTCCATATTCACAGTGGTACTAATATCGACCTCTTCATAGTATCTTAAAGAAAAACCCAACAAAACAATGCTGTTCTTAGTTGTCTCAGTGATAATTTTTCTTTTCTACGCTTTCGCTTCCAGCTTACTTTCACCTTCACAGAATCATAGAATCATAGAATGGTTTGGGTTGGAAGGGACACTAGAGATCATCTAGTTCCAACTCCCCTGCCATGTGTAGGGACACCTTGCACTAGACCAGGTTGCTAAAAGCCCCATCCAACCTGGCCTTGAACACTGCCAGGGTTGGGGCAGCCACAGTTCTGGCCAACCTGTGCCAGTGCCTCACCACCCTCATAGTGATCTAAATCTCCCCTCTGTTGCTTTATGGCATTCCCCCTTGTCTTGTCACTACATTCCCTTGTAAAAAGTCCCTCATGCCATTTCTCTTCATTACCTCTTTGCCACAGATCGATAACAGTATTATCAGCAACAAAACCTGCCACCAAAGAAACCTCCAAATCCTGCACCAGCTACAGCATCATCAAACAGCAGGCTATCCTCTAAATCATATCACAGATGCCTCTGCATCTGTGTTTCTACCATACAGCCCCAAATCATATGACTGCCTCTGCATCTGTGTTTCTACCATAGAGCCCCAAACCTGAAAGAAACTGCCACCACGCAGTGGTATCACCAGCTGCTACCATGATATAGATTCATTAGTGGCAAATACCAGTATTCTGCTTAAACCTGACTTCAAAATAAAAAGAATGCATTTGAATTTTAATTTCATTTGGACCCATTAGAGAAAAATATACCCTAAAATCCAGAAAATTTAATTCCAGTTTGTGCATCCACAAAATCTGAGTGTTAGGCATAATGTTAAAAAGCTTCACTACCAAGCAATATGCAAAACTTCCCTAAAAATCCTTCTAGTGGATGTTTAAGTCTGGGTTTTTTTTCTTATCCTAACAAGGTTTAAGGTCATTCAATCTTCTTCTCCCTGTTAAAATTTTGTGCAGATTACCAAAATGTAATTGCACTTAAATACCATGCTGCTACTGCCTTGAGTCAAACAGATATGCAAAAGGGGCAGCAGGAATGTGCGATAAAGCACATTTTGGAATGGAAACTAATGCTTTCTTTAGCTCTAGTCTATCTCAGAGGGCATCTTGGATTCAAATTAATGGACTGACGGCAGCTGCTTGTAAAATGAGGTTCCAAAAGGATAGTGCAAATCTGAAACTTTAATTCCTTGTAAGCAGCTGTGAGGAATTTTTTACAGCTCCTCTGCTGCATGGAAGTGGAAGAAGGTCTGATTTTTGTTCTATAAATGTTTACCTGTTCTACCAGGTTTGTCAGTATATTGTGTTTTGGATTAAAAGAACTTTGATAGTGGAGAGTAATCACTAAAGAATAATAAGCTGGCATTCTTATATGTCCATCAGAGACGTGGATTGGCTCAGTAATACAGAAAATTGGGTGGAGGACAGAGACTTAGCTACTAGCATCCTAATTGGAGAGATCCAGATTAGGTTTATTATTGTCTTCCTTTTCGGACTGATTGTCTTTGTGCATGTGTGGATGTGTGTAGAAGGCTTGGCAATGATATAATCTTGGAAGGCTTTTAATCAGCTCAAGGAGCTTAACTTAATACGAGAAAATGTATCAAAGGAAATGATAAAGAAGTTGACCAGTCAGTCAGCCAGCGGCTGAAGAGCTGAAGGACGGCATGAGACAGCCATTATGCAGTGAGTGCCGGGACTAACAAATGCCAAGGTAGGGGCTGCAAAAAGCCCATGGACTAATAAATTGTGCAAGGTAACGAACAGCTGAGGATCTCTACGTTATATGTCCTGCCCAAGACGTTTATGCGCTCAGAGAGCAACTAAGTTAGCTCCAACAACTAAGCTGCATTCATGACTAAAGGGAACCTTAGCAGTAAGGATGTGACATGTGTAGCTTAAATTTATGACAGTTCATCTGCTATGTGAGTGGTATCTTGAATGGAGTCCAACAGCTCTTCCGTCAGCTGCATCCATATGCTATGCATGTGTTCCCTGCTAAGCACATCTTTTAAATTTAGTCTTTGTGGGTGCATGTTCTACACTTTCTCCATGTTTGTGGCTCTTTCGTGTGCATTCTTCAGAAAAATACTCCTGTTCATTTCAAAGGCTGCCGCGAGCTCTTCAGATGCTCTCCAGCCGTGACCTCAGCAAGACCTCAGCCGTGACCTCAGCAAGACACCCCAGCTCTCTCCCTCCCTGTTCCACGCGGTCGTGCAACAGCCACTGCTGCTCTTTGGGCTGCACTCAGTCATGAGCTCCTTGGGGAACCATTAGTGTTTCCCTGCTCCTTTGTTCGGAGGTGGTGAACGTCCTGCTGGTGTTTGCAATGATATTTGCCCCACATTAAAATGTATAGACTCTTAGGCAGAGTCATCTGAGTATGGTGACAAGCCTCCTCACACAGCATCTTTTCATCTTTTTAACCAATGTTTATCACTAACAAGAAATCCTTTGTCACACTTTTGCCATATGGGGTAAGGAGTGTTTGTATCTTGGAAAGCTGCAGTTGCCCTCCATGGTTCTCTCTCAAGTCTCCAAAGTGACAGAATCTTTCCTAGAAGAAACTGTGATCCAAGAAGAAATAGGTGTCAAACTACCCAGTGGCACAATGGCACACACACACAAGATTATAAAAGCCTTTTTTTCTGGCAGGCATTTGTTCCCAAGTCTTCTTTTGGAACAGAACATACTGCCCTACACATCAGCAGAGAACTGAAGACTCCAGGAAAATAAGAAAATTAGAAGGGAGAGAAAATATGAAATGCTCTTCTCACAACTAGCTGCTGTCATATTAAAGATTAGTGCCGTTCTTCAGGCCTGAGAGTTCAGATTTATGAAAGAAATGCATAGCAGTTCCCTTAGGAGGGGAGGAAGCCAAAACAGTCAAAATGTAATGAATCTGGACACAAAATTGTATGTTCACATAAAAATGTTATGAGGAAAATACAAGAGTGGAGTGCTGAGAAGTATTGTCTGCACGTTCAGGAATTAAATTGTAAATTAACATTTCAAAATTGAATAGCGATAAAGTTTACAAGCAGCGGGGTTAGGGAATCTGCTGTAGCTCACATGGTAACCTGTGCCAGAAAAAAGTATGAAATTTGGATGTCTTCTGGATTTAATGACACAACACAGTTTCCTCTTCCCACAGATAGCCCTACTGATGGGGTCGCCTTGCAAGGAGAGGGTGAATTAAAAAATAGCTTCTATTCAAATATTTAGCACATGCCCACAGTAGAATTCATGTTACCTAACTTCAGCACTCTCAAAGTTGGAAGTGGGATTCATCTGCCCAAATTTAGATTCCTACAGTGCACACGTCAACAGCTGAGCTAGTCATACTGACTCCTTTATAGGCAATGAAGAGAGACAGGCAGTTCTGATGCGTAAGCACATCTCATCCTAAAAAATGTGTCTAAAAGAGATCCAACAAATCACATGGAGAAGTGAGTGGCTTTTTCTCCATCAACTCTAAAGTGAGTCCAGACTGTTATCGTTATGATAACAGGCTTTTAAAGTTCAGCAAGATGACTCTTTCTCTGGATGTCTAATCTAAACTGGTCATTCTCATTGACTCGTTGCATTGAAAGAGGGAAACAGTAATTTTCAGAGGTCTTGGTCATCTTGGTCATCTCCCTCAACTACAAATGCCTAAGATAGCTGATATGAGCTGCCCTCCAGAGATATTTGCTGCTGGGTGATGAAAGCCTCTGGGATTGCTGAAGAGTGTGAGCTGAGAGGAATTGAAATTATTTAAGCCATTCCTCATTCCCACACGTCTATTTTTGTGGTTTTAAAATGTTGCCTCCAGAGATCTGGAAGGCTCAAGAGGACAGTGCCAGGAGAGGAGGAGGGGGATTCAGGGTTGACTGAAGTCTGAAGATGTCGCTGTTATTTATGTATCTTTTAAGCCACTCTCTTCCCTGAAGTTTTTCCCTTCATCTGTCAGTAGCTACCGCTCTGGGTGTTGGCAAGGAAGGGCACTTTTTCTTCAGAGATGCCATGATGCACACACAAGGCTTGGAGGCCTGTCCCAAAGCCAGCTTGCCTTCCTCCCCCAAAGTCAGAGCATCGTTTGCCTGCTAGCACACCCTATACTGGGGAGAAAATGCAAAAAAAGAGAGGCAGGGAGGCATAGGAAGGCGCAACGGTGAATGGCATATTAAGGATAATGAAACTGGAAATGGTTTCTCTTTTTTTCCTCCATTTGTTCTGTAGAGTGAGATAATCCCTCAATTCACAGTTATTTCATCCCTCTCTGATTCATACAGTGATCCCTGGAGTATGCAAATGGCGGGCTGCAGGTTTTTCTGGTCACTGCGCTCTCTTTTGCTGCTCTGTGCCAACTGAGGCGTGAGGTCTCCTGCAGAGCTCGGGTGTAGCTCTCTGATGTGGCTGCACACATGTACGTGTACACACACAGAGATTGCCATCTCAGGGAGGGTTCAGTGTTGTGGGTTTGCGGAGGGACTCATTTCATTTTCATCCTTCCAGGTACTGATGGAAACACTCAGCAAAATATACGTCTTTGTCTTTGTTTTTCACTGTCCTTCCAGAAAGCCGTGTTCAGAATCTCACACCTCTTTTTCCTATTTAAGTGTCCTTTGATTACCTGCTACATGTAATATGGATCTTCATTAGATAGAATTTATCTTAAAACAGTCCTGATTAAGCGGTAGCAATTATTACTTTCTGCCATTAGACTTAGTCTCCAGGGACACTTCCTGAGAGAAGGAAGAGGGGGATCTCTGCTTTCTTGTGCAGGGACTCTGGTTTGGCTCTCTGTGTGTACATCCCTGAGCCTGGGGATGAGGGGACATTGCGCGTTGGGGTTACAGATGTTGTTTTCCTTTGTTCTGTGCTCCTACAGCAGCTCCTTGGGGTACACCCCTGAGCCCAGCTTGGGAAGGAGGTAAGGCCAGGCTCCTTGCCATTGACACCAGCCAGACAGCCAGCAGTGCTTTCAGGCTGGCAAGCAAGCTCCTAAGCCACAGGAGAGTCTTGCACCTCTGTTCTGTTTTCACGTGCAAGCCTTGGCAGCATTGCAGGCTGGACTCCACACTCCTGGGCCATGATAGCCATTCTCGGACCTAGGAAGAGGGAGAGCTTCCCCTCCCTCTCCGCATCTCCCGCAGGCATTGCCGCCTGCTGCCTGGGCAGCAGCTGAGCAGGCAGCAGCAGCTGTAAGGCTTGCTGGGGGCAGGGGATCATTTCTTTAATTTCTTCAAGTCCTTTTGGGCTATCCCCATTGGCAGCACACCTGCCAGGCTGTGCTCCTTCGGGGCCATATGTGCTTCTGGGTTAAACAGCAGCTTACTCTGACTGAGCCAGTCAGCTCAGGAGACAAGGGTGAGGGTCTAGAGGGTATCTAGGGACCACTCAAGACCAAACTTAAGTCCAAAGTCAGCACCAAACTTAGAACAGAGCTTGCTGCTGCAGGGGAGAGCAGACATTTGGTTGAGGATGTCTGGAACTTTCACTTTTCACTTTTCTGGAACTTTCACAATTTTTCCCAAGCTCTCTTCCAGACAGGGAAATAACTTTGCTTAGTCTCACCCTCAGTTGTCCTGCTGGAGGCCAGATTCTCAGCAGTAACACATGCAGACTGAGGATGGATGGGCAGCATGGGAGGAGCAGGCCCTGGGTTAGGTCCAGCTCTGCCAGCCTCTGGTGTGAGTGTAGAACACCAGAGAAGCCCCTCCAAAGCACACAGGAGCAGAAGTCCCCAAAGGTCCAGCCGAATTCCTCACTCTGCCTCGCCATCCCTCACCCATCTTCACTTTGATGAACTCGGGACAAACAGCAGGGTTCATCCTGCAAAAGGTCTGCTACAAATACAGAACAGGGCACACACAGAGGGTTTGCTCCATGGACAAAGGTTTCCAGGCTCCAGGAAGCTGTGCTTCCTCCACTTCCACAGCAGATGATACCTGGATCATCACGTATTAAATGTGATGGCTATTAAAGACTATTCAGTGAGTTAGTGATGTGTTGGGTGAAAAAAAACCACACACAGAGTGAATGTTAGATCCACTGCCTGCTTCTTTCAGGGGAAATGCCAGCCCTATGTTACAAGAAACAGTGAATAAGCACCCCCTGTTCACTGCCACCCATGCACCTTTTCTGATTTCCTATGTATAACTCTTTCCCCATATGGAGAAGAGCCAGCTCCAGCATCCCAAGGCATTTCTCTTTCTGCAAGGCTGCTCTGTGCAGATCCAAAAATGAGACCACTTAAGCTGAAGCTCAAACCTTGCTGTTAGCCTGTGTCTTTGCACAGTCCATACGCACATCTTCGCCAGGGCAGCTTATGCGTCTGCAGAAAAAACATCTCCTTTTCCCAGTCCCTCTCAATTCTGTCCTTCCTGGCTTTTCAAATTCAGTGTCTGTAGGTTACAAAGCTGGCTGCTTGCTTGTTCTGCTCCTCTGCTTGCATGACACCTAATAATAGCACTTACCTGGAACATTTAGTTCTTCAGAACTGCACAAACCCTAATCACCACACTGGGCTTATGAAGGAGTTGAATATTCGGCACGGATTTCTCAGAAGGAGTGGAATGCTGACAGCTCCCCCTTCTGCTCTGCCCCCCAGCTCCTGCCGTACATTCCCACATGGGGAGGGAGTCACATTTGCCCCCAGTTCTTTCACCCCATGCTCTTGGGACTGTATGTGTTGCCCAGAAGCAGGGACTTTTCTGGCTGAAAGTCAAACACTGTGGTCCTGCGTCCAACCCTAACCACAGTACGCAGACCCATGGCACACCCAGGAGTTGTGTTTGTCATATGATTACGGCCTACATTCCCAATATCATGGAGCTTAGCCCCACAGCACAGCTGTGATGCTCAAAATGTCATTAAGAGTAATTTTATGGAAAAGTAAAAGGAAAGCTAGGTGACTGGGTAATGGCCGTGCTGGGTCAGAGGCAGGGGTAAAGCTGTCCTCAGGACCTCTAGGGGATTTCCAAATGATGCATATCCTTCTGGGACAGGATGCAGACGGATCAAATGAAGCAGCAGATGCAAGTCCCACCTGGGATAAGGACTCACACAGGACATCACAGTGAGGCACATGTGCACACAGACAGATTCCTCCCCCTTCGCTCCCTAGATCATCCTGCCTTAGCAAGTGGGATTCATGCAATTTGGAAACAGATTGAGTAGTGAAAAATAAATAAAACTGCACTGCCTGTCAGCACTGTTTCCTACTATTCCCGGAAGGTTCATACCAAGTACTACATAATGCTGCTGGCATTAATAATTCCAGCATTCTTCTCTATTCTGTCAGTGCCGTGAGTCTTACTACGTCTAACATGAAAAGATCTGAATGTGATGGACTGTGCTGAGTTTGCCCAGAATTCTCAATATTCAGCTGAAAATAAACTAAAGCCCTGATGCCAAATCTTCAGTGCTGATGACTTTGCTTCCATCTCAAGCAGAAAAAAGAGACAGATTTCTCTTTTTCTGCTGGAAGTTAGTCATATAATCCTGTAATCAGTAGAGTGCTGGCCTATCATTTGCAAATCAGAATAGATGTCAGGAGAAAAAATATAAAAACTGAACATTCGTTGCTCATCCACCGTAATCACCATAAATATATCCTTACATCTGAGAGCAGAAGTGCCGGGTTACTTTTATTTGCAGAAGTCTCTTCACATTATTTATTTTAAATCTGGTTAATGTCTCCCAGCCACTTAATTTGCTATCAAGCTGTTACCCTGTGGGTAGATCTGACTCTTCCCTCTATGACACATCCACCATATTTGTTTATGCAGTTGGTCAGATTTTGAATCTTCTGTCCAAAGTCAGCGGAGAGACACCTCCAGCCACCTCTGGCTCTATAGCATCTCAGACTTGCTATCCCAGGCTACACACCCCTATCTCTTACATTCTCCAGCCCCTCTGCCATATTATTTGCCATCCAAAACGCTTCTGACAAAATGCATTACCTAGACCTTCACCTTGATGTGTGCCCTTCTCTTATCCTTTCTGCTGGTTTCTCTCACTCTGTTGAAGTCTTCCTTCCATTTTCCAAGTACAAAATTTTTCCAAACACAGCAGTAATCACATCCCTTTTTCCAACTTTCTTCCAATTCTTACAGACTCCTCAAAGTGCCTCTTGCCCCTTTTATTTCCTTTCCTTGTACCTCTCTTGGGGCAGCATGTGGTACAGAGAAGAATTTCCCACACACTTCATCTGTCACCAGTGAGATCTTCCCACAGATTTCATCTCCTTCCTTGCTACCTACCACAGGTGAAAGATGAATAAATGAAAGAAATGGCAATGTAGAAGCCTTCTCTGAGTTTCCCTGTCTGCACCGTCTGTACTTCTTCTGTCTCTCAAGAGTTTCTAAAAAGGACTATGACTATCTCCAGTTCTTAGTCTATACCCAGCATATTGGTGCTGGGTTACAAAGTACGGGGAAGATCCTGAGTCTAAGCAACCAGCTGCATTTCAGAAAGTCTTTGGACCCCTGTCTGAGGGATATTCCATAAATATCAATCTTTGTCCTACTCTTGGAGGTGCAACCATGTCCTGCTGGTGTCAGAGGAATGGGGGAGCAGGGGCAGACAGAGTAACAGGGCAACCACTTAACAACTGATCATTAGCACTAGGTCCCTCCAGTGACTATGTGTAACCATAGAGGAAAGCCTCTTCAGATGGACAGCCCTCAAGGGAACCAGGCAAGAGAAGAGGTGGCAATTCCAATCCCTCAGACACCCCTGCTGTCTTTCTTCCCTTTGCCTTCCCTTCCCTGTGAGTACTCCCTATACACCATACGCCTCTGGGTCCTCTTAGACTCGGACCCTTCCCCATAATGTGAAATTATAATGCTGTCAGTCTTGGGGTTATCTGTGAGTATTCGCACTAGCACTGATGGTGCATTAACAAGGGCAGCAGATTTCACACATCTCTGAGCCATTGTTTCAGGCTGCCAAGAGCGGCAGGAAGCCTGCACAGCATCAGTTACGCTCTGCTCACATTTGCGAGTTAATTTGCAATCAAAAAGGCTGGAATCTCTTTTTTCTTTTTTCTTTTTTTTCCTTTTTTTTTTTTAAATGACAGTTCAGATTCTGCAGAAGCAGAGGATTTGCAAGGGAGAGAAAGGTATGCTGTTTGCTTACATCAGCCACTGCGTCTAGTACTGCTGAAGCCAAGACAATCTGTAGCTTTCATGCCTGTTTACATGATAAAATTAACAGAATGGGGAACAAGAAAATTATGTCTTGCCCTAGTGGCTTGTTTTAATTCTACAAACTGTCTTGATAGCCTCAGCCACAGCTGACACAGTACAGTCTTTTTCCTTGATGAAGATAAGGCCAGTTTATAAAAGCACATAAGCCATCCTGGTGCAGTAAGTCAACAGGGCAGGTGTTTGGCACCTCTGTCCTGGAGAGATGGAGATTGTGGGAATGAGCCTCCCTCAGCTTCATTTATTTAGGGCCCTTTGGCTGTCTCAGCTCCTGGCACGTTGGACCAATTTTCTCAGAAGCCCTACCTGGAGGCTTCCAGCTGAAACAACTGCTGGGGTTCCCCTGTTCCCACAGCCAAGGCAGGAAAAAATGGGATATAGCTATCCCGTGCAGAAAGGCATTCTCCACAGAGATGGACAGAGGAACAGGACTGCATGAGCCTTAGCAAGCCTATGGGAGCAGGAGGTGGATGAAGAATTACTTTGGTTTAAGGTGCTAAGAGCAGAAGACAATGCCGGTTGGAAAAGCCCTGCTGGATCTCCACCACTGTAGGGTGGCCATGGCTCCTTCCAGGATGGCTGCAGGCTCCTGCACATCCAGCATTATAGCCACTGGCACTAGACAGACACAACTGAGACCAGCAAATGAGATCCAAATCCAGACCAGAACCCCCAAATGGATTTTAAATTAGGATTTGCCTAAGGGTGAAGAAAGAAGCAAAGTGACATTTTAAATTTGGGCATGGTCCCATCCTTGCAAAACTGGAAGGACCTAGGTGGAGATTGGGATGGAAAGTGTCTGGAGGCATGGCATGAACTGATTTCTGTCAAACCTGACTTAACAATGATTGTAACTACCTACTGCTATTGCAAAAAACCCCAAACAGTCAAAGCAATTCAGAGGCCAGGTATTTTGCACACGAGAAAGGGAAAGATCCATGCTGGTGTAGAAGGCACCAATAAGACCTCTATCTGTCCACGCCATCCTGGTATCCCCCATCCACAAAAGACAAAATCAACTGGAACAAGCCAGGGACATGCTACAAGGAACATGCAGCCTCGCTTAGAAGGAGGAGGAGGAGCTTGCCTTGTTAAAGCTGGCAAAACAAAGGGTCTGATTGCTGCATATAAACATATTGGGGGTAGACACCAGGGAAGGAAAACAGCTGTTATGCTGAAGGACAGCACTTGCACAAGAACAAAAGGGTATAAGCAGGCCATGAATACATTTGTGAATATGATTATGGGACAATAATACAATAGCAAAGGATTTGCCTCAGTGACCAGGACACCCCACTGGTTTTAAGTTGTGCAGTGAAATCGCTGGCTGTTGTTCCTGATTAATTTTTCTGCTATTAGCTTTATGCTCCTTGCCAGCTAGTCATTTTTAATTCCTCAGAGTGTAACATCCTGGTATATTTGTCATAGGAAAGACATATTTAGAGCAAGAGCACCTAACCCACCCCACTGCGTAAGACTTGCAGAAGATGAGAAAAGCTGTTCCCGGTGTTGATCAGAGAAAGCCAGGGAGAGAAAAGGGAAGGGACTGCCTAAATCACACCTCACAGTAAAGGCTACATGAACATTAAAAGCTAGGGCCATTGTTGAAACTTGCAGACTTGCAGGGGCAGATGTACAGACGAATGACATACCTAAAGGTGAAAACCAGAAACTCTCAGGTGAGGACACATGTGGACAGTTTCTGCAATTGGGATAGCTGTGACCAAGGTTTATGGTTTTTAATATTGCACTAGGCAGGCCAAGGACTGTTTCTGGACCCGTTGGGTTAGGAGGCATCTTCTAGTAGCTGTTGCTACTGTTTATCAACAAGCACAGTGAAAACGTGCTGCTGCTTTTAGCTTTGTGCCATGTTGCAGATTTATCCAACTTTAACATCAGGAACTGGATGAAAGGAGAATCATCCTGGAGTCCAGGGCGTTAGAGGCAGGGGGACTCTGTTGGCTGCTTCATTGGAGATGATTCTGTGATTCCCTCCACTGCCACCTTTATGAGGAAGGGTTGATTTCTATGCCCAGGGCTCTGGAGAGGTAATGTGATACTTACTGTGGTTCTGGACTTCTTTTCTGGGCAGAGAATCCTCCATCAGTGACACATCAATTTTAGTTATTTTGAGAAGAAAAGAATGTGCTTTTTTATGTGGGTTTTTTTGGGCTCCAGAAGCTATAAATGTCTTCATTTTTAAGTGTCAGCCTTGACATGCACAGCTGATTTAGACCTCAGTGATAAATATATCCGCTCTGCTATGTACCATTTTTTGGGAGTTATAATTGAATTAAAATTGTATAGTACGTGGGCAGGCTTTGATAGGTAATTAAGTTTATTGATTATGCCACAGCTCAGTTTGTCAGATGTGCAGCTCACCCTGCACTATAATTACTATTATATATACTGGACGGAGATCATCTCAGATAGTACAAACTGGCATAAGGCCATTACTTCAGCAACAGCTTTCATCAGTTCTGGACTTTGTGTTACTGCTGAAGCTGTGTAAAATGTTCCTAGGCAAAACAGACAAACCTTATCTTGCTTGGAAATGTTGTAAAATTATACATTTATCAGTCTTAGCAGCCAGGTGGATTGAGCAGTCCGCAAAGCTCCTCTCTAAGCCCGTGGTGATCTATAGGTTTCGTGGAAGCTCTACTGAATTTTCACTTTCCAGTCAGGAGCAGAAATTGCCTTTGACTGAAGACCACACTGAGCACTGAGCCCTAGACTCAGGGCTTTGCAACCCAACCCATAATTGGTTGGGTTGCAAATCAGGAAAAATAGCGTATTTGCAGAGCATTTCCTCTCAGGCAGCACAAGTAACAGATTTTACCCAAACCAGCCGCAGCTCTTCACAAAGTAAGAAAAATGTAGCTTGATGCCAGTGCTAAAATGAAACAGAGAAGACTGGGAATAGTGGGAAGGGGAGTGTGAGACCTGGGGGAGATTCAATAGGTGGTGATCCTTGGGGCAAAGAGGGGTTGGAGAGATTGTGGGAAAGAGAAAGGTCTATGTTTGTAAGGCCTTGAAAGGTGTTTCAGGGGGACCGTTGTGGTGAAGAGATGCTGAAAGGAATTTGAGGTGTCAGAGAACTAGGAATGGAATCTTCTCCTAGGGATAAGCAGGCCAGGCCTCTTGGCGGAGGAAGGAAGAAGGGTCAGGCTGGGACAGGGGCTGGATAGGAATGAATATGGCAGGGCTCCCTGCTGCTGCTTCAAGGGATAAGGGCTGGCAGTGGGTATTGCAGCATGGGCTGCTGCCTCCTCCACTGGACCTGCTCAGCTCTACCCATGGTAGCAGAAGAAGCTGTGGGGCTGAGAGCAAGTTGGGTGACCAGCCCAGGGCAGCAGAAACACACTAGGTTGCCATACTCTTCGCGCCACACTCTCCCTCTAGCACCAAGCCAGCTCTGGTCATGACACCCAGGGAACATGTAGCACAGCCACAGGGTATGGTACCCCATGGTACCCCACCAGCCCTGCAGACTTAGACGAACTCCCCAAACCCTGAGATCTCTTTTTTTTTTCCGTAAGAACCCTGTATTTTTGGAGCTAAATTTAACTCGTTGCGCAGGTGCAAAACAACACGATTGAAAAGGTCTGATGAGTCTGTGTAACACCACTGACTTTGAGAACATCATGTTCTTCTGTAACAGGTCTAGCCAGATACTGATTCCCCATGTCTCTGCTTGAAAAGAGAGCAATTCCTAATTTTGAAGAGCGTGTAGTGGCACCGAAGTGCTTAAACCCATTAAGGCCTTAAACCAACAAATCACGGAAGTCACTCATAAAGCCTGTGGGTGTTCTGCTGAAGTCAGTGGGACCACTCACATTTTTAAAGGCCAGGCTTTGCTGGAGAAGGCCTTTTGAGCTTTCAAGGGACTGAGAAGCTTTTGAAAATCAGATTCTGGGCATCCATTTTTAGTTGGGAATACTGCTTTCTCTCCCATTTAACACATTTGAGCTTCAGGAACCAGAGAGTGAGACAAATTAACTTATATCTCCTGTAGAATGAGATATATATTGCCTCCAAGACTATACCTTGAAGTTGAAGCTTGTTTCCTAGCCAGGAGACTGAAAAATAAAGTGAGAAATGGGTCTGAAAATGTTATTTCTGAAATGTGATAATCCAGTTTCAAGGCAAAGAAAGCAGTAAACCTATTTTCAATTATACTAAAAGGTTTTATTTCTCTTCCTTTTGGTCTCTTTCTCTCTATCCAAATCCTTGAGCCTGCTTATTGCTTTCTCCTTATGATTGAAATGCTCCATTGCTGAACAGCTGCTTCTGCTGGTCTCTGACTGCTGCTAAGCACTTAAGTTTTAAAATGTGAACAAAGAGAATGTGCCATTATGAAGGGAGATGCTGCTCGAAGGAAAGTCAAGGTTGCAGCTATTTCCTCTGAATATGAGACAAGATGCTAAAGATGTATCTTTATTTTCACATACAATAAAATGCTTTTAAACCTCTGTTAAACTCCAAAGCTGTTTTCGTGGACCATGTTCAAAACAATTCACAATTTATTGCTACCCTACATATTTCTGGACAGAGTTGTTGAAGCTTATCACTTTCTAAAGTAGAAACTGCATCCGTAACCTCTTGCCCCCTTTTATGCAACTCTGGCTACTACGCAGCAACCTGAGCCACACAGTGCTTTACATGCTCTGAAGTGCTGAATTGTCCTGAGCTGATTCATTGCACATTCAGAATACCAGGGTTGACAAGATATTCCCTGCCAGCTGTGCTCTTAATGGGACCTAAGTGATGCTCCTTGTAGTCCTCTATTCCTGAGCAGATTCGGGAAGATGAATGGAAACTGCACTTACTAGATGTTTGATTGGCAGGGTTTTGGCTGCTCTGGCCCCTTAGCAAGCTCTTGATCACTTTACAAATCTCAGAGGTAGGAATGGGAATCTCCCCGCTCCCCTGCCTCCAGCAGAATTTTCCCTGTGGAAAATTCCATTGCTAGTGACCACGGAGGCAGTACGTCCCTGTGATGGTCCCATTGGGTTGCTTCTCCCATGCCCTTCCCTCCAGAGTTGGAACTTGCTCCTTACCTTCCATGTAGAACAGAGGTGACCAGCCATCTTGGCCCTGGGAGCAATTTTCCCCAGCCTGTCCAAAAGCCATAACCAGAAAGCTGAGGAGGGGCAGGTCTTCAGGTCAGGGAAGACCACTGCCAAGGGACATAAATGGAATCCCTGGTGTCTTGCGTATCTCTTGGATTAGGGGGGCTTCATTCTGCTCTCCGTCTCTGTCTTCCAGCTCAGGGGGCTGAGTACCTGGAGAACAACTGGTCTTACTGTTAAAGGCTGCAGCAAAGAAGGCATAAGGTACCTCAGCCTTTTCCTCATCCTTTGTCACTGTGTTTCCCCCCACATCCAATAAAGGATGGAGATTCTCCTTAGCCCACCTTTTGTTGCTAATGTATTTACAGAAACATTTTTGTCTTTTAGTAGTAACCAGATTAAGTTCTAGTCAGGCTTAGGCCCTTGTAATTTTCTCCCTGCATAACCTCATGACATCCTTGTAGTCCTCCTGAGTTGCCTGCCCCTTCTTCCAAAGGCCAGAAACCCTCCTTTTATTCCTGAGTTCCAGCCAAAGCTCTCTGCTTGCTGGGCTTCTTCCCCACTGGCTCATCTTTCAGCATATGGGGATGACCTGTTCATGCAACTTTAAGATTTCCTTCTTGAAGAGTGCCCAGCCCTCCTGGACTCCTTTGCCCTTCAGGACTGCCTCCCAAGGGACTGTCAAACAGGCTCCTAAACAGGCCTTCACTGAGATGAGCCGAGCTCTGTTGAATTGCAGTTAAGGATCTCTGCCACTGCATATGCTTCTCATTGTAGGGAATAGGTTATTTAGGTCTGCTTTGTTGTGTTGTGGAAATGCTGTGGTTTGGGGGGCTTTGGTACATCCTACCTCTGTGGGACTGAGTTCTTCATCACTGTTTCCTGCCCACATGAAGGGCAATTGCTTTGGACTAACTCCTACTTACCATGCTGAGACCGCTCTAAGGGACCTCATCAGGTTACTGGAGAAGTGCCTTCTGTGGTAAGCACCAGGAAATCTGCAGTTTTTATTTCCCTGACAAGTGCCGATGTTAAGAAGAAACCACTAAGCTGACACAGCTGAGATTACTTACTTGGTCTGCCTGTAATGATAAGAGGATGGGTGTCATGGTTTAGTGGCTGTCGTGGTTTGGCTGAAATCAGGACAATGGGAAAGTGGTCTTAGTCAAGAAGGGGTGAATTTGTCATCAGTCTACTTTAACAGTGACAGAGAGGGTATTCCTGGAGTGTACTCTGCTTCTGCTTAGGGTGATGAGATTTTTAAGGTGAATAAACAGAGATGTGACAGGCAGCAAGAGCTGAGGCACAGACTGGGAGCAGTCCACTAGCAGGGAGCAGGATGATGGGCTATCTTCTCTGGTGCTGCATAGATGGGTTGTTAGGTCTCTTGGGAACAGAGAGAACTGCTCCTCCACCTTCTTTTCCTCAACCACAACCCTCTTGCCATTTTTCATCCCAGTCAGGTTGAATGTCAGTTAAAATATACGAGCAATGGTAGAAAGAAAAAAAAATCAACCTATATCTACGTTGCTTTGAGTTGCTACCCTTTCTTCCCTCTTTTTTAACCTGCAGACCAAATCTTTTTTTCTTTTCTTAACTTCTTGTTGCATTAATTGGTCTTGAAGGTACAGTTGTATTTGAGATGCTTAGCAGCCATGGGATGGGAGAGGGAAGAGCTAACTGTTCAAGGAACCACTACTCTTCCAGGTTGTGCACAGCACTGTGAAAACCTCTTTCAGGCATAAAAAGCAGTCATTGCAGTTTGAGACAAGACAGGCATGGGAAAACGGGAGCCTGATGAATATTCACCTGAGCAGAGGTGACATCTTGGTGAAGCCAGCACAGGATGTATCTGCGCGGGTGGCATCAAAGATATAGTGGTTGTTCAGGGAGAAAGAAATTCTGCTATGGAAATGCAGTCTCCAAGCTGCTGATAAAGCTATCGCTGAGTGCTTGGGGCAGTCATATTCTTCTCTTGCAATATCAAGGATAGATTTAAAAATCCTGAAAAGTCATCTGACAAAAAATGGCCTCTGAGGTTGGGGCAGGACTCTCTGCAGGTTGGGAAAATGACTTTGCTTTCCCCTGTTCTGCAGTTTGTTGCATACATCACCAATAAATCAATTGTATTTAAAAATGGGCCCCTTACTACAGAAACTGGAGTTTTTGATTATTTTATAGTAGACCATGTTTCCAGAACACAGCTGCCACAAACTGATTTTTCTAGAAGAAACATAGGCTCAGTTCCCCCATTCTTTCTGCAGGTCTTTACGCTATTTATTTAAATGAATTTCTTGGAGAAAAATAACATCTGCTACCATTTCATGCAATTTGATCTATTTCTCTCTCTTAAAGGGAGACTTCATGCTCTTTGTATTTACTGACAGTAGTGCTAATATGGAAATTAAATTAAGCTTGCATATAAAGCACACATCAATTTCAGGAAGGTAAACGGGTCAGTAAATGTATTTTAAAGGTTCATTGAGTTGGTAATCCCGCTCAGCACACTTACAGTAAAGAGATACAGGTTCTGTTATGTAACTTCCTATTTTTTTAATAGCATTTCAATAAAGGATTGAAAGAGAAATACATAAACAGAGCACTGAGAGCCGATGGCTCTTTTAAAATTTTTCATAAAATACAGTGAGCTTCATGCTGAACTATAGGAAATGTAAGCCTTAAACTAAAACAAACACCACAGCTTGTTAACATAACAAACATAACAGCTTTAATATCTTGTTATTGGAATGCCAAAAGCAAGTTGGAGTCAAACCTCCAGGTATACCACCTTCTGCAAATGAAAATATTCTTCCCACACACTGGCTAGCTGGCTGCCCAGAGAACACAAATAAAAGCACCCATCAGAGGGAAATAATAACTCCCAAGGGCAAGATGCTTCACAGCAGGTTGAGAAACAGCCAGCCCCCATGCAACCTGCTTCCTGGAACTGGGGTAAGCCCCTGGTGCCATGCACCTGTAAGCCAGCAAGCATGACATGGGGCCCCCATACAGTCCCCAGGACCTGGCCATTACCCCCCATTAACACTTATGCCCTCTCACTGTGCTGACCAGCCAGCTGACCAGCCAGCCTTTTGATGCTGATGCTGTGTGCTACCCTGCTAACAACTAGCTCAGATTAGGGAACTGCAGGCTTTTCTCTTGCCATGTCAATAAATTCTTCTTGGCATGGGTGGTTTTAAACTCCTCTTTGGCCACTGCTGCACCACCACATCTCTCCCACAGACTCCCTTGGACAGGATCGGGGTGCTTTACTCAGATTATTAACTGGAGAGAAATCTATTTGTATCTTTCAGCCCTTTGGAGCATCCTCATCACCCATTAATCCTCCATCCCACTCTTCCAGTAAGCCATGGATTGGTCTCTCTGCATGTTCTGCCAGGGATGTCCTTCAGGTCGGATGGTCTTCTCCCAAGACCTGATGAATCCCTAACTGCTGCTAAAACCTGTAGCATCAGCCTATGCACATCTCACTCCTAATCTCTGCAGGCAAGCCTGTACTAGGTTGTTTTTTAAAGTCTTTTCTACCTAGAGTTTCCTGAAGGATAAACCAAAGAAAGCATCTGCATTTGCAAGCTACCATTTTCCAGAAGTGGAAAGGCATCATTGGGGCACCTTCCTCCCTTCCCTCCTCCAGGCGGGAAAGAGGAAACAAGCAATTGCCTATTCATGAGCCAGCATCAGTTTTCCAGGGAATGCAATGCTCTGAAGGAGAGTACATAGAGAATAGTGGTGATTAGGAAAATACTTGCTACAATAATTCAGGCTTCTGGAATGAACACGTCTACCAGTGAAATGCATCTCATTTTCTCTATTGAATTCTCTCTCATAATGCTTGTATCTGGCTTACAGGTAAATCCAATCAGCTAAAATATATCTGGAAAATAAGACCTTCCTAGCCTTCATTGATTGAGGAACGAGTGTTTTCCTCATGACATGCAATAGTGACTCCTCAGACCCTACAACAGAGCAATAGTAAAAGCTCTCTCTGCAGTTTGGCTACTAAATAGTCCCACTGAATCTAACCGTGGTGCTTCATTAAAATTAACACAGTTTTCTCTGAGTACTCCAGGACTGAGTTTGTCCCTCTGTTTGCAGGCCAGGCACAGCTCTGCATTTTAAACACCACAGCCATGCTGCCAGCCCTCACAGGATGGAGGAAATGGAAAGTAATTACACTTTGCAGAAAAGGCTGTTGAGCATCAGGGCTACTTTGAGCTGCTATGAAGTAAAGTACCACGCACAATGCCTGGGGATGCAGTGCTGCTGGGAGGCTTTGGGAAATGCAGGATTTCAGTTCCAGCTGAGCACCTGAGTTGCAGGTAAAGAGCCCAGCTGCCGCCGTTGTGATTGAATATCATGGCATGCTTTGTGCAGACCTTGCATGCAGCACTGCTGTCCCTGCTGCTGCTGTTGCTGCCCAGAGGAAGATAGAGCCAGCCCTGCTCCCAGCCCCATTCTCGGCCCCATAGAACCCTTCCTGTGCAGCCTGGAGCCTTAATCTTGGCCATGCTTGGAGGCTTGTGCTGCTCCTCATGTCTCCTACATGCTATCTTTGGAGCACAAAAGCACCCCTTTCTCCAATCACAGAGATTTCCTGTCCCCATTGCCACCCTGGAGGATGGAAAACAGCTTTTACAAGCCTGGATGTAATTTTTAGTCATTACTTTGGTAATCTTTGCCCAGAATATATTTGTCTTGGGGCAGAAACATGTGAGATGTTCTAGGCTCCCTTCCCAGTTATACTTTCTCCAGCAATATGCATAGATTTTAATGTGTTCCTGCCAGTTTACAAATGCCTGAAAATGAACTGTTTGTGGATGGTCTTAAATCCTGCCTGTGCATTGCTGTTTATATTTGTTTATCCATTAAAGCCTTAAACTGCCTTTATGGAATATATTAGGCCACAGGGATATTTTAAGAACCCAACAATAAAGGTTATTGCACAGGTAGTAAAGTGGTTTATTTCTTTCTCATTCTGTTCCCAGTCAGTGTCTGCTCTCATGTGTCCACCAAATGGAAGGGGAGGGCACTTGGACACTAGGTCTGGCCATGGCACTGCTAGCAGCTGGCTTTAGAGGTAGCCAGAAGGGGCTGTGAAAGGCAGGAATTGTGCCTTCTGGCACTTTTTAAAATGTATCTTGAGGACCTAAAATATTTTTTTTATTATTATTATCTATTACTTATTGTTCATTTTAAATGTAGAACTACCAAGAATGCTGACCCTCACCTTCTTTGTTGTGCTGGAGGCTTTTCTTCTGCAGAGCAAGAGCCATACCAGGGGCAAGAGCCCTTTTAACAGCAGAAACCACCTAGCAGCTACATCTTCAGGCATTAACAAAACTTAAAAGTACTCTTATAAACACACATGCACCTCAAACACAAAGAATTTGATCAGAATTACTTCCTACTGAATTTAATGCCTCATGTTTTAGCATGAGCCTTGCAGGTCTCCAAATGGCTGGAATGCAGAGGGCTGGAGGCAGTACCCTCAGGTATGGGGATGTTGCACAGATTTTTTGGGGAGCAATATTCCATATATGTGGTCCTTACCCAGCCTGAAGGAGGTCCCAGCATGAGAAACCTGGTGCCATTGCAGATCAGTACCACACAGCACAAGTTGAAGCTGGGCAGCATCTCTCTTGATGGTTCACATCAACACAAGTGGCCGTTACACCTGCAGGGAAGATAAGGACTCAGTCCTCCAGATAGCACTGTGGGGAAATAAAGCATCTGAGGGACTTTCCAGATTTCGTGTTCCCAGAGAAGCAGCACGTTGGCCCAATGGTATTCTGACCCTACACTGCATCACTTTGGGGGGCGAGTGGTGAAATGAGGGTGCTGAGAATTAACAAAGGCCAAAACAAATCTTTCTTTCTGCTAGCAACTGTAATATGAAACCAGGAAGAAGTATTACTAAAATATAGCAATGTGTCCTTATGTCCCAGGCAATCTCTGATGGAAAACTTTAACTAGAAGTTAGGTCATAAAATAAGTTCCACTGCACTGTTATGCCTCCGGTTCGTCGGAGGACATTGGTGCTAATAATCTGCTATGTTGTTTCCACCCATATAGTTTTATGGGTCTCTCAAAAACATAGTTGCAGATCAGACCTACTGTTATGCTCAGATACCAAAACAAACCGTTTCTTACCTCCTCGTTTTAAATCCCACAGCAAGGATAAGCCGCTCAACAGCCTCTGACACGAGGAAGTCAACACTTGCAAATGTAGCAGAACAGCTCTTCCAGAATAATGACGTTGTTATCAAACACTGTGTGGGCATTTTAATTCCAGAAGAAGAGCCACTACCCCAAGACTTCTTCCAGAATAACTATTTTGGTAAATTTCCAACTGTAGGCAAGCCCTAAGCTTTTCAGTCACGACTGGAATGAATCATTGCTTTAGGAGAATGCAACAATCCTGCATATAGAGCATCTAAATCTTTTGGGCTCAAAAAGCTACACAGTCCAGAATTGAAATGTGAGCAATTGCTGCAAATTGCAGGTAAACTCTTTTTTACTTGAGTAGTTCTCACTTCTGCAAATGGTTTCACTGAAGTTAAGGCAACTGCTCAAGCGCTTAAGTGCACCTGAAGCCTCTGAAATGGAGACCAGCAAATTAACTGCATCAGGGAATGAAATATCTGTGACAGAGGAGGCAGGCAGAGGTCTGAGTTATCTGCTCCTCAAGAGAGAGGCAGATAGCAGTTAGCAACCTGCACAGTGGCAGATCTGCTAAGAAGCGGGTGCAGAGATTTTGCCCTCCCCCTTCCTCCCACAGCATCCCCTTGATCCAGTATGGTGCATGCTTTGGGACACATGTCCAGGTGACACCTGGCCTCTGCATGCTGCCTATCAGCATGGCCCCTCTCTCTGGCCTTGGTCCTCACACAGGAGCTGAGTTTCAGCATCTGACATCTCCCCATAGCTGTGTTTCTCCCCATAGTACCCTGTGCAGTGATATACACCTCTGCCAGCTCCAGCATCACCCCCATGTTGCAGGTGGGACCTCAGGAGCAGAAACGGTGCCCTCAGTGCCTGTGGCTGCTGTGTACTGTGCACTGCATTGCCCAGCCAGTGCAATGCAGTGCATACTGGTTGGATCATGCTGTTGGGGTCTCGGGTGCTTTGAGGACACAGAGCGCAACCACAGTGTGCACCACCAGGCATGTGCAAGAGCTATCCCATCATTTCTCAAACTTCAACAGAACAGACTATGCTCCAGGCCTGCTGGGGCATCCCTGGGGGACAAGGATGGCTCCCATCTCTACTATACTAGCAGAGAGAGAGTGGAACCCAACAAAGATTATCCTGTCTTCCTTGCCTAGGTTTTCCTCCCCATGGGCGCTAGTTTGTCTGCACCGGTGAAAAGCTGCTACTGACTGTGTGGTAACTGGGAGACCAGGGGTCTAGTGCAAAGTAGAAGGCCCAGCTTGGTGGCATAGGCATACCCAAAGAGACTCAGGATCACACCTTAAAATGCAGTTTGTGGTCTACAAGCAAATCCTGGTAGGAACTGGTGTATGTCTTAGAGATTGCTGGAAGTTTATAGAAGAGCAGGGAATGCAATGTCCTAAGCTCTGTGCTGACACTGGAGCATCCCCTTGGTCCATTGCTTTGTTATATGGTGAGGTCCAGGACATAGACTTTTTGGTTGGTTTATTTTTCTTTTTTTTTTTTTCTACTTTTCAAGTAGTAAGAATCCCTTTTCTAATGTGGATGCACAACTTGAAATGTAAGCTGAGGAAAAGAGGCACCAAACTCATTTGGGTGCTAGGAAGAAATACCCAGTGCTGGTGCTTCACCAAACAGCAGAGAATTGAGTGTCTCCACCTTATCGCACTCCTGCAACCACTCTGATCCCAGGAGGTCACAGCCTGGCTTGTCCCTGCTGCCAGATCATGCTCTGGGTTTCTGTAGCTCATAAAAAAGGGAGCTACAACAATTTACTGCCCCTGTGATAATGCTGGCCATTGTTGGCAATTGCTGGAGAGGTAATCAGCTTGCAGCATTCATTCAGCAAGAAGACTTTCTGGCTGCTATGCAGTGTGACATCAGCAGTGTCACCTGCACCCAAGCCACACCAGAGGTGACGGGAGAGCTAGAGCCCAGATCAGGGGCAGTGCCCTGAAACACCCCCATTGAAAGAGAACTCAGGGTGCTCATAGCCTCGCTTTCCTTCAGGCCCTAAAAGCCTTGCAGTGCCTCACACAAAGGGTTTGTGCCATGGTGTGCTTGCCCATCCAGGTTCAAACCTGCAGTGGGGCTCAGCTCTTGCAGGCAAAGGCTGCCCCAGGTACAACTCTTCTAGGAGAGGTCCAGTGCTGCACCTCACACTGCAACAGGACAAATGCTGCACCCTGGACTGCAGTGAAGTAGGGCTGAGATGGATGTTGTCATGTAGGGGAGGTGGCAATTGAAAACCCTTGCACAAGTGGCTTCCTTACTGAGCTTAGCACATAGCCCACATACTCCCCCAGCAAGAAAACTCTGGGATATCTACAAGGCAAGTGAATTCCCAAGGTGAGCTGTGTGACGGGCTAGGGGTGTTTTTCAAGTTGGTTTTAACTTCTTCGAGTGCTTCCTCTCCCTTTAGCTTGAGGACAGCTAAATTAAGAGCTCTCCTGTTTCTTTTATCTTTTTTCTTTTCTGTCGTTTATGGCCGCTTTGTGCCAGGTGATTTTTATGCTTTCAGTCTCTTTGGAAATCTGCCCATGCCCCTTCCTTTCCATCAGCTTCTTCAACTCTCTTCTGTTTGCTGCTACATCATTTCCAAAATATGATGACCACGTATATATGCAACATCTAAAAGCATTTATTTACATCATTGTACTAGCATCACCCAATAATGCTTACCATCTACAGTTTAGCATCTCTCCAACTACTTTTTGGACTACCACTGACCAGCCACTTCCATTTCACTTCCCCTGATGATACCAATATATTCTTTCCTCACTGTGACTACAGTCAATTATTTCTTCTATTCTGCATTGCCTCCTGGAGTTTTTACACTCCATTTCATCTGCCATTATGTTGCCCAGTTATCTTGCTGTGTCAAGACCCTTCCAATGTTCCTTCCAATTCTCTCTAGTTTTGACATGCTGCGGCAGTTGTGTTCTAAAATATTGCATCTTCCACTATGCTTTTACACTTCATCTGCACTATATCAGAGCATGATCAGGCCTGGATGCATGGAGGACCTAAAAAGAGGCAGAAACACCTGCTGCATAGAGCGTGAGTCCGTTTGATACAAGCTCACAGGGCTTTTGTTTTTGGGAAAAACTAGGAAAAAATATTCCAAGTCTGTGTGGTAGTGCCTCATGTTATCAATGCTGAGTTCCTTTTTCCTCAGTTGGGTGTCCTTTCACATCACTTCTATCTAATCATCATAGGTTTTGTCTGAGAGCCATTTCTGCTTTTATCTTGCTGCTATAATTAAATTGCTTATGTTTTGCAGAAGCTGCTGGTTTAGAGCATCCTGTTGTAGGAAAAAATCATATACCACACTAAAGAATCCTAAACAGGAGCTTACTCAGTGTAGCTTGCAGGCATCTTTTCATCTGTACAGCTTTGGTCTGTCCCAGTAATGCAGGGCAAATACAGAGGAAACTGTGAGCAAGACTTGTGCAACTCATTTTCACACTTCTCTCAGTCATCCTGTAGAAGGAAGGAGCCTGGTCTTAGAGGATTAAAAAAGAAATAAAATAAAATTAGAAGGATGAAAGAAATTCAGAGGAGAGACTGCGTAAAGGAAAAAGCAAAATTACAGGCAAAACAGCAGAGAGGATGGGGAAACCGTGTTCTGCAATAATTGCTGAAAACATGACAATCCCAACTTAACATTATTAGGATGTGGGGTATCTTTTGACACACTTTTCACTGAAAACAGCTAAAACATGTTTAGATGGATACTGCAATAATGAATAAAATCTTCCCATTCTTCCTTAATCTCAGATTGTCTTATTAAGAGCTCAGATTCACAAAGAAGAAAATCCTATTAAGCTATATGTACACCCTAGCACTAATGTTTGCTTTTAAAGCTATCTATCTCTCTCTCCTACGCACTCCCAAATCACTTAAGAGGCTTTTATTAAATTTCAGAGTTAGATAGCTTTCCTTCGCAGGCAGCCCAAGAGTAGGAAATGCTGGCTAGTTAAGAGCAAGGGAAGGCAGGCAGTATTGAATCAGGAAATAAAATGAAAATAAAAAAAAGGAAAAATGAAACATAAGGAAAACATGGTAGGGTTCTCCCTCTTGAACCATCTGACAATATACTTTAAAATGATACAAGGTCCCCGTTTCATACAACCCTGTTACAAGACACGAGTGCTTGAAAGAGCAGAAGACAATGCCACAGAACCAAACAACACTGTAGGAAATTAGCTGGCTTTAATCACCCAGTGATTTACAGTGACATAGCCAAGAGGACTGAGCCGTGAGAATGGCCGTGCTGATCCAGTGATATGTGTTTACTGAGTGGAGATGGACAGGGTTTGCTTCTCTTATACCGAGGATATAATGACTAATACATGATCATCAGATTTATCTTTTTTTTTTTTCTGGGGGACAGATAGATAAAGATTTTGGTTTGTTACATTAGAGTAAATTCCCACTAACTCCCTTGACCTGTTGAATTCATGGATGGGCTAAATTAATTTGCTACATTATTTTCCTCATTAACAGCTTATTAAGGCAGGTTACAAGAGCAAATAGCAGCATATGGATTTCTTGCAGGCAGGCATTGCCTCCAGACAGCGAGGTTGAAGCAGTGGCCACTGTGCTGCCCAGGCTTTGCTCCAGCCTCACGTAGGAGCTTTGCACAGCATCCTCACTTCCTTACTGATTCAGATGGAGCAGGGCTGGAAAACAAGTCCCAGAGGAACCTGCTCCAATGTGTTTCGTGGCGTATGAGGCATTGCGGCGAGGCAGATGATGTAATATCGATTGTTTCTTAGTGAAAGAGGAGGGGAATGTCAGCCAAAGAAATTACGCCTGTGAATAGCAGATGAGGAGGAAATAACGAGAGAATTGGTGGAGTAAATGAAGACATAAAAGCATGTAATACAAAGAAAGAAGCATTTGCTCTGACCCCTGTGACCTGCTGTGGTATTAGTGTACAGTTTTAGTAGTGTAATGATCATTAAAGCTCTGATCGCCATTACGAAGAGCATGGAGATTTCTCTCTCTCATACAAGACTGTGCGTTTCAGTCTGGTATTAATAAAAATTGGTTTCGCATATCATTACACTTCCCTGGCTTAATCATCTTTGAGCGTATTTTGTGTTCAAATGTTGCCATTTTGGGCAGAGCAGTAAGCCAGTCATCTTAACAGGTTGTTTTTTCCAGCATGTCAGTACAATCCCTTTCAGCATCCGCGAGTGCCGTCACTGTTGCCCGTTTCAGCAGACGAGGAGTGAGACACAGGGCTTCAACACCACCATATGACAGTTTGCGTTGACGGCTTTTTTTTTCCTCCTTTGAGATAAATAATACATTTTTTTTTAAACTAGCAACACTGGGAGTGACTGTGTGATATACAAACCTATCAAGAAAGGCCAGTGAAGAATTTTCCAGCAAAACAAACTTTTGCCCCAATACCAATATGAAAATAAAACCAAAATCGGGCTGCAGAAGCAGGTCAGTTGTGGCAGGGTTGGTTTCCCACTGGCTTGAGGTGATGCTGCTGTAAGGACAGTCTCTCCTGGCCCCAGCGGGGCTCAGCTCTGCTGCGGGAAGCCCAAAGCTGCTGGAGCTCCAGCACACGCAGCAGCTCACTGGGATTTGAGGCTGCTCAGCTCATGGCTGGGGGGATCCTCAGGAGACGAAGGCAGCTGTTCCTCTGTTCCACATGGCAGGGAAAAGAAAAGAAAAATTAGGACTGGCTTGATTTTTCCAGACAATTCTTCTTCCCTTTTCTTCCCTCCCCATAGATTTTCAGTGGAAAAAATTACTCATTTTTCTGCCAAACCAAACTTTTACAAATGTCAGGATTTCTTGTGGAATAGATGTCCTGCATTTCAACCAGCTCTAGACAGAGACATTTCAAACCAAGACATCTGCAGCGTGTTTAGTTTCCTTAGTTACATGCCATATGCATCCAGGTAGAAAGGGCAAGGGTGTGACACAGCTTTTTAAAGTATCTGAGTCCTTCCTTGGCTTTTAGAGAAGCAAGGAGTGTATGTCTACAGCCAGGAAGACGGCAACAAGAGTACATCTGACCTTGCCTCTCCTCCACCCCCCCTTATCATATCAGCACGTTTCCAGTTTCTGATTGCCATTGTTTGGAGAAAAACAGTGCTGCAAGGAAGGGCATGATTTACAGTGCACTTACTTCACTAATTCAGGCTGTACGCACAAGGCTAAGAGCATATATCCTTTTTCTCAGATATGAATAGGGTCTGCCTAACTTCGATTTCCTCACTCTCAACAGTTAGCCTGACCTTCTGCTTAAGCTAGAAAGTTTCCCCTGCCCTCTCCTCCCCTTCCAGGTCAGCAAAGCCCTGGACAATAGTCTAAAGGCAATGAGGAGTCTCCTTCCTGGGATATCACCTTTTCTTGAGGTGGTTCTTCTCTGCCTTGCAACATTTAGGACTCAGTTACTGAAGACTGAGTTGCCTTCTCTGGAGAGCTGGTTGCATATTCCCCTCAAAACTAGTGGTAGCAATAACTTCTAAACCCATGGGACAAAACCACATCAGTTCTATCAAGGCTTGGAATAAAGCAGTGATCCTGCTCATCTCTGAAGATGCTACCTTGCTCCTAGAGGCTAATATTTCTAGACGCCACCCATCTATAAGAGGGCAGATAAAGCTGTGAAGCGTGGACCTAATGATACAAGGATGCTTGCATGGGTCTGCAGAGTCTGAAGCTTTACAGCAAGCTCCTCCTTTTCTGTGGCACAAGGGCAAAGTTTCGTTTTGGTGCTGTAAGCAGATAGACACTATCTGCAGTGGATGATGTAGCTTTTGCAATGCATTTGTCTGCATTTGACTGTGCATGTTATGCTCTGTGCTGAAAGGGGTGGCTGAGCAGAGCAGGATGATGCTTGGTTTGTTCTTCTGCTGGTTGTAGCAGGAGTCAGTAGGAGGGAAAAATGGGCTTTTCTGAGAGCAGCTGAGCTGGGGAAACACCTGGAATGAAAGGTGAGGCGAGGTGTATGGCAGAGAACTGGCAGTGACACCAGGGACTGAGTCCTGTGGAGGGTGGAGAGCATGGGTGGGCTCCAGAGGGGATGGAGGTATGTAAAGACTTCACCTGTAGATTAGAGACACAGGAAGCTCCTGAAAGTAGCTGGCGTCTCAGCAGGCCTGCAGGGAAGGACCAGTTGTCCGGGAAGGTCGGGATTACTTTCCACTGTTTTTCTTTTTATTTAGCCTTCCGCAGGGCTCTGAGCTTTCCTGATTTGGGAGTTGCCATATTCTTGATTAGATTCCCACTAAAGACCACTTCAGATATCCAGCCCCTACTACTGGGGTGCTCAGTGATGACTTCAGGGAAAGGAAATAACCCAAACGTTCACGTGCCTGTCACCCCAGCGAGATTTCTCTCCCTGGTGCCAGGAGGGATGCCAGGTGTCAGCAGCATGTCCCAGAGCTCAGCCCGCTGAGCCACCCTTTCCCTGGATCCTGGGAAAAAGATATCCTCTCTCTGAGCAGAAAGCAGCCTCCCTCCCTCGATAGGGAATCCCTGCACAAATCCCTATTTGCAAAGGCATCCCGGTCTTTCCTTGCACCCATAGGGTGCAGCCCCCCAGCCACCTCTCGGCTTCTGCACAGGGAAGGAAAGGGATCCACAGATCCTCCCTCCCTTCTTCCACATGCACAGCCTTGTACCCCAAACCCTCAAAAGCCATTCACCAAAATGTCTCTATTTAGGAAGGAGAAACAGCAACAGGAGTGCTGAAGCTGGGACGTGGAGGGTGTCCTGAAAGAACTAATAGGCTTTATTTTGTCTGCAGGTACAGACAATCTGTCACTGGAAAGAGGGAGACACTGGATGAAACAGATAGTGGAGAAAAACAAAGAGAAATAATTAGGTACACAGTATGCTTGTGGAGTGCATCTTAAAAAGAGTTATTTGGGACAGGCTGTACTGATGCTGTATTATAAAAAGGAGTGGATAATTTTATAAGCAATATAATGCTTCTGTAGTGTGTGGATGTATCTCAGGCTTCAGAAAATAAGGTACTCTGCTTACAGAAATAAAATCTTCCACTTGTATCATATGATTATACAACTTGCTGGATCAATTACAGTCCATATTTTTTAATCTTGTATTTCTTCAGGCCTTGGGTACCAGCCAGAACTGGTGGCTGAATGTGAACTATTAATGGAGGAGTGGTGAGCTTCCTAATGGAAAAGATCACATTACCAAAAAAAAACCCCAACAGCATTGATTTGTTGTGTGTTCATCGATTTAGCCCCTTCCGTGACAGAAGCGAGGCATGCTGTGATCCCACGGCTTGTCCTTTGCCTGTTCATCAGTCCTTCCCCCTGCCTCCTGGTAGCTGTACGCACCTCAGACCACAGCGGCCATGAGAGCTGCAAGAGGCCACCTCCTCCATGAAGGCTGAGGGGAAAGGCCATTAGCTGGACACACCGACCTCTGCTTTTCTCTCCTGCCAGCAACCAAGGACCTCAGGGTCACCAGTGTCATTCAGGGGGCTGCAAAGGAGTGAGGGGTCCTGTGGCAGATGCAAAGAAAAGATGGGGAAGGGCTGTGGGTACTGTGATGGGTTTAGGAGACATGAACAGAAAGGGAAATTTGGTTGGGGAAGGCTTGGGAGAAGCTAAAATTGGGGTATTGAAGCACATGGGTTAAACTGCAGGAAAGAAAGGAAGGATGAACCCCTCAGGTATTCTACCATCCTAAAAACAGATGTATTCTTTCATGAATTTGACTCTTTTTCCTTGGCTGCAATGAGTTCTGAGGTGTTAAGAACCATATTCCATTTCTTCCCATAACCCTGTGGAAGAAGTACATTGCGGCTGCCCCTCTTTGGGCGACAGAACTGCAACCACTTTCACTTCAAACCCTAAAAAAGGGAAAGATGAGGAAGAGAAACCTGGGGAGGACATGACAAACAGCATAGAGCCAGCATGACAACTTCCTTCAAGCCCCTGCAAATGGGACTGTATTGGGGGCATGGCCAAGGAGAAGCAACTGGGCCCAAAACATCACTGCCCGTGAGCACCGCTGCCCTCCCTGCTCTCTCTTCAGATCATAGAATCATAGAATCATAGATCCCTGGATTTCGATGAGGAGCTGCAAAGTCACCCAAAGTCTTCTTCCTCCACTGCGCCAAAGCCACCACGGACTGCCAGGAGCACTCCTGCAGAGGAGGGAAAGCTGCCTCCTGGGTCTTCAGGACCAATTTAATATGGGTTTGGTGTTTGATGCAGAGCTGTTATTGACTGAAGCTGGCAGTACCGCTAGAGCATGTTCATTAGCAGTCGCAATCACTGCACCAGTGTTGTCATTTGGGCGACTGCAAAGGGCTTTGGCACGAGTGACACCATTTGAGTATTTCTGCAAATAAACTGCAAGAACGCTTGCAAAGCTGCTGGAGAGAGATGGGAGGACAATGGGGGGTGAGAGAAATGCAGGGTTTTCATCTGTGAAGGGTGACTTGTCCAGCCTGTCTCCCTAACACACCTAAACCCACTTTTTGACTAGTTCTGATTGAATTACAAATGCAGTTTTCCTCAGTTGTATGAAATTTGGAGATATCTTATTGCAACATCAAAGCAGGACCCAGCCCCCCCTGACTGCTTATTTCCCGAGGTGGGTGGTATTGAGGGCTCCCCATGATTAGTGAGGCCGGGTAGCACAAACAGAAAAAGGAGCACTGCTTACACGGAAGGTTTTTAATCAAGTAAAATAAAGACCACAGCAGAGAAGTGTGTTCAGATTACAGCCAGTCTTAAATACATATCGGGAGTCTGGTCTGAAGCCCTGTGAAGTCAAAGAGTTTTTCTGTCAGGTACAGTGAGTTTTTTGGATCAGGTTGCAAGTGTAATTTGTCTCCTTTTTTAACTTGGTCTTTGTTGAGGTTTTTCTTTTCTTTTCTTTTTTTTTAAATAATGTGTAAAGCCACATCAGCTGTAATGGATTGCTTCTCCTGAGCTGCTTTCAGGAGCCAGGAAGAGAATCATTGAGCCATATTCTCCTGCTTCTCTGCAGAAAGCAAATGGCTATCCTTGGATATCAATCACTGGGGTAAAAGCTAAGAAATGTTACCAAGGAAACGTTGTCAGGCCCATTGGCAGTCTCCTTTGTGTAGTAAGTTTATCCATGAGCAGCATTTTATTGTCTTGAAATCAAGAAATGTTAAAATAACTACATCATCTTTGATGGACTGACCTGCTAGGCACCCTCCCTGGTGTAACCAGCAACCAAAGTATATTGCTCTACTTTAATCCATCAAGTAGTTAATTCATTCATCAGCTTTGGATTCATAATCTAACATGGCCTTCTAATAAATATAAAGTACATTTATCACTAGGTGAAATATGTTATTTCTCCAAACAGGTAAACATTAACAATACTTGTAATCCAGAGCAAGAAAAGAGAAGGACTGCAATGTGTCACACGTTGATCCAGCTGTGAAGCATGAATAATAGCAAAGTGAATGCAAAAGAGACGGAGCTGACTTTGATTGTCGAGATGCTGCTTTTACATTGTGTGGGTGCCTTTAGTACTCAAGAAAGCAGGGGACTAATAGCATCGATTTCAGCCAGACCTCGCAAAACAGGTGCTATTCCACACTTCTATCATCCAGCACTTACAATGCCTTACAGCATGGACCAGCTCCGCCTCTGCTGCCCCAGCCTGGTTTTCCTGATGCTGTGCTACCCACCGCTCAGCACTTCTCAGGAGGTGACAAGTGCCCTCGGCTGCAAGTCACTTCAGTGCAAGCTGAGGGCACCTCGAGCCTCGTAGGAGGCATTCGTGCTTAGGCAAAAATTTGCTATTTAAATAGGAGGCTGTGCTGCGTGTTTCGTGATACACGCAAATAGAAACTCTGGTGGCACTGTCATCTCCTTCTACAGTCCTAGAGCTGTACATCTGTCTTCAAAGGTGGAGGGCTAATGCTATGTGGCAGTGTAGAAATTAAGGTAAATGGGGACAACTGCCCAGCTCATATGAGCCATTAAGGGTGCACACAAAGCCTCTCAGATTTCCCACCAGTGCACCTAAAATGATGTCCATTCCTAGACCCCAGGACCTTTGCAGAGCACCTTTTCCTGAGGCCACATTGAGCACCCCTGTGTTTCCCCCAGAACGGGAGCGGGGAGATATTCAAATGCATGGGAAAAGCAAGGCCATGGTGCAAGTGAAGAGAGGAGCCTCTTTCATGTAAGGCTCCACAGCCAGTCCAGCCCCGCTTTCTCACAAACCCAGCCATCAGATGCTGTGAGCCTGGGGCTAGCACTAGGTAGGAACGGTTTCTGCGGGAGCACTGGAGGCCTAAACAGTATTGTGCCAAACCATCATCTCAAAAGACATCGATAAAACCCATTTTTCTTGCATAGGTGCTTCAAAGCATTATAAACTTTCCCTCAGACAGAGAGGGCACAGTCAATGCTGTAATTATTGCAAAATAAAAAGATTAAAATTGACTAATATATTCAGGCACCAGCATCAAGTCACATATCTATCTAGTTTTATTGGCACTTTCTTGGGCAGTACAGAGGGAGGCAAAGCAGGCAGTCCTGCTCATTAACTGTAATATTCCATGACTTATACCATTATTTCTGCCTATTTTTTTTTCATTTTGTCTTTAAGGACAGAGTGTGCTGGACTGGATGGTCTTGTGTGAATAACAAAATTGGGGAGGGAGGACTCTATTATCCTGGAAGGAATAAAGAAAAAAGAAAAAGCAAGAAGTAATCATGTTTTCTTCCCCTGCTGACTCAAGACCACACAGTGTTGCAGGGAAGGAGTCAATCAGAGGGGATGCTGAGCTAAACAGTGACACCCCAGCGCTGGAGCAATACTCTGAAATCACTCTGCCCTCTGCTAACCCGGGAGGAATTAGCATCTCATGATCCTCCTTGGAGCGACTGTCACTTTTGGGATGCTGTGCCTGGGCTTTCATTAGACTTCACTCGTGAGCCTCCTGCAGTCTGCTGGAGCCAGCTGGCGTTTTGGGTGCTGTTCAGAGGAGATTACATCCATGCTAAATGCTGAGGAAACCTTTAGAGATAAGGACGTGCATAAATGTCTGTCTGCTCAGGGGCCAGGTTTGGCTTTCTCCTTTCTTATTTTACTGCCATTTGTTAGTTGAAATCCATCACGATGCTTCCTGCTCTCAATCCAGGCAGTTCTCAAAACCACAGGGGTCTTCATGAAAGTCTGAGGTGAAGAGGAGACACCGAAGGCATTACCTTGAGACACAGGCCCTAGTCTCTTTTCCACCAAGGACTTCCTCTGCAATGAATGAAAATCAATTCAGTTTTGTTCTTTGCCTCATTTTCCCACCTGGAGGATGGGGAAGATTACATGTTTTCCCAGAGACAAGAGATCTTCCCAGGGATGAGAGATCTTCCTCTCACGGCAGGATCGTTGTTCTTCTACCAGGGCTCTCATCTTAGGCCATTGCCTAAGAGTCATCTGCCACTAACCTGGCCCCTTCCAGGCATCCCTTTGAAAAGCAGCCACAGTATCAACCTATTGCTCCATTAAGACTCCCAAAAGTCACAGAGCAATGTCTCTTCACAGAGCTTAAACTGGTCACAGGCAGTGAGGACTTCAGCTCCTTGGGGAATGATCTCCTTCTCACAGAGGGATGCTGAGTCGTGGAGGCAGGAAGAGAACTTCACAAGGCTGGGCAGAACACCTTAGCCATGGTTTGCTAGGGGATGGACAAGCTGCAGAGGACTGTTCACCCCCACTTGCCTTCTTTCCTCCAGGCTGGATGAAAAGCAATTCCTTTAACTGGCAGAGGAGAGCCAGTATGCTTCCAGGCTATCATTGGTCTGCTCTGTTTACCCAACTCTCTTTTCCCCTGCACACCCAAGTCCCCTTCTAGCCCCTGCAACAGCTGCAGGCAGGGGACAGCGGGAGAACCACTGCCTGACAATGACTTGATAGTGGGTTGTGAGTGATGAACGACTGGTAGGTGAGAGCAGAAATACCTAATGATTGCACCTCATGCGAAGGAGGGAAGGTGGATGGCTGAGCATGGCTAATACACAAGCAAACGCAGCCCCAGTCTGGCTGACAACTCCACTTTCTTGCCTTTTGCCACTTATGCGATGCTTGTGCTGTTACCTGAGCACCATGAAAGCATGTCGGTGGCTCCCATATTATAAATATGGGGGCTCTCAGAGATGCTTAAGAACATTCATAGCTATGCTGCTGCTTTCAGAATGGGCTATTCTGAATTAGTCAAAAATAGCATAATTTATCTTAACTCTGTTCCCCCTTTTCCTGTCCCAACCCCAGCATCATATAAATGTAACATCCTCAAAGTGAGCTTCTGGCTCATTTTTATTGGCAGTTGGTAAGAGGAGATAAAACATGTCTCAAAAAGCTCGTCACAGGTAGGTAGTCTCTCCTATTCTCTGTTACTCTGGGACTTTACCCTGCCAGGAATGAGTAACTCCTCAGGGCAGCTCTCTGTTGCGATATCCACAGGCCCAGCTGCACAAGGCTGTGAGAGCTTGCTTTCCTGCAGGGGGAATTGCGGGCAATGAGCAAAACTGAGATAGAAACATTACAAATATTTTCTTAATCACATTAAACAATCCGAGGGAAAGGAGCCCATGAAATGCAGCAAGAGTTATAGATCAGGCAGGGATGAGCCAGATGGGGAAGGAAAATGTGAGGAGTCTGGAGGGTGCTGAGATAAAATATTTCTGGCTCCTGCCTCCTGCTGAAATCTCCCTCCTAGCTTTAGCTGGCTTGCAGGACCAACTGCTGGCAAGCCAGCTGTCCTCAGCCCCTGTGGGTGAAGGCAACAACCCAGGAGAGCCTGTTCCTATCGGAAGGTGTTGAGCAGCAGAGCTGAGCAGGACGGTGCTCAGGGACCTGCAGCCCTCCTGCCACATCAGCGCCTGGAGGGACTGTACATCAGAAATAACTGCAGCCATGGCACAACTAGTGCCCAGCTGGGTAAGGCACAAACAAGAGCTCCTGACTGTTGCCACTGTGGTATTTAAGCACCAGGAATGATTTTGGGCAGCTGTCCCCTTGAGGGGCTTTGCAGCCACTGTCGCCCCTGAAGTCCCCTGTTCGTGCCCTGCATGGCATAGGCGAGATTGTGCTGTGATTTTTCATTAGCTGATTGCTTTTGCAGCCTCTGAACTTTACTCCTGGATACTTGATCATCTGGACTTTTATTTGTTAAAGGAGGCATGACATATAACCACTCTCCTAATGTACACTGGGCTGGTTTCACCTGCCCAGTCCGAAGAGAGCCCACGTAATTACATATATTTCTGCCTGGGTTTTTTCCACGGATCCTGTTCTTATATGTATGTAAGTGTTCATACGCCACCCAGTGGCTCCCGAGACTCTGGGTGCTGGTCTCACCAGTGACAGTCCCTCCAAACCCACTTTTCCACGGAACACCTCCCCAGCAGTAAGGACACAGCAGCCCAAAGCCATGCTCCTGGGAGTCATAGGCAGCAACGTCCTTTAAAGTTCTTTCCAGACTTTGATGCACATAACCACGTTGCTCTTTTGCTCACATAACCACATCTCTCACTCACCATGCTCTGTAGTCTCGGGGTACAGCATTGCACCATCAAGTTAGTACAAGCTGATGGGCACTGCATGTACAGCTTTTCCAGTTGCTCACATCCAGCATGCACATCGAATGCTTTCTGCCTGCTCACCTGGGCATGTGGTCACATTCCAAGTTGTCAGCCAGCCTTAAAACAAATTAAAGCAAAGAAAGAAATCGCCTTGGGCCAAACTTGGCAGCATCCTTTCCCAATCACATCTAGCCATGAGTCCTTTGGTCAAGCATAAAAATACTCTGTGCTGTGGCCCCCAGCCCCTTACCGGGTCTCCTTGTCCACACTGCCTTGCACTGCTGCTTCTGGGCTGAGCAGGCAGCTATAGGGGGGGTAAGGGGAGAAAATGAAATGCCAGTGTGCAGCTGTAACCAGCTCCATCCCATCTCCGAGTTTACCTTGCCCTCTTTCTCCATCAGAAACTCACCCTTTTCCTGAGGCCTAGACCACAAAAAGACTTGGGCGGGACCTCAGTTTCACCTGAGCTGCCATTCCTGCCTTTCTGTTGGTTTTCCTACTTCATTATTTTCCTGTAAAAAAAAGTCTTATGCCCCAAAGTCATTACCTACCCCTTCAAAAGCCAAAAGCAACCGCAAAGAGCTCTCCAGCAAGATTTGCATGACATGCCATCCCATGCAACAACAAATTTCCCAGCTGACTCTCTATATCTTGCATTTGGCCAGCCCCTGCTAACTTCATGCTTTAAGTGTATGCTTTTTGATTCGACATGTAGTTATTGGATATTACACATTCATCTCACTCATTTTGCTGCTCCCCAAGGGCATGTTCTTCACCATTTGTTGCCATAATGCTCGAGGGCAAAAAGTCATTTTTCTTATTTAGCCTCTGCTCTATTATTTTGCCCTGCTGTTTGCTGTCGGATGCCAGAGATGAGATGCCCCTTTGGGCAAAGCAGGCATACCCGACCATATTTGCAAAGCAAATCACCCTGAGTGAAGCAGCAGCAATGGCTGAACTGGGAGGGAAAACCTGATCCTTGTAAAGCAATCCCCTAATGATAGGCCAGGGACTGATCCTTACATGCACCGATCCCTTCCTCTGGAGGGGAGGATCCTGCGGGTCTCAGAAAGCCCAAAACATGGAGTTTCAATAGATTTGGTTGCTTAAACAGTGCCCTAGCTGTATCACGTCCTATATGCAAGGCCAGGCAAGAGACACCTTTATGCTTACAAGCGCAGCAGGATCAGGGTTTCATTGCAAGACAGCTCTTTGCTAGTTAGCACAGCCAAGCTGGGGCTCAAACAAGTGCAGGGAGCCAGGCAGTAGCTCCTCCCTCCAGCTGCTCAGGGTGCTGTTGGGGTCCTTCAGTGGAGGGAGAGAGATAACAAGATGGAGAATAGCTTTCTGGCCGTTGGAAGAAAGTACACAAGGACAGGCAGTTCCCTTCCAGGAGGCCCTTTGTCAGAGAACAGCCCAGCAGCTTTTATTACTCAAATCCAGGCAACACTGTTGCTCCATAACACTTGACCAACATTGACCCCAAGCAGATTAGACACAGATGAGTGCCTCATTCTCCGGTGATGCTTGTGCTGGCTGCGACTGCTTGCATGCTTCCTGGGGCCAGCCTTGTCATAGGACCGAAACATGGATTCATGGATTTGAGCCTTGCAGTGCCAGCTTCTGTAACCCACTGAAGTGCAAGGTGAGCAAAAGGATGGCTCCCATCTAGAGAGGAGCATGTGGCAGGGCTTCATGTGAAACCAAGACCAGTTTCAGCCACAGTCCTCCCTTTTGCATAGGTACTGCATTCCCTTCCCAAGCGTTTCTGAATCACCACCTCCGTCTGCAAACACTAAACATAATAAAGAGCCATTGCAGGCTTCATCCAAGCCTGGCTATAATCAAATATATTGACTGATAAATTGAGTATAGTTATACCTCTCCATCTGGTCTCAGCAGAGGACCACTAACATTTTTTTCATATACCCTCATTTTTCGTCTCTTTCAGAATGAGATTTGCATCATAGCTTTTTAATGAGCTAATAGTTAAAATAGCCCCCTATAATTATGCTAGAATAATCCAGCATTATTTCAGCTTAATTATAGGGGGATATCTTAACTATACATCATTTGCAGTTCTCAGTCACTCTAATGCACAGATGTCTGAAGAAATGACATAAAACACTAGCAAGTTATAAAATATCTAGAGTGGTGCTCATTGCGTCTGTGGAAAATGATCACATCTATTTTCCGTACCTCTGCTATGCAGTCTCCCTACTCAGATTATTTCCTGCCAACCAAGAGATAATATTGAAAGCAATGGAAATAAAATACTTCACTATCTCATGTCATGCTCTTATATTGTTGACTCTTTCATTTTCATATCTCCTTGATCCTTTCATAAATCTTCTCATCAACATACTACAGTTAATTTCTCCAGATCTTTAGCAGTTCTGGAAGCAAACCAATTCCTAAACCTATTGTATTCATAGCTATGGCCAGACTGCAGGGCTGCCTTTAACTTTGTTGTGGGTTTTGTTTATTTGCATTAAACGACCTGGAAGAATTGCCGAGGAGTACACAGCTATTCATGGTTAATTGCGTCTCCCCACCCTTGGAGACCACCACATCCCTACAAGGCAGCATTGCTGGGAACGTCAGCTCTCCACTCTGGGTAGACATGTCTCGGCTGCACCATGTGGCTCTTCCTTCTGGGGTACCTCCCGCTGTGGGATGCAGGATGCCTGTGAGAAGGCAGGAGGTGACTTACTGGGAAGTGGCTGTTGTTTGGGGAAGGTATAGCTGTCACCTCTGTCCTCCCACACTCAGCACCCCACTGTGTATTGCCACCCTTGGGCTCACCTAATGCTGTTACCAGCAGCTTGGCTGCATTTCCTCTATCTAAGCCTGCATGCAGGGATCTCAGCCCTCAGGAGTCCTTACAGCCATCACTCTTGCCTAGCTCAGTCATCGCTTCTCATCTTACAAGTCAATTCAATTGTCAAAAAACTCTTAGTGGGGGCACAAGGAAAATGGTCTCCACAGACAGTGCTACCTATAGGCAGAGTAAATATTTCCATTCACAGTTTGAGAGCGTGGTTGGAGAGGATAAATGTGGCAGAGTGGCCTGAAAGCAGGCAGCAGTGGGGGCAGGAGCGTGCCCTGCAGTCCTTTCGCTGTCCCTGTAGTGCTTGGGAAGCCAGCACTGACCATGGGGTAAGGAAAATGTAGCAGTTCCTGGGTGCCCAGCAGAGGAGGGCAGCTGCCTGAGAGGGCTGTGCAGCAGAGGTTTGTCTGGGTGTGGAGGTACCTCCCTGTTGCCACCAGCAGCTCACTGCAGGCTGCCAGCCCTGCTGGGCAAGCTCTTGTGGAGATTAGCGTGCTGCCCTGGGTTGGAAAGCAGGAGGATGATGAGTTGATGCCCGAGAAACCTGCACAGTTGGGTGGCAACCCCAGATACTGCTCCAGAAAGACCAATAAGGAAAAATCCTTATGGACCCTGGAAGGTCAGGCTGGCTTTCTGCAAGGAGAAGAGAAACTTTTAGAATTAGACCACTATGAACACTGTTAGCTCTTCCTTCACTCCTGAATAACCAGGTCACCCTCTGCTTCTCCCAAACCAATCTGGTCTTGGACCACATACTTACACAGAAAACAACGCCTTTTCCACCATTCCCTGAGTAGGGGTAAAATAAAGACATGGTGTTGAGATGCAGCTAGGGATTTTATGTGCTGCATAAATATCTTTAGACATTTCCAAACAAAATAGCATATTAGATGTACTTTCAATTAAAAAAAAAATGGAATAAGTTACAATTTTTTGTAATTTATTTTTTGTAACATTATAAAAAACAATTTTCTAGGAGAAAATGTAGCATAGTCTACAGTTGGCACCCTATGCAAGGAATGCAGGAGGGAACAATGTGTGTCCCGAAGTATATACTTTGATGTTCACAGGTTTGCATACTCCAGAGAAGAAAAGATTCACAGGAATATTCCCGTAGGTCTAGGGGCTTCCACAAAAGGAAAAAGTTAAAGACTTGCTCAGTCAACACCATTCCTCATGTTGCCTTGTAATTAAAAGGAATTAGAAGGAAAAACCTTGTTCTTTGGAATAGGAAAAGTAAAGGGATGGTGGGAAAGCTGATGGCAGTAGTCCATGAGGACAGTAACAGCTGCATGCACGCATACGCAGGCAAAGCTCAGCAGTGAGGAGATAAGGGAAGGAGGGCTAGCAAGGATGGCTGTCGTGCTCTTGCATATGACTGGGAAGGCATGGAGCGGGGCATCGGAGATAGGCTGCAACCACATGGGAACCTCTGCAAGGCTGCCTGACTTTGGAGGATGTTACTGTGAAATGCACTGAGGGATAGTTTGTATTATTGAGCAGACTGGGAAGATGGGCATCACTTCCAGGGAGGTGCTGAGCACCATGGGCGAGCACTGGGAGAGGATTCCTAGCTCCAAGGGATGTGCAGGCAGAGCTGCATTTCTCTGCAGTCTGTGAACCAAGTGCTATTTTTAGCTTCACTTCTCTCTTTTGAAACCTGTGGATCAGCCTAATGGGCAGAGAGATAGCATATAATAAATGTCATAACCTCCTTGGAAAATACCTCCTGGCTTTTAAACTAATCCCTTGATACTTTGAGAGGACTGCTGCGTGACACTGATTAAACCTCAGGGGCAAGGCATGCTGAGGTAATAACACTTAGTGCTTGTAAGATGCTATTCCCTTGGCAGGCTGGCCTCTGCCTCTGCTCCTCCATGCAATAGGGGCTTCAGAGCCCCTCGAGACCATGATCTTGATGTGAATACTCTAAGCTTCCACCAGAGATGTTCCTTCTGGAGGCAGGGGCAAGGACAGAAGCCTTGTCCTTATTCCACTGGTCTTTCAACCCCATGAGCATCTCTCTTTCTCTGCAGAGGTCCTGATCTCTGGGGGGTGCCACCTCTCCCTGTTAATTAGCTGTTACTTAGCTGGTATAGCTGCTCACTCTTGTGACTTCTTTTCAAATGCACTTGGACATTTTCTTATGCTTAAGTGGCTGGCAAAGTGGAGGACCTTCAGTTGGGACCGTGAAGAAACATGAGACAGGTTTGATTTACATTTGATTTGGTGCTTTTTGGTAATTTGTTTGGTACTTTTACTTTTGATTTTAAAAGTTTTTAAAAATTTACTTTTTAATCAGGTAGAAAACTGCACTTAAGTTTAAGTGCAGGCAGATGCTTACCAGGAAGATGATGTCTGGCCACGTGAACCCAAAGCAATAGAGGTTGTCCAGGCAAAGGAACAGGTTGACCTACGTAACAAGCAAAATTTCTGTGAGGCACCACAGGAAGGACCAACCATGAATGAGTAATTTTAGGATAGGGAATGCATGCACTCATCCCACATCTTGGCAGATCCTTCTCCAGTGTATGGCAATAGCCTGAAATAAACCACTGGAGGATTCATGGCTGGTGTGTATGTGTATGGAGGCATGCCTACAAAATACCTCAGCTCACTCTCCATGGCTTGCAGGCATGAGCAAGCCCTGGCTTCCTCTGGCCCTGACTGTCCTGTGAGATGTAGTCTTAAGGGTGGCTTGAGCACATGGACCACCATGACCTGTGCCCTTTCCCTCCCATCAAAGAGCATCCAGCTGAGGAAGGAAGGATTCTCATTTGAGCAGCTCACACTCACCCAAACGGTCCACACTGGCCTTGGGAGAGTCACAAGCAGGACACTGGTGGTTGAAGGTACTCCAGCAGTTGATCTTGTCCATGCCCTATCTGCATGGAAGCCCTTGACGGGCAGGTGATCCAGCACTGATACACTGCACCCAGAGAGGGTAGGTGTCCCTCTACATGTCAGCCCTGCAGTTTATACTAAGAAAAGCACTTTGCAAGGCTGTGTTTGCAATGTAAGGGTGGAGTTGGGCTAGCCTGAGCTGTCAGCAGAGATAATGTCCTTGTAGACAGAGTCTCCTTTAGATGTACATAGTGAAGAAATGCATACTCTGGAAACTTTTAGCCTTCCTATGCTTCTCTTTTGATACTGTGTAGCTATAATGCTATATACCCTACTTTTGTATACTAGGGAAAAGTATAGGGAATTGGAGTGCTTGTTCATCATCATCTTGTAAAAATGATAGAAAACAGTCTCATGAAAGTCCTGAGTACTAGGAATCAGTATGCATTTTTTACTTATGCAGGATTTGGAAATATTGCCAGGGAGCATAGGATGAAGACCTAAAGGAAATCACCTTTTATGACCTAATAAATCCATTAGAATCAATTATATTGAGTTATATCAAGCTGAAAGCTGACCCCATCAGCAACTTTCTATGACCCAGTTGTAAAAATGGTAAGGATGAAATTCTTAAGAGTTACACAAGCCTCTAGTACCTGGAGGTCTGTTTGCTCACTTATTTACATATGCATGCCTTCCTGCTGCAGTTCCTTATTAACCTCCTTCATCTTGTATATGAGTTGAAAGTATCTTTTTCATCTCCCTTGCTGCTGCTGAAAAGGCCTTCATACAGGTGTACTGGAAATGTCTGTCTTACACTCAAAAAGTTCTTATCTCCTGGAGATGTCTGTAAAACCAGTTAATGCATTTTGTCAGGGCAACTGACTCCTGTTCCCAGAGCCTGTCACTTGCCTAAAGCTCAGTCCCTCCCAAACTCCTTCAAGGACTATTATGCATAACATCTATAAAGTCTCCTACGTCATCAATCCATAGTAGCCATCCTGGGCTGTGGGTGACCAGGGTTATCATTCCTTCACCCTGCCTTTAAGTGCACTTCAAATAGTGACAGTGCAGCTGATGATAATGCTTGTTTTGGTCCAGAATCTCCCCAGCTAATCGCAGGCACAGGACAGGAGCTCCTGAGTGAGGAGACTGGTTATCAGGGTCCTCTCCAGCAAGACAGGAGTGAGGGAAAGAGAGCATCCCTAGCACCAGAGAAAGCTGTGTCTTCTCTGCCTCAGGGGTAGCCAGACCACACTCCCAAGCCAAAGTCCTTCAGCTGGGCCCCTTAAACTGCATGCAATGAGTCTTCAGGTCTGTGTTCCATTGAGAAAGTTCATCTAACTGTTAAATAGTAATAAAACAAATCATCAGCATGCCCCTAAAGCCCCCTCTAATGGCAGCACTGGAAGGATTAACGAGTTTGAGAGCTAGGTGAGCTCTGCCAGAATGTTCCCAGACACTCTCAGATTTTAATGAATTTGGCCAGCAATCTCTCTTGGTGCTTGCTTTCTTGCATATTCATATGAGAGGCTTTTAACAGCACAAAGCCTTGTAAAGGCAGCATTTCCAGGCTGCACACATGAGCATTGCCAGGAAGCAGAGCTTGAAACTGGGCCATGCAGGTGTGGGAGCTCAAAGTTCATGTGTGCCCATTTGTGTGGTGAGCACCCACAGTCTGGTTCCCCCAGCTGGGCAGCGATGCTGGGGTGAGGAGCATCAAGTCATCTTCCAGAGCTCTTTGAAAAGAAGCCACCAGCTTGGGAAAGAGTCAAAACAGACCTGGAAATGGGCCTGCTGAACCATTCTGAGTAGCTGGGAGTTGCTGTTAACAGCACTGGCTGAGGATGCAGGATTTTGCTCCTATATCACTTGCCCCGTCTCAGTGTGTGAAGTCAGTATTTTAGGGTCATCTCTGGCACATAGGCTCATGATGGTGAGCACAAGGCTGTAAAAGTTCAAAATATTTAGTCCTTAGGGATCTGTGACGAAAGAGCTGAAGGTCACGTTGTGGTATGTGGTACATCACAGTGGGCAGAGAGAGGGAGATTTTGATTGTCTAATGAAGGGTCCCTGATGGACTTCCACTGGATGTTATATTTGTTCATTAATGCCACTTCACTCCATATAACTGGTCCAAATACTAACCCAACAAAGCAAATTACTTCAGCCCTGTGATTTGCCCAGCAATGCATAATTGTGCTAATTAGATTGTCACTTAATTTAAATCCTTAAGTAAATCCTTAATTTAAGGTGAGCCTTTGAAGGTGCACTGAACAAATTAAAGTACCAAACCTACTGAAGAGTCAGGCTTCCCATGTTCAATCAGTTGACCTTAGACACTCTTAATGTCCAAAGGCCACAGGCAACCTCCAGGGCTTGTGCAGGGTTTATGGAGCACCATGTGCTCTCTGTAGAGCAAGGTGCTGGATGGGACCAACTGCTGTGACCCCTAGGCACAAAATAGGGTCTGCTAGGGATGAAGGAGCAGCCAGCCTTGCACGGAAGGGAAGGAAAGGATATTTGGTCTATTCATTTTCTCCATGCCGACTGAGAATTCTGTCAGACATCGTTAAAATGTGTGTTCAGTTTAAAACTGCAGCAAGGCCAGATGCTCACTAAGTGGATACACTTCAGCAAGTGCCTGCACATTAAAATACAAACTAAAAGGGAAAGAGCTAGTGCAACTGAAGCATTAAACAAACACTGACAGGACATGCATGAGCACACATAAATCATCGTGTTTACAGCGAAGGACGTGCAAAGCTCCCATTTGCATTCAGAGACATCTGATTTTTCAGATGCTGCAAACACACAGTCCCTTTCGCCTGCCTAGCCACAGTCTGCCACAGACAGCTACATAAATAGGGGCAAATAGCTACATAAATGGCCAGTTCATCTGGCAGCACATGCCCACATCTGGGAGTGTGGCAGCTCCTGGTCTGCCACAGCTGCGGGACATCACCTCCTGGGACCATCCAGCTGGTTGTCTAAGCTGTCCTGCCACATCATGCCACATCCGTGCCACGTCCTGGCTGCAGCTGCTGGATGTCCCTAGGAGCTACAGCATCCCCCAAACACTGACTATGAAGTGCCAGCACTGCCTCAGCTACCTGTGGATACATTTCTCTGGCTGACACCTCCTGCCTTCCTGCAAGCAGGAAGGATAAACCACAAGCAGTTCTTTTAAACCAAGTAATTCAGAATTTACACTGCAGCTGTCAGAACACAAAACTGCAGCAGATGTTACAGCAGGGCTCCAACCCTGCTGGTCCAAAAAGTAACGCAGTATCCGGTCAGCTCTCACTACCACCACGTGCAAAATCAGACACTGTCATCTACATCTCCTGCTAGCTTACGAGGCAGAAAATCCATCATGATCCCGAGCAAGTCAGCAAGATGGTCCGTGAGGTGACATAATGGTTAACGCTCCCTTACCACAAAGAGTTTTTTAGTAGACTCAGACCATACAATGTGTCATTACCCCCTCGGTTTTGATCATCGATCTGAAGAACATATCGCCTTGGAGATTAACAAAGAAACTCTGGCTGCAAAGCTGCTGAAAAGGCCACTTTGGTTGATTTTTTTTTTTCCATATTGCTTTGTGTTTCTGCTTCACAGAACAGAAGGGCAATAAAAATTAATTTCATGATGCAATAAAATATTTGCCTCTGAGGTTTCTGGAAGCTGAAGCACTAGTATTTTATTCGCATGCAAAAATTCGTTATGGATATAAAAGTGTGAAGACATGGTGTGTTTGTTAAACCTTAGGATATCACAGGCTTAGAACCAAATGAAATAGCATTTTAAACCAAACAAGGTTACAAACATTGCTATTAAAAATGGTAGTAAATAAATGAACCATTTCCAATCCATAATTGTTTTAATCTTCATGGAGTGGGAGTACAAAAGCATCATTAACTGGCCCCAAATGCCTCAGGATTTGGTTCCTAATTTGCAAGGTCTGCCTTTCCTGAGGTTACCAGATGTTCAGAAGGAGTTTTGTGTCGTTATAGGCTATCTTTTTTTCCCAAGGTTGTGTTTCCTATTCTTACTTATGCTCAGTCAAAAACCCCATCTCGTTCCCTCTGTTGCTGCCTGGTTTTGTAACAAGATGGAACAGCAGCTCCAGAAATAAGGAAAGCAGCACAGCCAGATGACCCTCCTCTGAGGGTCAGAGCACTTAGCTGAGGGGTGGAAAGGGAAAATAGAGAGTGATTATGTAGTGTAATATTCATTTTCCCAGACAGTATGTTCCCATGTTTAGGTCAGGTTTGGGATGTGCAGAGTGAGGCCATGACACAAGTCACTTTGTGTTCTTAGTGAGTTAGAAAGACACTAACAAAGTGATTTTTCTGAGAGGTTGCTTTCACTAGCAGCGGAGGATACTAGAGTGCAAAGCAGTAAATTGCTGGCTGACACTATGCAGTGCTTACTGGAGAAATAGCAGAAGACAAACAACCCACTGCTAGTGCTCTGAAGCATAGATACCCATCGCCTCATAGAATCTCTTGGAGTTTAATCAAATACACACAACTGAGGTTTACATTTGTTATCAGAAGTCACTGCTTAAAACACCCAGTACAGCAAAGCTGGGACCCAGCGGCGTGAAAGGGTCTTCAACTGCCAAACGCAAACACCCTGCCAGGGTGTTTGTTAGAGCAAAGGGGAAAGTCTGGGAACCTGTTTCTGCACCAAGTTGGGGAAAGCGGATGAAGGAGGCAGGAGAAAGTTGAGCAGATGCAAAGGGTGGTTTGCGGCATGGTCCCTGGGCACCTTATGCAGACAGAGGCCATTCTGCCCATGGTCTCCAAGCAAAGCCTGTCACACTGGCCCAGAAGAGGACAGTGATACATCAGAAGGGTGGGAAGTGTCACTGAAACAGGCAGAGAAAGGCAAGGATCCACCAGGGAAGGATTTACAAAGTCACCATGACCAAGTTTTAGGGATGAGGAGGAGATAAAGACTATGAGCTCTCAGCAAAGAACCACTCTTCTCACCTTTATCCCTACCAGCATCCAGAGTAGAATCATAGAATCATAGAATCAAGTAGGTTGGAAAAGACCTTCAAGATCATCAAGTCCAACCATTACCCCAGGACCACCACTAAACCATGTCACTGACGGTCTCATCTACACAGTTTTTGAACACTTCCAGGGATGGTGATTCCACCACTTCACTGGGCAGCCTGTTCCAATACCTGATCACCATTCCAGTGAAGAAATTCCTCTTAACATCCAATCTAAACCTCCCCTGGTGCAGCTTGAGTAATGGGGCTTTGCTCACATGTTTTGTAAATAATCAGCCCAGGTCCAAAGCAATGACCACATTTTGTGTTTCAGCTTCCCACCAGCCAAAGTAAAAACTTGGGGGAGCTCTCAGCCCAAAGTGGAGGCCTGATTTTACTGGTAGTAAGCTTATTCCTGCAGCTTAGACCTTTCTGAGCAGAAAGGGAAGGCTCATTGAGTCTTCAATGCATTAGTCTGTTTTAATAAGCATTCTCATTACAGTAGCTAGAGGGTGTTTGGGCAACGTGTGGAAAGGCACAAGCTCCTGTTCTGGGACCATTCGGCACTCTACATCTATGGCATAGTTCCTCAAAACTGTTAAGAACTGCACTCAGTGGCCCACACAGTCCTTTCCAGTCCATGTTCTTCATTAATCAAAAGGAACAGAGTCACAGGCAGAATGCAATTACGCAGGGAAGTTCAGTTATGCATAATAAAAACATCCCACCAGAAGGAGCAGTCCATGAAGGAGGAGCAGTACCAAGAGACCAAGCAGTGGCAATGCTCAGGAGATATTAATGTACAATGAAATTTAGAGACAAATAAAGATTAATACCATTTTGGGCTTCTTCAACAGAGACATGAAGTTGGAAGACAGGATATTTTCTCACTTTCACAGTAATGGGCTCGCTCTCTCCCATATGACCTCTCCACACAGAAAATTACCATGTGTAATTGCTCTGGCAGAGTGATGCTCTTAATGCTCTTAATGCTCTTAGCCAAACACTCTTTATCTAAGATCACGCCTTCTCTGAAAATAAATAAATAAATAAATATGATAAGTAGCCACAAGTTCAAAGAAGAGCTTCAAAATCAGTGAGAAACCAACAAAACTAGCCAATTTTGTTACTTCCCAAGCTTACATATGCTTATGACAGCCCATGCATAGCACGTACTGACTCCTGTGGGAAGGTTAGTGAAGTTATATAGGCAGTTGCTGGATGACAAAGACTAAAGAGGAATAAAGTACGCAATAGATATTACCTAGGAAGGAGACATCATAACTGTCAACTACTGCATGCAGAGAAAGAGCAGAGCACCACCGCCTATGGAGTAATTTTCCTCCCAGAGGAACGTGTTGGAAACATCATCATGAAAAACTATGAAATTGACCCTGGAAAAATACTAATAAATAGATAGTCCCATAGCAGAAGAAAGATGGGCAAAATTACATAAAAATGTCTCAGGCTTATAAACCTGAGAAGTAGGAGTGATGCTGTGTATTTTTGCTTTCATATGAAAAGCTTGCCCAAGTAAGATTTTTCAAAGCAATTTCTCCTGACAGCGTGCTGAAAATGAAGACTTTTCTTTGATAGCAAAAAAGTGCATAAATGATTCACTAGAGAGAGAAAAAAAATCAGAGCCAGGGTGACAAAGACAGTAAGCGAATGTCAATGTGAAGAGGCATTTGAGAGAGCTCGTAAACAAGCTTCCACCCCTGATACATGCCAGCTTGTGGATTAGGACCTTAGGGCCTGACTTTCAAGTGATGTTTAATCAGGTCTCTATTTCTGCTGTTCTGATAAGAAACTGTGCTGCATTATTGCACCACAAATAAGTTTTGAGTAGAAAATTTAGTAGGAAGATACGTGAACTTCCAGTCTGTGGGGAGAATTGGAAAGATGATTAAGTAAAGGTACAAAATGATCACTGAGTAGCTAGAGACTTTCGCTTCTAATTAAACTGGTTCTGGATTCTGGAACAGATGGCAAAGAAACCTGTCTGATTTCAGGGTGGAGTCTGATATCACTTAAGCAATGTAGTTCCTTGTGACTCAAGATGACTGGATTTGATAGTCTATGAAGTCACTTTCTGTCCTGTGATTGCATGTCCCTAGTGCTACTCCCCCTGAAAATAGTTATAAACAGTTCGTTGACTTCCAAGGGGGCATGATGGGAAGACACAACACCTGCTTCTGTGGTCCATACCTCCTAGGGCACAACAGCAGCACTTGGAAAACACTAGCATTGACAGAATGGGTAAAATTCAGTGTGTTCGTGTTGAGCAGAGTGAGAGCCAGGTATAGGATGGTGGCTCAACTCACGGCAGCTATGCCACCACTGCTTGCTGGAGCAAGAGCTCCTTCTGCCTTTCCCTGAAGTGACAGCAGCAAGAGGCTTCCCATTGCACAGGTGGGAGATATATCAAATCCCTGAGTGTGATTCCTGTTTTCTGGGCTCAGCAAGGTACTCCACTGAAGTTTTATCTGCGATCTTTTCAAGATGTATGGATGTTTCCAGGGTGCAGCCGAAGAAAGATCCCAGAGGCAGAAGAACTGCCCTGGACCCAATAGAAAGGAGACGTCAGTCACGTTTGCACTTGGGCTTCAGAACACTTTGATGTTTCATTATTGTCTTGTGCCTATTGCTGTCTGGTCCCACTCATATTCTGGCCATGACCTGATACTAACTTGGTTGCCACCTCTGAATCAAACAAGCCCTACCCATGCACTACGGTTGGAAGTGTGGAAGTGGAGGCCTGGCCCCCATCATTGTACACTCCCCCAGCCCCTACCACTGTGCAAAATGAGTTAAAGATGATGACAGGTCAGGATGGCTGGGTGTCAGCTGTAAATGGTTCTGCACAACCAGGGAATCAAGGAATCATGCCTTCAGGCATGGCTGCACCAACCTGAAAGCATTTCAAGTTCAACCCAACCGTTCCATCCCAACTCTGCTGCACCTCCATGTTTCTTCTGAGGCAGTAATTTGCAAGCTTACAGAGAACGAGAAAAGTCCTGTGCTCTTTTGGTTTGTCTTTTTTTTTAGCCGGATCTATCTCTGTGCCTGTTCTACACACAGTCCAACACAGTCAACAAAAGCAGCAGATCTCAGAAGGCAATGAACTCTAGGGAACCCCTGGCTAGGAGTAAAGTAGGCAGGAGCTGCCAACAGTTTGTAGCTATTCCATTTCCCATTACATTCATGCTAAAAGGCATTTCCTTATCAGAGAGGTGAAGAGGCACGAAGCTCACAGCAATTCTCCTTTCATGGGCAGGATACAACTGGCTGGTTTTGGAGACAGTGAATGAAGCTGATTAACTATCGCTCACTTTTTCACTCCATCAGATTAACAAGGGACATGCCTGTCATGCCAACAGGCTCCCTGCTCAACCCTCTGTATACGCAGCTTGAGTGGCATGATTCAGTCTCACACGCCACCTTCTGAAGGGAAGAGACAGAGCCGTGAGTCAGTAGGACATGGCTCCTAGTGTCCTTAATGCAGTAGTGTCAGCCTTATGAGCAGCACTGAAATATTTATTAAACACAAACACAGAAGTGATTGTGTCGTCTTAATTCGGCAGTGCTGTCTGAAGAGTTAGAAGGCACAATGCAGATCAGCTTAATTAAAATGTTTCATTTCAGAAGCTAATGATCCTTATCTGGCTACAAGGAACTTGATGAAGAAAACAGAAAAAAAAATGAATGAATTATGACATTAAAATGAACTGTGGGACATAATAATAAGTGTGAATTTCCTTTTGTGATGCCTACTTCCCCTTTGTGTACATACCAGCCTGGAATCACGTATCAGATAGAACAGATGATAGCTACGCCAAGGAAATATGGGACTCTTAGCTGGGCTAATGGCCCAGCAAGTGTTAAAGCCCCATTAGTAAGTACAATGGAAATGAATAATGACTGTAATAAATAATGAACACTTGGCCCTTAGCTAAGATGTATTATACTTCCCATTGTATATCTCAGTAGTTGAGAGTATTTATAAGCTGCAGTCACAAATGACCGGCTGGTGCTAAATGTAGCTTGGAGTAGGCAGACGAAATTTTCTTGGAAGTCTCTGGGCCAAATTCAGCAGTGACGTCAGCAATACTTTCCGCAGTACCATTTGTCCCCCATCTGTGGGAGCAATATGCAATTTAGTGCTTAGAGTATTTGAAGAAAATGCCTACAAATGTGGTCATAACGTTTTGCTCAGTGTCCCTGCTCTTTGAACACCAGAGTGCCTTGTGGCAGCCTGTAGGAAACCAGGAGGAGAACCATGAGCAATCTTGGAGAGGAAGCATTTCCCAAAGTCTGAAGGACCATAGCTTCCTTGGGTGGAGAAGGGTCAGGAACTCCAGGGTGGGAATCAGAGGACTGATGCTTTTTTCCCTTGGACAGCCTAAATGGGAAGGTGCCTTCCCACCCCCCATGCCTGCTGTTCCCAGGGAATGTGTGAACCACCACTGGCATATGGGAGAAGCCAGCCCATGGAGGACTGCTGTGGACAGTATTGGGCAGGAGTCACTGGCTTTTAGTCCCCAGGTGCTCAAGGGTTTGAGCAGACCAACTCTGGAGTCACAATCAGGTCACTGGCCATTCAGTGGCACTTCAGAACTTGTAAATTCAGAATAAATCTGAGCAAGTGGTTCCTTAAACCATCCAGTCAGTGACATCCCATCCTGCAAAGGGAGGGAGACACTTGACAGAGTCCAAAATAATTTCAACCTGTGATTTTATTCATCACAGATCCCTATATGATTTCCAGGAAGGTGCGTAAGCCCGGAAAATAGATGTAAACCAACTGCTGATGGTAGTTGTCTTGCTTAGCTTTAATATATCCCTTGAAGTTCTCCACAGCCCCCTAGGGATCTCTGAGTATGGGCTAAAAATTACTGCTCTAGCACTGTAGCTATAAGAAGGGAGACAACCTCACTTGAGAGGCCACTTTCACAGCTGCTAAAACCACGGGGAGCTGCTTCAGAGGCACAGGGGCGATGCAGCAATGATCTATTTTTCATTGTTTAGGGACAGCAAGGCTGCCCGGCACCCTTGTGCTACGCTGCTGCAGAGGTAGATGCTCAGCTAGTACAAACCAGTGCATATTGTCAAGGGAATTTGGACTTTACAGTCCATTTATTTAGCTGTTAAAGGCACCGCTGATGCTTTTGGTAAGCAGAATATTTTCACACAAAATTGGAGGCTTTCAGCAGACCTGTGAGGACTACACCTATGAAGAAACTCTCTTGGTAAACAGGAAGAAGGAGAAGGTCTGTTTGATTGGTGGCTGCAACAACACCCATTTCTGGCAAAGCCTAGAAGAGGTGCTACTTCACCTTGGGCAACATTTGCTCTATTGACATGACTTGTTGTAAACCTGGTACAGTGAACAAAATGTGAACAGAGACCTATTAAAATGTCAAGCTGCAAAACCCACAAGCCACAGGAGGTGTAATTACCTGTAGAAGAAGTGCAAGGTTTTCCTGAAAGCCAATTTCTTTCCTTTGTACCCTTGTCCTCCTTGCAGTTATGTGCTCTACCTACCAAAATATGTGGCCATCATGCTTAGCAGGGGAGACAGAGAAGTGGGTGAGTTATAAGCAAGCTGGACAAAACATGAAGATAAACAGAAGCAAGAGCTGCTTAAAGCTCAATAAGTTTTTTTAAATGCTGGCAAAGAGTATGAGGGAAAGCAGGCATATTTCTTATGAGCAACTCTTACAGGGAGATGAGGCAGCTGGGATGGGATATGAGAGTGTGAAGATGACAATGCCTAAAGGAAACAGCGTCATGACATTTCTTCAGGCTCCCAAAGTCATTCAAAAGGTTAAACTGAATTTCTTTCATCAGACATTATACTAAGTGGAATCTCTACAAGTAAAATCACGTCACTGTATGACTGACCTTTCTTCTGATAAGGATTTAAAATATGTATTTTTAATCAGTCAGAAGGCATTATGTTTACGAAAGAAAAATCAGCTTTTGAGACAAAATTGTGACAAAGATATTTACATGAGCAGTATGGTTTATGGCACACCAGAGTCACCAGGAAGTGTACTTCCCATGACTTAAATTCAGCAAAATACACAAGGACAGCTTTTGTTTTCCAGGACAATTCTTTTCTAAAGGAAAAGAAAAGCAATTATATATAATCTATTTATCTTTGTATTCTCATTAATGTCTTCAGTACTTTCCCTAATAAAAGAAGATGTATATCAATGATCCTTTTCTTCAAAAGAACAAATTTTCCCAGGCAAAAGAGTTGTGAGTGTATAAAAGCATTCCCTAAGAAATACAAACCCGCCAAGCTCTGTTCTATTTTGTATTTCTCTAAGTCAAAAAGTGAATATTATTGAATTCAGTCTCTGTGAGAGATCCTCTGAGCCAGATTTCAGCTCAGAAGAAATTGTTTTTCCCGTGAGGAGAATGAGGAAGTCAGTGAAAACAAAGCATAATAATGGACCCATCTCCCAAAGTTTAGGTATAATATTTCCAGTAGGCACCACCGTAATTCACTTTATTGAGGGATTCAGTGGACATGTTCATAACCATGAGAACAAAGCTCAGGGGTTTTGTGTGGAAACTTGAGGTGCAGCAACCCTAACACGAAATATATATTAGCCATGAAATTTGGCCATTATACAGCATATCTCTGAAGGCTTTTCATGAAAATTCATGGCTGTTTTGGAGCAAGCCTGGATTTCGGAAAGGCAGAGCTGCCGTATGTGAGCAATCCCAGCTGGAGATACAGTGACAGAAAGGCAGAGCACTGGGTGCCACGTTTCCTGGCCTCAGGGATGAGGGGGATGGAGAGTGGTCCTTCCCACTGGGACTGCTGATGCTGGGGAGAAGCCTCGGGCAGGTGGGCAACAATTCTCCAGCCTCTAGCTGCTGCTCACCTGCCCTGGTCCCACGGGGCCATTGGCTGGGTGTAGGACAGGAGGTGATGGTGGGGAAATGTTTCTGCAATGATGAACTCAATCACAAGGGGCAGCCTAGGGGCTGACTGGACCCCCCTGCCATGCCAATAAACATTTTATCACTGTATGAAATGCACAGGGCCTTGCCTTTGAAAATTTAAAACAGCAGTAGAGGCCATGCACACGTTTGTTCTCCATCCCTTGACTGTAGGATTTCTCCCCCAGTCTAATTTTGCTCCAAGTAAAGCATGACTGAGACTCAGTTTCAAGTAAGCAGGTGCTTTTTCTGTGAGTACTCTGTAGAAATTACTCTGTCAAGAAAATGTTCCAATTTAAGATTGAAACTCAATATCTGGTAATGCCAAAATTGCAGCTAATGGACCAGCACCTTCTGAAGATGATGCAACTTTTAAGGAGGTGAGGAAAGATAAGCTATTTCTGCTAATAATGTGTCTGCATTTCTCGGACCCCTTTCAGCTGTCTACAAAATTGCATTCCCTCCCAGGGTAATACAATCAGCCTTTGGGTCCAAGAAGTCGGTGAGAAGCCACAGGCAGAATAAAACACAGGCTTGAAATTCAGACCAACTGGGGTCAGATTTACCTCACCTGACATCACCCATCTGTAAGTCAGTTTCTCCCTCTTAGCAACGAAGAGAGGCACTTATAGTTTTCCTCTCCTAAAGGAGATGAGTGAACCAGCTCTCTGAGAGGTGCCCATCTCTGTTTGGCTGGAGAGGAGGCTTAGACATTTACCTCAGATGAAGTGCCCAGTGTTTCACTAGCTACACTTACATGAGAGAAACCAGGAGATGGTGGCCTTGGAGAGCTGTCAAGGCTGTGATTTTTACATGTCTCATTCAAAACACCCTGGTGAAAAATGTGGGACTCGGAAGTCTTGAAGAAAATAGACTATAAAAGTCTCAGGTGGCCTCAGTCTTGTGTCATGAAGTAGCTGGGGTGGCCAAAAGCTGCAAAGATGTTATGCAAGAACTCTCTGCCCTCCAAAAACACACGACTAAATGAGGAACCGGAGAGATGCACACAACAAGCAAATATTGTTTCTGCCTCATCTAATCAAGACAGCAAGATTTGCTCTGGGCTGAAATGAAATCAATTTTCTAGTGAAAAAAGGGTTAGAATTAAATTTCTATTAAATATTTCACCAGTGTCTGATTTCCACAGAGATTTTAGTTTAGTGTTGCAAAAACTTATGAACAGTATACTGCTCTTTCAGATGACAATGAAGATATTTTGGTTCAGATATGTCGTTACAGTGTTGTACATAGCCCAGTTTCCTCATGTTCCTGGGCTTTAGAGTCAGTGAAGCCACCATCCAGAAAACGTCTTTCATGAGGTGCTGCAGCCAGGTAAGCTCCATGACACCCCCATGGAGACACGATGATCCATCCCAGCAGACATGATCACACCACAGAACCAACGTGGGAGTGCAACACATCTAAACTACATTGCTCACTAGCTAGTACCTCAGACCTGAAGTATCTCAATTTTTTTCTCAAAAACATGGGTGTTTTCTATTGAACAGTTTTGCACCCCTCTCTGTCACTTCCTTTGAAAAATGTCATATGAAAATACTCGTTTGCTAGCAAGGTCTAATTCGTACTCAGGGCAGGTCTCAGCCATATGATGAATGTGAAGATGGAACCTGGCTCAGACTTTCACTGGACCCAACCTCCAGAGGACTTTGTGTGTCCAGTTTCAATCAATGTCTGCAGGAACTGGGAATCACAGAATCACAAAATGGTTTGGGTTGGAAGAGACCTTAAAGATCATCTAGTTCTAACCCATTTGCCACAGGCAGAGGCACCTTCCGCTAGACCAGGTTGCTCCAAGCCCTGTCCAACCTGGCCTTGAACACTGCCAGGGATGGAGCAGCCACAACTTCTCTGGGCAATCTGTGCCAGTGTCTCACTGTGAGGTGAGTCTGGATAGGGTCAAGATGCTTGGCTATGCACAGCAGGCTCACAAACAGAAAGATGAGTGCATGTATGAGTCTGCATGTATGTCCCATGTGCACAGACATAGTGCTGCTGTCACTCAGCCCACGGCATGACTAGCAGAGCCTTTAAAAAGAAACCACACACGCACAAATATTTTATGTGCATGCCTTATACATAAGGCATGGGCCAAACGACTTGCCCACACAGTTCTGAAATGTACCCTTTTAATCCCTCTGGTGCCAAGGAAATGTTATTGACTACAAATGGTGACAAGGAGAATTGCACAATCCAGTCCATACGTATAAAAACCAGCAGGCTGAGCATAAATGTCTATTTGAAGGAATACAGATGAATCAGTAATGATATTAGAGTGATTAGCCAACTGCCTTAATTGATATGTACAAAACCATATGTGCTTATAAGCTTACAAATGCTAACTCATGCTTACCACCATCTGCACAGAAAAGCCACAGTAAATTTCCTTTTTCTAAATGCAGGTTTATCATTTTAAAAAAGATGGGCTGGGAGGGTACTTAAAGGCTGTACCGTGAAATGACCATCACTCCTGGCACATGAGTCTCTCTCAGGCCAGTTTTGTTTAGTGTCTATAATAGAGGTTGGTTGTCGTCCACGTCAATGCAAAGACAAGAGAAATTTAATAACCATCTTTTCAAGCACAAAAATAAAAGCAAGTTCTTGTGACAAATTATGAGGAAGGCCAGTTGTACATTGGCTGCCCTTCCTCTGCAGCTTTCTCCTGGCTCTTTCCTAGAGCTGTATATGAACCCACAGGAGAAGGCTAAAAAAGAGCAATCCAGAAGTACCTAAATGACTTACAAGTCCACAGGCAGGTCACTGATCAACAAAACTTCTGCTGGAAAGCAATGATGGCAGGAAATGGTCAAGTGTATTTTTTTCCAAAGTTACTGTGAGAGTCTTTGGCTGTAGGAACAAGTCCTTACTACCACGACTAGGTAGAGTATGGAGTCCTTCTGTATTGCTGCAGAACAGTTTATGACGATGGTCCTTCATCAATACCAAGCGAAACCAGCTGGCTTTGTTTAAAATCAGATGTGAAGTGGACTCCAAGAAAGCAGTCTAGAATAACATCCCATTGCCAGGGCAATGATTCAGCCTGACTGGAGTGCTCTTGTATCCACAAGCCAGCTCTGCCTGCTCTGCTGTGGGACTGTCAGGGCAGCAGAAGAGCAGCAAAAAAGTTTGAAAAATGACCTCTTCAATCACCAGCAGTATCTGCTAGATGAGTCCAGGGCTAAGGAGAAGCAAAGGTGCATCTGACCTAACTTCAATAGCAGCAGTTTGTATGTAACCATGTGAGTCTTGTTACCTCCTTATTGATGGAAAGCAGGCTCTTCTGAACTCTAAATCCTTAGAGAATCCCTGTGCTTTTAGTTTTTACTTTAGGGTAAGGTGAGCACAGTGGAAGCTCCATCAGCTACATCAATCAAATCTCATCTAACAACAGAGGGACCCTAAAGGGGCTGGCTCTGGTGTGTTTAGTGTGCCCCACATGGGATGCTTTCATTACTAGAAGTTATTATGCTCTCTGAAGCAGTTTAAGCGACAATAGCGAAAGAAAATATTTTTTTTCTGGCTTATCTTCACTGGCCATAGGGGAAACTTATCTTCACTTGCCATAGGAAGGCATATGTTTGTAACTGTAAGGAGTTTTATGTGTTAGCAAGGTGTATGTCCTATTTTAAAAGTGTTGGGAGCTTAAAATTGAGGTGCAATATTCATTCATGCCAAATGTGTGTGTTTTCCCATCCCTTGGCAGTACAAGTATGCTCCAGATCACTCACGGTCAAGGGAAATCGGTCATATATCTGCTAATGTCGCCAAAGCACACAAATTGCAGTGCTGATGCCAGCTCCATAACTGGCCTTGGGGAGACAGCTGACATCCAACCTGGCATGAAGCTCTCAACATCATTTGGTCTGATTCAGCAGAGAGAGTTTTGCATCACATATTGGGTTTGTCAAGTATCAGGTGCCCTGTAAGGTTATAGGACAAATCCAGGCAGATATTTAGGACCCTAAATTCTGCTTAAAATCAGGAGATAAAGGGGGAAAAAGTGCTTATACATCCCCATGGCCTGAAGGCTAAGTCACTTGCTTAAGCAGCACAGCAGAAAGTTTTATCCTAGCTGTCTCCACAGAAAGATCCATTAGGATTTTCTGTGCTCTAGCCTGTTATTTATGACTTGGGCTTCATAGTGGAAGACTATTAAGAGAGAAAAAATGATAAGGATTCTCCTGGCACTTCTGAAACACGGAGGACATGCATGTGTGACAGGCACAGGTGAGTTACTCTCGTTTTAAAAATCCTGACAGCACTGTGCATTAATAGTGCCATAAATATTGTGTCTCTGCTGCAAAAGAAGCTTAGAAGTTGTTATAATTCAGTTGTCACCATTGTGCTGGCACTGTGTTGTGTCTAGGTGACCTGCAGGCTCAGAATAATAACGAGGGCAATTCATCAGAACCTGCCAGTGACAAAGTGAAGGAGTATGTGATGGGTAAAGGCTTTGATCACGTTAGACAATACCATCTAGAGGAAGGATTGGATGGGAAGGTGCATGTTAAGAGTGCGACTTTTAGACAGGTCCCAGAAGTTCTTGAATGACAGGGAATCCCTGGGTGCCTGCAGTAAGTGTCAGTCACTGCCAATTTAACAGGCACCCCTGAAACAACTCACTCCTGAGGAGCTGACAAACATGGCAGGGGGGTGAATAAGTAAGAAACTGATCCAGGGGCCCCCAAAATGCTCTCATTGACCTGATGGTTTATGTTATTGCACCTCAGGAAAAACAATGGCTGGACAAGCACAGCTGATATGTGAGCAAACTCCAGGCTATGGTCCAGCTTGGATGTGGGCAAACTATAACAGGAACAAAGACACCAGGTGATGTTTGGTGGGCATCAGCACCTTGCACATGGGGCCAAAGTAGTAAAGCTCCAGTGCTTCCTGAGTTAGGCATTTGCAGAGCAAAGGAGTCCCTTGGAAACCAGCCGATCTACAAATTGCAGGAAGCCATCTCAGATCTGAAATTCTCTGGGTGTTTTCTTCATCTGGGGTATCCCTCTTTCCCCATCTCCCTGTGCCTGCCTGCCTCAAGTTATGGAAATCGGTACTCAGGATTCCATAAGCCCCAGAATAATGAAGAAGGAGCAAGCCAGATGCAATTGCTACTTTGAAAAAGAAGCACACTCACAGGTACCACGGGGAAGTGAACTTGCCCTCTGTCTCATGAAATCCATACATCAAGGAGCTTGCCCTGAAAATATACCAAATTAAGTAAGGACCTAATACAAAGAAGTTCAGGAAGTACTGGTTTTCCTTTTTACTCAAGGTGTTTAGAGGTACAGGCATACATTAGCACCTTGCTCAGTAGAAACTCTGGGTCAATGCTAGAGCATGAGAAAAATGAAATGTATAAATCCAAAGCATGTTCGCAGTGCTCCAAGCCAGTGGTATCAAAACCAAGTGAACTTACTGTATTTTCACCCAACTATGGCACTCGGTGTCAAGTCAACACAAAAGTCAGTATAGCACACATTAAATGTACTGATGGATTTTGAAAATCAATAGTGAATATAAAGCCAGAATCCAATAGCAATTTCTAAAGGCATTTAGAAAAGCTTCTCTGTGATTCCAAAAGTCAGTTCCATAGCAAATATAGCCAAATAGGTTAACAATAGAACTATATGTCAATAGTTGCACAATAGCAAAAGAAGACCAGAAGCAACTTAAGAGGTCACCCAAATCACCTTTATCCCGAGGAAGAGTCAATGATACACTTAACAGCCCCACAAGTGCTTGTTTAACCTGTATTTAAAACCCTCCAGTAGCTGCAATTCAAGCTGTGTGCTTCTTGTTCTATAGACATGGCAAAGAGGTTCTCTGTAGAGATACTTTTAACAAATTTAAAGGCTGTTATCAGTCCTTCATTCTTTACATTCTGCTGACCCAGTTAGTTTAGTTGTTCTGTGGAGCCCGTGTTTTTGATATCTGTCGGTGGTGGTATTCTCATCTGCATTCCCTCCAGCTGATTCAGATTTTCTTTGAAGTGCAGCATCCGAAACCGAGCTTCAGCAGACACCCTCCCAATGCTGACCAGAGCAGGAGGAATATTTCATTTATGTTGCAGATGTCTATATTCCCCACTTTAATATTTACCTTTTTTTCATCATATAGACAGAGTTGACTCATGTTGAACCTGCAATCCATTAAAAACTCCAATCCTTATTGCAGATTTGCTGAAAATCAAGTATTCGCCATTTGATATTTCTCCATTTGATATTTCTCCATTTGATATTTTAGATGGGTATTTCTACCCAAGTGTGCTACCTTGCACTTTTCTTTCTTGAACCTGACCTTCTTGATTTTCAGGGCATGCCTCCCATTTGGGAAGACTGCTTTGAATTTCCAGTCCTTTCTTTCAGCATGTTAGCAGTCCTTAGCAGGTTCATATCAGCTACACAAGCATACATATTCTAGTCCATCATCCAAGTCATCAGTGGGAACACAAAACAGAGTTATGGCATCATTATAGCATTTCTTTTTTAAGACACAACAGTAGTTAGTATTCTAACCTAGAAGAAAATCTAAAGCCACAACCAATAATGTTTACAGGTGGTACAATACTTAGCGATATACTAAATAACGACAAGTCAACTACACAGAGAGATCTAGATCATTTTGTACACTGGATTCATCTGAGAAGCATGACTTTTAATATGCCAAAATGCAAATCACAAGCATCTTTGGAAAAGAAAAACGCAGGTCATACCTGTGGGATGAGGAAGTGTGTTTTGGAAATTCTAACACTCAGACCTAACCCACTGAAAAGGGACCTTGAAGCAAAATAGCAGCAGGGCATAACAACAGCCCTTGTATAAGTAAGCAGTGAATCATGAAGCAGAAAAAACATCCAGCAAAGGGATCTTCTAAAGAGTCAGAATGTCTCCTACATACGTATTTCCCAAGTTAAAATTAAATTGATAATTCACTTTTTGAAGACACCAGCAACGCATTTCTTTCAGATACCTTTCTACCCTGTAAGATATCATATGATATCAAACGCATATCAGTGCCTAAGATCTTCAATGTCAGAGTGATTGCTTACTTGATGAAAGGAGTGGGGACGTTTGTGCTGCTCTCAAACACAAGCGCATGAGGGCAGAATTCAGATCTGTGTATTCAAGGCACCAGACATGTGGGACAAGGAACAAAATGCTGTGGTCCCCACAGGAGTGTGCAATAATCCATTTCAAACTTTCAAATTCTTAGCCTGTAGTGAAGAAACTGCACAAACCAGTGGT